>NC_141534.1:10905000-11505000 GCF_021556685.1 Rattus norvegicus | reverse complement strand
GGCAAGGGGGAAAAATATCCATAGGAGGGGATATGGAAGCAAAGTTTAGAGCAGCGACTCAAGGAACGGCCATTCAGAGCCTGCCCCACATGTGGCCCATATATACACAGCCACCAAAACTAGATAAGATTGATGAAGCTAGAAAATGCATGCAGAAAGGGACTGAATATAGATCTCTCCTGAGAGACACATCCAGAGCATGTCCAATACAGAGGTCAATGCTAGCAGCGAACCACTGAACTGAGAACAGGACCCCCTTGGGGTGAATTAGAGGAAGTATTGAAAGAGTTGAAGGAGCTTGCAACCCCATTAAAACAACAATGCCAACCAACCAGAGCTTCCAGGGACTGCACCACTACTGAACTGACTCAGGGCTCCAACTGCATATATAGCAGAGAATAGCCTTGTTGGGGCACGAGGGGAATGGCCCTGGCAAGGTTGTGTTGCTTCTTTCTCTGACCCACAGAAAAGAGCGACAACACAATGTTCTTCTCAAAGCAGTTTATTCAGACACCTTACAGCATGCAAGCAGTAATCTTTCATTTCTTTTCTTCTCTCCTCAGCCCCCGAGCACACTCCCTTATATCCTCCCTCAACTCTGCCTCGTCAGTCTGTGTAATCTCAGTTCATAGGTTCACGTCACATGGCCTGATCTTGCGTCATGGTGCGCCTGCGCAGCTCTCACAATGGACGTGGTGGCTAGTTTCGGGTGTATGAGGAAGTCAGGTGCTAGTCATGAGACTTAGCTGCAGTCCCGGGTGCCATCTTGGGACTGCTGCCACACCCGCTCCCCACAAAGTTGGACCCCCAATGCAGGAGAATATGGGGGGCAATAAGGGGGATGTATGGGGGGAATACCCGTATGGGGGAGGGGCATGGGAGGGGTTGGGGGCTTATGGACAGGAAACAGAGAAGGGGAATAACGTCTGAAATATAAGTAAAGAAATATAAGGGGGAGGGTGGTAATGGGGGGAGGATGGGGAAGGGAAGGGGAGGGGGAGGGGCTAGGGGGATGTTGGCCCGGAAATCAGGAAAGGGAAAAACAATCGAAATGTAAATAAGAAATACTCAAGTTAATAATGATAAAAATAAATAAAATTTTTTTTATTGGTTCTTTTTTTTTCGGAGCTGGGGACCGAACCCAGGGCCTTGCGCTTCCTAGGTAAGCGCTCTACCACTGAGCTAAATCCCCAGCCCCCTTAAATAAAATTTTTAAGAAAAGAAAAGAAAAAAATGATGGGCACCATTACTTAGCCAGGTGAGGTAGACTCCCTACTTGAGAACCAGAAGATTCAGATTTCTTTATTCAAGATATTTGAGTGAAACAAGCCATGTATTTGATCCACATCCCACATATGGCACTCCTGTACTTTCTACTTATGATTTTGCTTGGCAGAACAGTTCCAAGTCAGAAGTGAGTTTCTTAATCAGCCCTGCTCTTAAGATTAAGACATGACCTTAATATATTCCCTAGTGATATGTAATTGTTCATATATGTACTGTTGATGATCAGTCTGTTATTGTGTGTTCCATGACTGCATTTTTTGTTTGGACCAAAAGAGACAGAGGTAGTATAAAAATGGCTTGCTACACAAATAAGAACCTTGGAATATGAATCCCTATAATCTACTTCAAGCATGCAACTGCGAAGCCCTCGTATATATCAGGAATGAAGAATCCCCCAAAGTTCACGACCCAGCAAGCTTGGCATACATATCAGTGGCTAAGAAGTCATTTAAATGAAAAATTACTACTAAGAGGACATGGCACTTTAGAACTGAGAATTCAAGCCAAAAGCAGTGATTGTGTGTGAAAACACATCCTTGAGTCAATATAATGCAGTCTATAAATAGACAAGTATAGATAACTCCTAATGATTACAGCTCCCTGTCCTTAGTCACTTTCTGGAGAGACTTTAGACCACTGGAGTATCAACAAAACATACATCCATTCTCATACAAACCTTTATTCACAGTAATAAAAGTATCATTAAAATGACTATTTTATACAGGTATATCTGAGTATATTTCACTCTTCCATTTATTTTATATTACCTTATAGGTGTTTCAACTCCGTGTACATCTTTGAACCATGTGAGTGACTGGTACCCATGGATAGCAAGAATACTGGATCTCCTGAAACTGGAGTTACAGGTGATTATGAGCCATTGTGTTGGTGCTGGAAATTGAATCTAGGTCCTTTGCAAGAACAAAAAGTGCTCTTAACCACTGAGTCAAAGTGTGAGAAATTTCCAAGGCATAACATCTAGAATAGAACTAAAACGTGTTACCACGTGTGTTGCTTCAAGACTGTAAGGGGTGTTACAATGGCTGAGAGGTCATAAGTTAAAGCCCACTGGGTACTGTTAATGAAGCCTTAGACTGGGAAGACTATTAACACAAAACAAGTAAAAGGGGGATGTTAGCCATGATATATGGCTTAATGAAACTTCTGGCTGAATTCATGTAGAAGAGAGAAAGTATACTAAAAAACTCCCATGTACAAAATCAAGAAATTTTTTAGATAAAATGTTGAAAGTGACACCTGTTTTGGTATTATATAATATGATAAAATATTTATTAAAATATGAGCTAAAACAAACCCTTTTATGTCTAAAAATAAAATTTAAAATGAACACATATCCTCAACACTTTACTCAGGAATAATAACCATAGCTCCAAGTCAGGAGTGGAGTAAGGCAAAGGAATACAGGGAAAGAATGAGAATGAGATTTCAGGATCTTAAAAAAAAAGTAATACCTTCAGACATGTTTTCTGACATAGAAAAATAGAAATGCATACTGACAGTGCTCCAAATGGCATGTCTATTAAAACTCTATTAGAACGGAATTCTTGAGAGTACTAAGGATGTTGTCAGTCAACATCATTACAAGAGCCAAAAATAGACAAGAGCTCATCCTGAGGAGGTTAGTTCATGTGGCTTTTGTCTAATAGAGTAGATTATAAATTGATTATAAGAAACTCAAAGAGCTTACAAAGGCATTGTAGTCACATAGCACTTAGAGGTGAGGGTACAATTTGAGAAGAGTATCATAAGATGATTTAATCATTATAGAAATACCACACAATGCCCTCCCACCCACAGAAACTAGGAAATATTCTCCTAGGGCATCAAAGTTATTTGTTTATGTTGACTGTTGATGACCAATGTGTTAATGTGTGCCTCATGGCTGAATATCTCTTTAGATTAAAAGATACAGGGGTCATATAAAAAATTTTACAGGAGTTATGAAAGAGTTATAAAGCTAATTACTTATTTTAGTTCTAATTCTTCAATTGATTTGCATTTAAGTATCATGATACATAATTACATAAAAATTTTAGCTATCTGAAGTGTATGATATAATAAGAAACTCCATGGCTTGGAATCCCGAAAGTCTATTCTGGTTGTATAGAAGTTCATTGGGTTGTTTAGACTTGGGTTTGGTTCATTTGGGTGTGTGCTGTATTTTTATTTATTTGCAAATTTTCATAATAAAGTTTAATTTTTAAAATAAAATAGGTTTGCAGATACCCTAATTATGGATCATCTAAAAGAAATATAATTAAAACTAGAAGGATCACTATAATACAAAGCCAGATGTTTAAACAGCAAAAAAAATAGCTTTTAAAAATTTTTTCAGGGAAATCAACAGATACCTGAAAACAAACAAACAAACAAACAAACAAAAAAGAACCATTGACATGTGCTATATTTATTTTCAAGTTTCCATGGAGTAGAGATGATCCTGGTCTCCCATCCTTACATATTCCAAGTAGGTAACATAGTTCCTGTCGTGGCTCAACTGTGCAAACATAGTCCACACTGACATGTTGGGGACATTTGTCGCTTCAGTGCACAGATTTTGAGATACAATATGTCTACAACATTTCAATGTATTAAAGATTCCTTATCTGTTTATAGAACTAATGAATTAGTAATATCTTGTCCCTAAAGTCAAAATGAAATATTACTTGAGATGATAGAAGGCAGTGTGCCTTCTGCATATGGGAGGACAAAATGACTTTCTGTGCAAGATTTGGACAATGAGAGTTTAAAAAGTATATTTACAGCATCTTTGCAATTCATTGACAGAAAGATGTGATCTCTATCATATATTTTTGAAGCTTAATGATTTTGTATCAACTTCAGCCAGTAAATTATGATGGAGTTGAATGTATTATTCAGGTTTTCAGGATATATAACAAATTGTGGCTTTTGTTACAGAAGCTAAAATCATTTCTGGCATTCTAAGCCACAACTCGAGAAATATGATTATAGTCAGAATATTCCTTGGAGAGGAATTCCAATCTATGCAAAATATTCCTGTAACTATGGATGTTAAATGTTTCAAAATAAGTCACACTTTTATATCAACAAATTTCATGTGACAGATATATCAGTGAAGACCTACATAAGAATCTGGATATCAAGATTGTAATTTTCTAAACATTTTTTTATTTTCACATGTATTTTAAACAGAATCAAAGACATTCTATAGGTGACTTTTCTGGATTAAATACCAGAGAGTGTTTGGACATAACAGAATATTTGACAAGACACCTAAGCTTAAGACAAATGTGTAACACTGGAATATTAACAGGAACAAGTTTCTGCAGAGACACTCCAACTTCAATATTAAGCACCCCATTGATAATTGATAGGCACAAGGAGAATTTTAACTGCCTATCTCAAGAGCATGGGCGCCAAAATCAAGCTTCACATCTGTCAGGCCTGAGTACTGTTTCAAAAGTCTCAAAAAGTAAAAGCACTTTTGTGCTTATATTTTAAGGAATTGTACAAAAAGAATCTAGCAAGTGAAAAATGTTAAATAAAGAAAAGTATGCAAAGCAATTTTATATAATTCTAAATAATTATCTTGTCATTTACACAGAAGGTTTTCTGATTCCTTAATCCAAACAATGACTCACTTAAGCAGGAACCAACTAGATTTATTAATATAATGATTTTCCTAATGCCTTTTCCCAAATTAATACTACTACATTGTGTCAGATGTTGGTGCATGCTTCTAGAAGTTTCCTTGTAGGTCACCATCCATAGCAAATCCAATGATTATTGTGTGATGACACTTTCAGTGAATGAAGAAGAGATTGCAATACTATCAGTTTAATAACAAATATCTTTAAAACTTGCAGTTTTTAAAAACTCATATGCCAACGTAAAAAACTGGCTACAAAATAATACATTCCACAAATTGAGTTCAGTTTTTACCATCATTCAAGACAACGTGAAAATAAGTGATTTTAAAGCAGGAAGTCAAATTATGAGTATTTTGGTGTATATTTTTTCTTTTTTACTGAAAACAGGTCCTTTTTATCATAAAACATATTCTGATTGTAGTTACCTTTTCTCCACACTTTCCAGTTCATTCCTATGTCTCCTCTCCTCTGCATCCCCCGTATTTTGTTTTCATTAGAAACAAAAATGCTTCCAAGAGACAACAAACATACATGACCAAATAAAATATAGTAAGATGAGGCAAAAAACTATCAGATCAAAGTTAGACACTGCAACCCAACAGAAGGAAAAGATTCTCATAGAAATATTAAGCTAATAACTATAATAAGTACCTAGAGTGTCTACTGCAGACCACGAAAAGCCCTGTGCTTGCTGCTGCAGTCTCCGAGAGCTCATGTGCACCTTGCTTAGTTGATTAAGAGGGCTATGTTCTCTAGGTGTCTTGCATCGCCTCTGACTCCTACAATCTTTCGGCCTCCTCTTTGTGGGGTTGACAGAGAGCTCCTACTTAGACATTCTCCATATAGTGTATGGCTGTAAGTCTTTGCAGCTGTTCCCATCTGATGCCTCTGAAAACCTCTTAGGTAGGGAGTGGATAAGGCATCTATGAAGAGCACCATTAAGAGTCATTTTACTCCTTTTTCAAGAAAGTTTGGTGGCTGAGCTGGTGTCCACTTTTCTACTTTGCTTGCCTGCAGAGTACTTGCCCATAACAAGGGAAGAAGAACATAGAATTGAGAGCTCTATGCAGGCACCGGCTCCACTTCTACATTTTCATTGAGTTTTGTGGAGCCTCACTTTAAGTTTGCAAAGAACAACTATTTGTCGTAACAATAGCCTGGGTTTCTGGTAGGATTCCATGGAAAACTCTTGGCCAACAACTAGTCTATGTTGGCAACAAGGAATGTCCGGTTGACACTCTGTATTGGTATAACTAGGAATCCTTATCCGAATCACCTTTACACATTCCAGAAAGTTTCCATTGCATCTAAATGTAGTTTACATCTTCAAAGCCACCAAATCAATCAGCCACATCCTCACACTCAATATTTCCATACCAATTCCCTAACACTTTATTACTCCACTCCTATTTCTACCTGTCCTCAGTCCATTTGCAAGAACTATTCTATTCCTCATTTTTAGAGAGAGCCATGCCCCTTTCCCACCTAGGCCACCACCAGACTCCACTTCTTTACACAACCACTCTGGGCCTATGGACCATAGCTTGGTTATCATTTACTCAATAACTAATATACACTTATAAAGGAACTCACACCATATTTATTTTTCTAGCTCTGGGTTACTTTACTCTGAATTATATTTTTTTTGTTCCATCTGTATGCTTCATTATAGAATAGATATTTAGTATTCCTTTGTGTAAATGTACAACAGCTTCTTTATCTAGACTTCTCTTGGTACACAGCTGTGCTATTTCTATGGTCTGGCTATTATGAATCAAAGTGTCCATGAACATGATTTAGCAAGTATCCCTATGGTATCATGGAGCATCCTTGCATATATAGGCAAGTAGGATATAACTGGATCTGCATTTGGGCTTCTTCTGACCTGAAAGGGGTAGCCGCTGGGGGTAGTACAGTGTGTCTGCTGGTTTTGAGGTATGGTACAGAGCAGCAAACGGGAGCAACAGAGTTAAGAAGGGAAAGATTTTTCAGAGTCACAGGAAATGCAGACCTTTTGATAAGAATGGGAGTTTGCATTTGGAGGGGGCGGAGAGAGAGACAGAGAGAGAGAGAGAGAGAGAGAGAGAGAGAGAGAGAGAGAGAGAGAGAGAACAGAACAGGAGAAGAGAAGAGAAGAGAAGAGAAGAGAAGAGAAGAGAAGAGAAGAGAAGAGAAGAGAAGAGAAGAGAAGAGAAGAGAAGAGAAGAGAAGAGAGAAGATCTGCAGGCAGACTGTCTCCACTATCTCCTTTTCTGCCAGGCATGTCCTGAGGCTTAGTAGTACACGGATGCTGGAGTTGGGACCTGGGCAAAAAACAAGGAGGAAGGTGAGAAGAAAAGGATCTGTGAACTCCACAGGAGATGAGAGCAAGGAGACTTGAAAAGCTATCATTTGGTGTTTTGCTGCATAGCTGCAGGAGGTGAGATTCAATTATCTTAACATTTTTTTCATCTTTGTTTCCAGATTATACTCATTTGACTCAGCAAGATAGCTGTGTCCATGAGTGTTCTAGAGTCTCGTATGTTTCATCTCCTTCCCAACTCTTCTGTTTTTATATTTACTATGGCTTTTAATAGTTTCAATCTTATATGACTGATCTTGAAAAGACATGAACTAATGTCTACTCACCCTTCATAGGGCAAACAACAATTAAGCAAGTAATTTATTCTGGCCAACCCTCATTTGGCAAACCAAAAAGTTTAGGTTACTTGTATAAGCAAAAAATGACTCAGAGACAGTCACGTCATGAGAAATCTCCCTGTAGCCTGGTGTGGGGTGACTTACTATATCACCATTCCTGAAGATCCCCATATAATTTCAGTTAACTTAGGAAGAGGAACATCTCTGAGCAACTGTCAGCATCCATGCGATATTGGAAAATGCACCATGAATTTTGTTATTTTCTGAGCTCCTTGACTACATGAGCTTCTCATCTGTAGCTCAATTCAGAGAAAATGGATGTATAACACCTTTGTGAACAAACAGTTCTCATGATCCCATATAAATAGCCTAATTTATTTCTTTAATTCCAACCCAGATAAAAGAAAATCTATGCGTTGCATCTTTATAACCCTTCTCTCTTTTTCATGAAATGTTCATATTTCCTGTGGCTTCTGCATCATCTCTTCAAATAAAGAGCTTTTTAGCAAATACCTCCGAGACTCTAATAGTATTATATTCTGATTATTTTGCATGAAAATTTGATTTTTAAATTAAAACCAGTGTTATTCTTTTTCTGTTGAGTGAATTAAAAGTAAATAACTTTTAGAAACTACACCAAACCATGATATATAAAATCAATACTTAGATATAAATAAACTCAAAATACCAGGAAAACAAAACAGAATAACAACTAAGAATAGTCTAAAACACTTTTGCAAATACATTATAAAGTGATATTGATCATTCATGTAAAAAGAACATTTAAGACTCAAGAATATATTATAAATATCAGTCTAAATTAAAAAGGGAGGCCAAAACTTTAGTACACATTTCTAAAAGAATGTGGCTTAAATTGGTTTTATTGATTCTTAAAGATAATCCCTAATATCTTTTTGATATTAGAAATTTAATTTTTCACCTTTTATAACTATTGCAACTTTAATAAATGTGTGTTTGTATATATGTGCTTGGATATGTGTGTTTGATTGTGTGTGTATGTATGTGCATGTGTGTTTGTTTGATTGTGTGTATGTGTGTGTATGCATGTGTTCTCATGTGTGTGAATACAGATGTACATATCTATGGCAAATGTGAATGAAGTTAAGATATCAACTTTGCGTGTCAGTCTTCTACATTTTACCTTGTATTTAGAAGGTCTTCTTTTACATGTCTACCCCGTCAATTTCTAAGGATCCTCCTGTCTCCATCCTCATGTTGCCATGAAAGAGAGCTGATACTATACAAACATACTGACTTTACTTTCTATGATTTATGGGGATGTGCATTCAATCCTCTACTTGCATGGCAAATCTACTCATTAAATAATTTATTTATCCAAAATTTAACATTTTTAGAAAATTGCTTGAACTTTTTGAATAATAGTAAGTGGATAAGAAATGACTGTATTCCCGTGCCAACACCACATCCTTATCCTCATCTCCCTGCTCCTTCTCTTCCTTCTTCTAGATAGATTATCTCTATGTAGTCATGGCTCTCCTGGAATTGTTATGTAGTCCAGGATGGTCGCTAAGGTAAAGATACATTTGCCTCAGCCTCCTGAGGTACATGGATTATAGATATGTACCACTAGGTTCAGCCTTTTTTAAATCTTTGAATAGAATAATCCATTGCTTTAAACAATGCCATAAATAATTCCATGGCTACATTTTGAGATTGAATTCTTCAACACTTTCTCTTTTTCCCATTTTTTTTGGGTATTTTCTTTATCTACATTTCAGATGTTATCCCCTTCCCAGTTTCCCCTCCAAAAACCCCATCCCATCTCCCTAACCCTGCCTCCATGAGGATGCTACCCTACGCATCCTGCCTCCTACCTCACGGCCCTGGCATTTGCCTACTCTGGGTCATCAAGCCTTCACAGGACCAAGAGTCTCTCGTCCCATTGATGCAAAACAAGGCCATCTTCTGATAAATACGCAACTAGAGTCATGGTTTGCTCCATGTATACTCTTTGGATGCTGTTTTAGTTCCTGGAAACCCTGGTTGATTGGTATTGTTGTTCTTCCTATGGGGTTAGTAACATCCTCAACTACCTCAGACGTTTTTCTAAATCCTCCAATGTTGACCCTGTTCTCAGTTCAATGGTTGACTATGAGCATCTGCCTCTGTATTTGTCAGGCTCTGGCAGAGCCTCTCAGGAGACAGTTATATCAGGTTGCTGCCAGTATGCACTTCTTGGCATCAGCAATATTGTCTGGGTTTGGTGGGCTGGATGTATTTGGGATGTAAGTGAGGCAGTCTCTGCACCATATTTTGTCTTCATATTTCCTCCTATGAATATTTCTGTTCCTCCTTCTGAGAAGGACTGAAGCTTCTGCTCTTCAGTCATCCTTCTTAAGATTCATGTGGTCTGTGGATTTTATCTTGGTTAATCCGAGCATTTGGACTTATATCCATTTATCAGTAACTGCATACCATGCATGCTTTTTTCTGATTGGGTTACCTCACTCAGGATGATATTTTGAAGTTCCATCCATTTGTCTATGAATTTCATGAAGACATTGTTTTTAGTAGCTGATTAGTACTCCATTGTGCAAATGTACCACATTTTCTATATCCATCCCTCTGTTGAGGGACATCTTGGTTCTTTCCAGCTTCTAGCTATTATAAATAAGGCTGCTATGAACATAGTGGAGCATGTGTACTTGTTATATGTTGGAGCATATTTTGGGTATATGCCCAGGAGTGGTATAGATGGGTCTTCAGGTAGTACTCTGTCCAATTTTCTGAGGAACCTCCAGACTGATTTCCAGAGTGGTTGTACCAGCTTGCAAACTCACCAACAATGAAAGAGTGTTCCTCTTTCTCTATGTCCTTACCAGCATCTGTTGTCCCCTTAGTGTTTTGGCTTAGCCAATCTGACTGATGTGAGATGCAATCTCAGTGTGGTTTTAATTTCCATTTCCCTAATAACTAAGGATGTTGAACATTTCTTTAGGTGCTACTTAGCCATTTGATATTCCTCAATTGAGAATTCTTTGTTTAGCTCTGTACCCCATTTTTCATAGGGTTATTTGATTCTCTGGAGTCTAACTTCTCGAGTTCTTTGTACATATTGGACATTAGCCCTCTACCTGATGTAGGATTGGTAAAGATCTTATTCTAATCTGTTGCTTGCCATTTTGTCCTATTGACAGCAATTTCAATCACTATTTTATTGCATCCCTCGATGATTTTTACACTTTAATTTTATTCTATATTGCTTATTTCACATTCTACTAGAACTAAGTTTTTTTTTCTAGAAAAAATTGCAGTAGTAAATCTCTAACCCAACGATTTAAGTCTGAAATGAATAGGACAGTGACACATTGGCTCAATGTGTTTTACTATGTAATAAGATATATCTTTCTCGGGGTTGGGGATTTAGCTCAGTGATAGAGTGCTTACCTAGGAAGTGCAAGGCCCTGAGTTCAGTCCCCAGTTCCAAAAAAAAGAAAAAAAAAAAAGATACATCTTTCTCTTGTCATATTTATACCAAAACAGTGAGCTAAAGCAATCAAGGACAAAATCTTCATCTTACTCACTGTCTTTCTTCCCACTCAAGAATAAATACATATCTGTAATATTAGCTTGCATATACATCTTATTTTTAAGGTTTAGATTTTTATATGTCACACTTGATATGAATATAGGTCATTGTTTTTGACTGTACTAAATCTTTAATGTCTAATTCTTTTGAGCTCCCTTTAGTATTATATTTACATCATTTCTGAAATATTGACTCAGAAATCAACTTAGTAGAAATTAATATATTTTATATATAGGTATTTATGTCAATATCCATAAATTTTATACATGTACACTCTAAATATTTTAAAATTTCTTTACTGGGTAGATCCAAATGTATGCCAATTATTTTGTATTATACCAAAGGAGAAATTGAATAATAATACTATATCACAACAAAGCATACTTTTTTATTGCAATCTGTATTATAATGCACTATTGAACAGTTTTATTGAATATACTTTATCAGTTCTAAATAATATTGATAAGCTAATTATAGTAAAATCTCAATTGTGCAAAAATATTTGCTATATCCTTTAGACTGTTGGATCAAAAATACGAAATTGAAACTGTTCTTTTTCCTGTTGCATATAGGAAAATCTCTGTGAGAACATCTGTCAATCACAGCAGTAGCTTTCCTGTACTATTGCAGCTTAAGGGAGTAAGCAATTACAAGCAAACTGTCTGGCAAAATATGGGTACTACTTAGTTGGCAGGAATTATAAATTCCATAGACTGGAGACTTTTTCATAAATTTTGTAGACCGAAAGTTGGCTTACAATAACAATTCAGAAAGACTTGACTTGAAAGTATATTTTCTTCTTGAGAAGTATTTCTGCTTACCAAGACATTATACATAGCAATAGTTTTTTGTTTTGGTTTGGTTTTTCTGATGTTGGCATTGCTCCAGTATGATAAGGGTAAAACCATGCAGGTGTTTTATGAGGCAAGAGCAACACGATAGGTGTCCATCGAGTTACTTGCTCCAAATACAGCAGAGTATCATTTTTGTCTCATTTGATTAACCACATTTAGTTTGTTTTTCTCCTATATCATGTTAACTGCTAGTGAGAAAGCTATCCAGTTGTAAGAAAAAATTATCTCTTGAAATGCATAGCTACTGTATACTGATTGTTTTCTTTTGTTTGTGAACCTTTTTTCTATTACATGTAATGACTTTTTATGACATATTTGGGACAGGATGACACTATTAGAGGAATGAATTTACCATGTAATTATATGGGAGAAATTCTCTATGTTACAAACTCTCTATGGAGGCTGATTTCTTATCTTTCCTCATTATTACCATACATATGTCTGTGTGGTATTTATGTTTCTTTAACTTGAAATTTAATAAAACAAGTATTAAATTGAGGAGAGAAAATGTCACTTGCACTGTCTTTGAAAGCAGAAAATAATATATTCCACTGAACAGCTGGGGAACTTTCATGCTTTATGTAAATTATGCTGAAAGTAACAAAAGTAGGGAAAATGTGAATAGATAAGAGGATTTCAAAGTGCAAATGAATGCAAATTGTCTACACGTTAAAAATGTATGCACATACTTATTTTTCAAATGCATTGCACAATCTTTAAAGGAAAATAGGAATCTTGTGTTTTATGACATAACCATAGGGGGCTCAACTGTGATGTATATTTAAGTAGCAACATATTAAAATATAAAATGCATAATTTGAACAAATAGAACATAGAATAAGTGTTATCATAAAAATAATCATCCTATTATTTCATTAGTGTTTCAAACAACATTTTATTCCTGCAAAAAACAAAAACCACACTTTTATTTTCTCTCTTATTCAATGCCTATCACCTGAAAGTATGTGTCATTTCCTATGAATGAAATCAGGAATGTCATGTTAGTCACTAAGAATATCTTTGGTACAAAAAAAAATTAATCTGAGAGACACAGCCAGAATACAGCAAATACAGAGGCGAATGCCAGCAGCAAACCACTGAACTGAGAATAGGTCCCCCGTTGAAGGAATCAGAGAAAGAACTGGAAGAGCTTGAAGGGGCTCGAGACCCCATATGTACAACAATGCCAAGCAACCAGAGCTTCCAGGGACTAAGCCACTACCTAAAGACTATACATGGACTCTGACCTCATAGGTAGCAATGAATATCCTAGTAAGAGCACCAGTGGAAGGGGAAGCCCTGGGTCCTGCTAAGACTGAACCCCCAGTGAACTAGATTGTTGGGGGGAAGGCGGCAATGGGGGGAGGATGGGGAGGGGAACACCCATAAAGAAGGGGAGGGGGAGGGATTAGGGGGATGTTTGCCTGGAAACCGGGAAAGGGAATAACACTCGAAATGTATATAAGAAATACTCAAGTTAATAAAAACAAAATTAATCACTTATTTCTTTCTGTATGGCTTACTTAACATTCTCTTTAAATGCTTTTAATAAATATGAAGACAGAACAATGATGCCTAGTTCAAATATCTTTCCACTGATATATGACTTTAATTATAGAATAGTTTCATGTTTAGCAATGTAATATATGCAGGTTAATCTATATGTATGATAATCTGTATAATATATGTATGCAAATCTACAATACAACACAGTATTAATTGTTTATAATTTACATCTTAAGTTTTTTTCATTAAGTTCCCTAAATTTTCGACAGTCCCTTGGAGAATTTTGCTTTAATATATAGTTTTTTCCAAAAAATCCCTGAAATTATAATAAATGTTAAAGCAAAATGATAATAGCCAACCACAGAAGGAATAAGTATTATTATATATGTCCCTTCTGTATTCCAACAATATATATGTTATCTTCTTTTTTGGTCATAAGGTGGCAACCAACTACCCTATTACATCAAACCCTGATTAAGAATTTGTGTTTTGGGTTTTTATAAAAGTTTTTAATCAATTATTTTATTTTTAAGTCAAATTATTTTTAATGGCTCAGAGTAATAACTTGAGAATATTTTAATTGACTCTTAGATATTTTATCATTTCTCTTTCCAACTATACTTAACAGAGAACTTTGTTGAGTTTCTATTTTATTATTTTTACTCTTTATTTATTCTTTAATCTTCCCTTACCTTCCAGACTTTATCCCCCTCCTTATCTGTCCTCTGATTGTTCCTCATCCTATACCTCTTCCCTACTCTAGACTCCAAAAGGATATCTCTTCCCCAAACCCCAACACCACCAGACCCCCTCATACCCTTGGGCTCCAAGTCTTCTGAGCATTAGGCATATCCTCTCCGACTGAACTCAGACCCAGAAGTCCTCCACTGTACATGCATCAGGGGCCCCACATCAGCTGGCATTTGCTGCCTGTTGGGTGGCTCAGTGTCTGAAAGATATCAGGGGTCTAGGTTAGTTGAGACTGCTGGTCTTCCTATAGTGTCACCCTCCTCCTCAGCTTCTTCCAGTTTTTCCCTAATTGAACCACAGAGGTCACACGTTATTGTCAATTGTTGGGTGTAAATATCTGCTTCTGACTCCCCCAGCAGCTACTCTACTGATTTACATTTCAGTTGTCATCCCTTACCCCCCATATCCATCTCTCCTCTTCCTGCTTCTAAGAGGGAGCTCCCCAACCCACCCATCCACTCCCATCTCACTGCTCTAGAATTCTCCTAACTTGGTGTTTTGACATGTAAGTAATGTCAACACTTTAAGAGCCTACGTACCTATGGTCACTTGATCTTTGACAAAGTCGCTAAAACCATCCAGTGGACAAAAGACAACATTTTCAACAAATGGTACAGGTTCAATTTGTGGTCAGCATGGAGAAGAATGCAAATCAGTCTTCTTATCACCCTGTGCAAAGCTCAAGTATAAGCGAATAAAGAACCACTACATAAAACCACATACACTTAAACTATTAGAAGAAAAAGTGAGGAAGGGCCTCAAATACATGGGCACTGGGGAAATTTTCCTGAATAGAACACTGATGGCTTACGTTCTAAGATCAAGAATCAACCAATGGGACTTAATAAAATTGCAAAGCTTCTGTAAGGCAAAGGACACTGTCAGTAGGAATAAATGGCAACCAACAGATTGGGAAAAGATCTTTACCAATCCTACATCCAATAGAGGGCTAATATCCAATATATACAAAGAACTCAAGAAGTTAGACTTCAGAGAATCAAATAACCCTATTAAAAATAGGGTACAGAGCTAAACCAAGAATTTTCTCTTGAGGAATATTGAGTGGCTGAGAAGCAACTAAAGAAATGTTATCCTTAGTTATCAGGGAAGTGCAAATTAAAACAACCCTGAGGTTCCACCTCATACCAGTCAGAAAGGCTCAGCTAAAAAACTAAAGGGACAACAGATACTGGCAAGGATGTGGAGAAAGAGGGACACTCCTCCATTGTTGGTGGGATTGCAAGCTGGTACAACCACTCTGGAAATCAGTCTGGAGGTTCCTCAGAAAATTGGACATAGTACCACCTAAGGACCCATCTATACCTCTCCTGGGCATATACCCAAAGGGTGCTCCAACACCTAATAAGGAAACATGCTCCACTATGTTCATAGCAGCCTTATTTATAATAGCCAGAAGCTGGAAAGAACCCAGATGTCCCTCAACAGATGAATTGTTACAGAAACTGTGGTAATTTACGCAATGAAGTACTACTCAGCTATTAAAAACAATGACTTCATGAAATTCATACAAATGAATGGAACTAGAAAATATCATCCTGAGAGAGGCAACCCAATCATCAGAAACACCCATGGTATGCAGTCACTGATAAGTGCATATTAGACCAAAAACACGGATTACCCAAGTTACAATCCACTGACCACATGAAGCTTACAAAGAAGGATGACCAAAGGGCTGATGCTTCAGTCATTCTTAGAACAGGAAACAAAAAACAAAATTCATAGGAGGAAAAACGGAGACAAATTTGGAACAGAGGCAGAAGGAAAGGCCATCCAGAGACTCCCCCACCTGGGATTCCAGTCCAGATACATACAGCCACCAAACCCAGACAATATTGCTAATGGTAAGAAGTGCATGTTGACAGGAGACTAATATAGCTGTCTCCTGAGAGGATCTTCCATAGTTTGACAAATACAGAAGCTGATGCTCTCAGCCAACCATTGAACTAAGAACATGGTTCTCCATTGGAGCAGTTAGAGAAATGATTGAAGGAGATGAAGGGGTTTGCAACACATAGGAACAATAATACCAACCAGTCATACATCCCAGGGACTAAACCACCATCCAAAGTCTACTCATGGACAGACCCATGGCTCCAGCTGCATATGTAGCTGAGGATGGGTTTGTTAGGCACCAAAGTGAGGAGAAGCCCTTGGTCCTGCCAAGGCTTTACATTGCCCCCTCTCCCATTGTAGGGGTATGTCAGGGCAGGGAGGAGGGAAGGGATTGGTGGATATGTGGGAGAACATCCTTGCACAAGAAGGGGAGGGTAATGGGATGGGTTTTATGGATAGGAAACTGTAAAAGGGGATACATTTGAAATGTATATAAATAAAAAAATTATCCAATAAAAAAGAATTTAAGAACTACTGCAAATTGATTATAAAACCTTTGCATAACTGGAGGGTCATGAATAAGGTACAACAGCACATTACAGTTAATATGTGATATTTTTAACAGACTCATGCATGAAGCATTGTTCCTCAGCTAATAATGATACATTAGGACATTGTCTCTAAATGGAAAAAGTATATAATAGCTGAAATGACTTTTAACCTGATCCCTAGTTACCTTTCTATTATGTCTCCTAGCTTCTGTAACAAAAACTGCTTTGTTTCACATCATTTTCCCTACCATGGTGGACTGAACTCTCTAAAACCATATGCAAGGTAAATCTTCCCTCAATTCAACTCATATTAGATATTTGTCTCAGTAAAGAGCAAAGTAACAGTAACATATAAATGTGTCTTTATCTATCTATCTATCTATCTATTAATCTATCTATCTATCTATCTATCTTCTATCTTCTATCTATATCTATATATATATCCTTTTTTCATAATTCATGTGTCCATTAAATTCCACCAAAGAATTATTTTTCTAAAACTGAATAAAATAATATTGCTCCATTTTAAATTTTGCATGTTGAAGTGTTGAAAATGGTTATCAAAGCATATTTAATGTTTTCAGTGTTTACCATATGATATTGATGATTTTTGGCTAAGGGATTTTTGTTATTTTATTTTTATAACTTTATAATATTGTAGCATTTTCCTAAGGCTCTTGGAATTTCATATTTTGCATATATTTCTTCAGTATTTCATGTTCTCTGCATTTTAAAGGTTACATTTTCTTTAGTGAGCATACTGTCGCTCATTTTTCCTGATTACCCATTTTACTTCAGTTTCTCTAGTAACATTTCCAAAGATTCTCACTAGCTGATATTGGAATTTGTAAATTTATCAACATATCTCTGATCTGATTTTCATACTCTTTGTTTTTTTATTTCTCCATTCAAGGAGAATATACTTTCAATAAAACTTTGCCCCATTTTGCCCCTTATTGAAGTCTTTGTGATGTAAAGTCCTCTTACATGTTCTCATAGTTTTATGGTACGAAGAACATTATGTCTATATTATTCAAAAATCTTCATGTTATCTTTAATGATAAAAATATGGACTCACTTGTAAGTGGATATTATCTGTAAAGAATAATCATGCTGTAATCCAGAGACCTAGAGAGGCTATGTACCAAAGAAGACTCTCCCTGGGAAGGGGAAATAGGCTTCATTGGTGGACTCTGGCCTGGTAGGGATAGAAATTAAAGGGATCAGTTGGGGGAAAAGCAAATCACTGGGAAAGATGAAGGAATTGGAGGGGTCAGTATTCAGGTAGCAAGGTGAAAACAGTTCAAGGGAACTTTCAGGAATCTGAGAGGGTGACCTTAGCTAAGATTTCTAGTAATGAGGAATATGGAGCCTGAACCTGCCGTCTTTTGTAACCAGACAAGGCTTCCATTGACTCTCTGTTTAACCTCAAAGATGTGCCAGTGTCAAGGTAAAGAATAATGTGAAGTGGTCAACCAATCACTGGTCCAAAATTTAGGTCTATCTCTCAAGAGATGCCTGGAGGTTCAAGAATCAGAGTTTGGTAATGCAGAGACTTAGGATAAAACCAAACAAGACAGGCCAAAAAATTAAAAAAACTTAAGGATGCTTTGCTACATTTTGGGTACAGGGGTAGCATAACTAGACAGAGCTCTGGAAATTTTGTGGAACAGGGAGATGTAGAGTCAGATGGGTCAAGGACACCACAAGAAATGGCCCACAGCAGCCTGCATGGGTTTGACCTAAGTTCTTTGAATATATGTTATAATTATCTAGCTTGGTGATGTCATAGGATCATAGAACTCCTAAGATTACAGCAGGGATGTTGCTGTTTTGCATGCCTTAGGGACCCTTTTGTTCCTGCTAGGTTAATTGTCCAGCATAAATGATGATGATGATGAAGACGATGATGATGATGATGATGATGATGGAGGTGCCTAGTCTTATTATAACTTGATATGCCCTGTTTGGTTTACCTTTCCTGAAGTGAAAGGAAAAAAACAATAAATGGATTCAGGGAGAGTGGAAGTGGAGGAAAAGGATTGGGAGGACAGGAGAGGGAAATTGTGGTCAGAATATAATATATTAGAGAAGAATGAATAAAAATATGCATGTAAATAGCATGAAGTATTTCTGAGATCTGATCTTTTAATACATCCAGTCCTTGACACTAAAGCAGACAAAACTAATTATGAATTCCTAACTGCTATTCACTATACATACATACATACATACATGCACACACACACACACATACACACACACACATACACACACACACATACACACACACACATACACACACACACACACCAGTATATGTTCCTGTTTATATAAAGAATGAGCATGCCCTGGCATTGAAGCCTAGATCACAAGGCAATCTTGGGTACATGTCCTTATATTCTACTTGTTTTCTGAAGGTCTGCTAATATATCATGCTGCCTATGTCAGGCTAATCAGCCTTGAGCTTCCAGAGATTTTCATTCCTCAACTTCCAATCTTTCTGCAAACAGAATGAGAGGACTGAGTGTGAAGCTCTTGATTTTTCACTGCTTCTGGAAATTTAAACCCAGACTTTCAAACTTGCATAAAAAGTTTTAAACTCCAAGTCATATCTGCAGACTTCTACTGCATATTTATTTTAAATGTAGTATGGTACACTCCCATTATCTTTAGGAAAATGTATTTCTAATAACATATATGGGAATATTCTTGCAACAATGCTTAAGATATTGCTCTCTTACTTTATGAGGGCATAAACTATGACAGAAATAACTTCTGTTTCTCAGTGATACTCTTTCCTTCCTTATTACCTACAAAGCTGCAGTAAATAATTCTCTCTGTATGCATAGGCTATGCTTACCAACGATGAGTGAATGTACTTTCAGAGATATGCAACTGCCAAACCAAAACATATGTTAATTTTCAGATATTCAAAGCATTAGAGACTATTGATAAGACAACATGGGTGAATTTGTTTTCTTTTGGATAACTCACACTGTTAGGTTGAGAAAAAATTTAAAATACCATTACGTGTAAAGCAAGGTAGGGTCTATGAGGATAAGTTCTCATGGATATTGCTGGTTATTTACTATTCATAGCTAATAAACAACTGTCATAAAGTACTCACTCAGTACTTTGAATAAGCAGAATATTTGGTGTAAGGTACACTTTGTTTCCCAATTGCATTCTCTTTTTTTGTTGTTGTTGCTGTTGTTGTTGTTACCGGTAGCAAACAATTTCGGGCTGATTGGTCTTTTAAAAGTGCCTTCTTCTTTTTGTTCAACTGCTTAGGACTGTTAGCACACCTGCTCTACCAGTGGCATATATGGTTCAGCTGTAAACAATCAGAGCTTGCCATTGTACCCTTTATTTGACCTAGGATGCGCACTTCCCACAATTACATCCAGTGAGAAGTCATGAGACTCTCAGAGCACACAGAGAAAGGTAGCAAAGGCTTCTATAATATTTAAACGTGGCAAAAAGTTTGGGGCTGAATTTCTGCAATTTATTTGATTCTGTGAGTTAAGAGCCATTGTTAGAAGAAGGTAGACAGATGCTGAATTGTAGCCTGAGAAAATGAGGAGCAGCTGGTACTAAGCCCATATTGATCTTAGGAGCCCAAGGACAGAACTCAACTCAACTTCAGTAGTTAGATTTTTGAGCCAATAAATGCTCTTAAGGAAGTTTCCACATCCTGTCACTTCCACTAAAAACACATTAACCAATCCGTGTACTTTGTAATATAATATTTACCAATGATTGATCTTCTTTAATCTCTCTATACATCTCTAATACATTTTTATGTACTTTTGTTCTTGATTCATAATATGAGGCTTCTCAGGGTATTGGTCACTTCAAAGTACTTTATCTTATTAATTCTTTCCAGTTGCTTCTTTAGAATAATTTAATTACAGAATTTTTGGTGTCTTTATATGAATATTTAATTCATTTACTTCCTTTCTTTCTCTTTGAATAATAGAGATTAATTATGGCTTTGAAAGCTGGCTTGAGAGAGACTTCCAATTCTATTCCATTAGTTTTGATGCAAAATTATTCTATGGCCATTATTTCCTAAATAGCCTATTTGAATTCATTTCTCTTTGAACCACTGAGAATTATTTATGATAATAATTCTGTTAAAATATTATTTGTGCACATTTCATTTCAGTGTCCATGTACGCAGACCTTGAACACTTTTATGAAAGCAATATATTAAAAGTTTTTTTTGTCATTTCATGTGACAAAGTTTACTGTTTCATTTTAGAGATTCAAATAGATTATTATTTTATGGTATGGCATGAATGCACAAATATCATGTTGAACAAATAGAACTTACTGTTTCTTTTTTCATATAATATTTTATTATATCTTTGAGACCTTCATACGGACTGACATGTAATTTGATATTCACCCATCCCATTTCTCTTTCAACATTCCATATGCTACTATTTATATGGTGCCATTTACTAGAATATGGATGACGTATCAAAGTTAATACCCTAAAAGGAAACTAATAACCTCAGTTAGGGGTAGGGGTTGTGAATTCATTCATAATCCATGCTAGGCTGTATACTGTCTTGTTCATATGCTATGAGTTAACATATACAAAAGCCCTGTACTATTCAAAATACTAATTTTACTTTAATATACAATATTTATTAATTAATTTATTCTCTTTACATCAATCCTACCCCCCTTTCTCCTAGCTCTGCTCCTCACATAACCCATCCACCATTCCCCTTCTCCTTCTCCTCTGACAAGGAAGAGGTTTGCCCTGTGTACCCAGTTGCCATGGCACCTCAGGTCACTACAGTATTAGACACATCCTATCCCACTGAAGCCTGACAAAGCAGATCAACCAGGGGAGCAGGACTAATATTGGGCAACAGAGTCAGGGATATTCGTGGTCCAGTTGTTAGGTGATTTGCTTGAAAACCAAGCTGTGTATCTACTATATAGTGCAATGGCTTAGGTCCTGTCTATATATGGTCTTTGGTTGTTGTTTCAGTCTCTGGGATCCCCCAAGGGTTCAGGTTAGTTGACCATGTTAGCTTTCTTTTGGAGTTCCTATTCCTACCAGGTTCCTCAATCAGTTCCCCAACTCTTTTCCAAGACTTCCTGAGCTCTGTCTAACATTTGGCTGCGGGTCTTTACACCTACTTCAGTCGGGTGCTTGATGGAGTCTCTCAGAGAAGAGTTATGCTAGGCAAAACAGAATATCATTAACAGTGGCAAGGATTGTTTCTTCCTTTTGGGATGGGTCTCAAGTTAGACCAGTCATTTGTTGGCCATTCCCTCAGACTTCATTCGTCTTTGTCACTGTACTTCTTTTAGGCACAACAAAGTTTGGGTAGAGGATTTTGTGGGTGACTTGGTGACTTCATCTCCCTACAGGGAACCCTGGCTGGCTGGAAGAACTTAGAAGAAATTAGCCACTTTAGCTCTGTATCCCGCATTGGAGCCTTCCCTCTCCCCAGTCTCTGGCAAGTCCGAGAGGTTACACACACACACACACACACACACACACACACACACACACACACACACACACACACATGCATGCACACACAGAGAGGGGAAAGAGAGAGAGAGAGAGAAAAGGAGAGGAGAGGAGAGGGGAGGGGAGGGGAGGGGAGGGGAGAGGGGAGAGAGAGAGGCTCTTACTATTCTTGATCCTCTCACCAACTCCTCTCCCACACAGATTCTTCCCTACATCTACCTCCAATTACTGTTTTATTTCCCCCTTTTCAATAAATTCAAGCAATCTCCCTTGGGCCCTCATATTATTTATCTTCTTGGCCTCCATAGATTGTAGCATGGGCGTCCTGTACTTTATGGCAAATATCTATTTACCTATAAGTGAGTATGTACCATGTATGGTATTTGGCATCTGAGTTACCTCACTCGGGATGAAATTTTCTCATTCCATCCATCCATGAAAACTTCATGGTGTCATTGATTTCAAAACCTGAGTAATACTCCATTGTGTAAATGAACCACATTTTCTTTATCTATTCTTCTGCTGAGAAACATCTGAGTTGTTTCTAGTTTCTGACTATTACAAATAAGGCGGCTATGAACATACCTAAGTAAGTGTCCATGTGGGATGATGGGGCATCATGGTTGTATGTCCAGGATTGTTATAACTTGCTCTTTGGAACTATTCCCAATATTCTGAGAAAACTGCAAATTGATTTCCAAATTGGTTGTACAAGTTTTACTTGTATGTTCCTACCACCAATGCACAAGCTTTCCCCTTTATCCACATCCTCACCAGCATGTGCTATCCCTTGAGCTTTTGATGTTAGCTATCCTGATGTTTATAAGGTAGAATCTCAGAGTTGTTTTGATTTGCATTCCAATGATGACTGAACATACTGAACATTTTTAAAATGTTAGTCCCCATTTTCAGTTCTTGGACAGTTTTATTAATTTATTAATACCTGTTGGTATTTTCTGTATTTCTTGGAGGTACTCCCTTATTTCCTCTTTAAATGCCTATATTATCTTTAGAAGATCAGATTCAATGTCATCTTCTCCTGCTTTGTCTGTGTTAGTAATTCCAGGGTTTTTGTAGCAGGGCAGCTGAGCTGTGGTGGCATCCTATTGGCCTGGCTCTTATTGATTGTATTCTCATGTTTTTGTCTTCTTATGTGCTTTAGCCATCTGGTTTACCTGTTTTTGCCTGATTCCAGCCGAAACTCCTCTGTTAACTGTGCTCCAAGTAGACAGGATAAGCAAAAGATGTGTGAGGGGTCTAAGCAGATTGTTCTTAGACTCTCTGCACTCACTCAGGGAAAGAGAATACTTCTGTGTCTCACACATATCCTCTGGATGGCAGGGAGAGCCCAGAATCAGACAGAAGACTTTGCGCCCTTAAATGTGTGTGTGTGTGTGTGTGTGTGTGTGAGTGTGTGTGTGTGTGTGTCTGTGTGTGTGTGTAAATTTCAAACGTTATTCCCTTTCCCAATTTCTAGTCCATAAACCTCCTATCCCATCCCTTCTCCCCTTGCTTCTATGAGAGTGTTCCCCGACCATCCCACCCACACCTTTCCACCTCCCCACCCTGACATTCCTCTACACATGGGCATCAAGTCTTGGCAGGACCAGGGGTTTTTCCTCCCATTCGGGCCCAACAACCCCATCCTCTGCTATATATGCAGCTGGAGCCACGGGTCTGTCCATGTGTACTCTTTGGATGGGGGTTTAGTCCCTGGGAGCTCTGGTTGATTGGTATTGTTAAAATGATTATTCAACCATGAAATAAAGTTTATTTCATTTTAGAGATTATAAATTTCTAGGCTGAAATATGCTTAATGATATATTAAATTGTTATGACATATGTCATTTATTTTTATAACAACAAATGTTTAACTTCTTGAGGTCATGCTGTAAAAACATTATTTCCATTATATAATTTATTCCAGTGAGTTAAATCACATTCCTAAGATTTATCAGCATGAACTCTATATTTCTTTTATTTTGGGAACATTATACTTTGTCAGAGGGTGATCTTATAATCTCTTACCTCATCACTAGGTTCTTGGGGGAAAGCTCCTATAGAAAACTTACTTTTGATACAAGAAACTACTGACATTTTATTTTCAGATATAATCCAGTTTTGCATTTATTATATTAATAAGCTTAGAAAAGATAGATGATTTACTATATGAATTTACTTGCAGTTGTCATAAACTTGATATTTGATTTTTCATATCATTAAAATTGCCAGGTAAAATTTCTGATAAAATTTAATTTTACAGCTAGAATATAAGAACTCAATGCCTGCACATTTCTGAGAATTTGATAACTACGGAAGTAGAGAAATCTATAACTCATTTCTATACTACCTTTTCCAAAAAGCTTTTATTTATTGTTTCACTTATTTACAATTTTGTGCTATAAATTTATGTATTTTAAAAGTTGTTTTTTTATCTTATACTTCAAATTATGCTTCCTTGAAAAATTTGAAGTGAGAAATAATACATACATAAGCAAGTACAAAAAACATAATCTCATATACAAGAGTTTGTTATCAGTTGAAAACAACTTAGCACCAGGACGTTTTAAAAACGGGAAAAGGGGACATGAAGCCGTGTTGATAGGGAGATTTGGAGGATCTGGAAGTATTTGAGAAGGACAAGAAATTTTATCAAGATATATGTAGAGGGCCGCTATAACATTCGCCACCACAAGATGGCGCTGGCTTCCACTGCGCCCCACGTGGAAGGCCAGGATAGCTTCCGCCATTACAAGATGGCGCTGGCCTCCGCCGCGCTAGCCGACTTCCTTTCAGGAAGTTAACTGTGTGCACATGTGCAAGAGTGCCTTTGTGCCAGGTCTTTGCCCAATGAGATCATGGGTAAGCGACCAATCAGGTGTGGATGCGCTGCGCTAGGGTGTATTTAAGCCACGCCATGCGGGGCTTCTCCTTAAGATTGAATAAAAGTTTGGCTGCAGCAAGGATTCGTATGTCTCTGCGTGTTTTCTTGCTGGAGAGGTCGCGCGCGGGACAGATATACAGTATGAAAAAAATTAAATACAAATTTAGGCATTTGGAGGGAACAAATATCTTCATGATTATGTATTATGAAAAAGACTTTACTTAATTCAAATTCCATCATTAGAAAATAACTGATTGCTTATTATCGATAAATGTGTGTCTATTTCAAATAGAATTTTAAAAGGAATTTGAAGGAAAGCTGTGCAAATACTGAATTATACATAAGCACTCTCTCTTTCTTTCTCTCACTCTCTCTCTCTCTCTCTCTCTCTCTCTCTATATATATATATATATATATATATATATATGTATGTATGTATATGTGTGTGTGTGTGCGTGTTTATGTGCATGTGTGTGGGTCTATCTGGGTACATCTGTGTGTGTGAGTGTGTTTGTGTGTGTAACTTATACAAGTAATCTGTTTTTATAAACTTGAAGTCTACTGTTTTATTTTTACTTATTTATCATTGATATTTTCATTAGAGTGAAATTCTATAATAGAATATATGAAAATCATAGTTGTCAGTAAATTCTCTTGAGATTAAGTTCTAAAAGGACAAATATATTATGACTAAAAGTATTCAAAGGGACAAATTCAGATTTTGTAAGTATAGTTTTAGGATGTCTATATAAATATTTTAAAATATATTAACTATATAAATAAGAACAACTTGTATTTGGGCATTTATATGTCAGAAACTATGGTATAGACTTTCTATGCAATATCTTATGTAATTTTTAGATTATTTGTAATCAGAAGGTATACTGAATTTTGGGAATCATGTACAAAACTGGTACATGCTTCATCACTCAGTAAACCTGCAGACAAGATTAAGCCAACGACTATTGGTTATATTTGAACTTCCAGTTGTGATGTTACTAACTTGTTGGTAATATATTTAACTAGGCATGTCAGAAGGGAATGCCTGTCCTATGGGTTCTATGCTACCACTATACTTTAAAACCACATAGATTTTATGAAATCATAATATAGGCTTGGAAAGTAATTGATGTAAAAAATTATAACCTACAATGTACATATATGTGATTTAAGCATTTTGAAGACAGATTCTGTCAGCCTTATACATTCAATTGATATTTCAATAAGTCAAATCTTTGCAGACATTGAAATGGAACAAATATATTTTAAAGGTGAGAAGGACATGAATTTAGTGGGATAGAAATAGTGTAGTACAGACTTTATGACGGATGTGTTTGAAATGTAACTCCCAGGGTGATGGTTTTAGGATGAAGGGCCCTTCCAAGGTAATGAATTCGTCTGAGCAGATGCCTATGGGTAGGATGCATGTCTCAAAAAAAGAGATTAGATTATTTCATATTCTCTTTGCTCCTCTTTTGTGTAAAGATATAAAACAAGATGGCTATATGGGCTCTCATCAGATACTAACTGTGCTAGAAATGCACACAGGAAATGAAAGGAAGAGCTTTGCTTCATTTTTGCTGCTTAGATGATTGTACTTTTTCGTAACAGCACAAATAGAATAAATGGAAGAGTAAGAAACTATTATAAGAATGACAAAACCTGTCAACTCATGATTGGTGGATGGTGGCAGTCTGGCTGAGAAACTAATTTTACAGGAAATATGTTAGCCAAAGGAGGGAGACTAGATTCATAGAGTGCTTTAAGGAAAACTAAACACAGGTAGTTTGAGGGTGACATATCATACAAAAATAAGGGCTGCCAATAATAGAACCTAGTCAGTGTTAAAAAGAAAACTGTAACTAAACATACATTTCAGTAATTTTTAAAAATATTTTCTCAAATCTGTAAAGATTAAAGGAACATTATGTACACGATAATCACTAATCCTCATTTTGGATTCGGATATTATATGTTACTCTTTGTTTCTTCAGCTTATACGTGGTTCTGGAATATTTTAAAGCTATTTTCTTACAGTAAGAAGTTCTGGAGAGGTAACATCCTTTCATGTTCTAGTAAACAAGGTTTAGGGCAAATATTGCTAGACTATTAAGGGAAATATTTCCTTTCTTCTCCAGAAAAATAAAAATGTAAATGTATGTTATTCTCAGGAACCACATGTACTGCAATATCCATCTTTCAAGATTGTACTAAAGAGAAAATAAAGGTGTCAGTGGGAGACGGAAGAACTAAGTCTTTTATTATTTCATTACTGTCAGTATTGACGTCAGTATATTAACCTCGGATTCCTCTTAAATGCCACCCATTCTTATTGAGAGGTCTGAGTTGATACACAATTGTGTGAACATTGGAAATGACACATATACTGACAACCCCAGTATAATGAAAATATAAATGTGTTTATGGTTTTCTTTTCTAGAAATACTATGCTTAGCCTAAACATGCTCTTTATTCCAACTTCATGTTCATCCTGTACTGAAAATGTAAAGAGGAAAAGTTTTCTCTGTGCTGATGGGAAAACTGAATTAATTATAGGAGCTTTTGTATTCGAAGGCTTTCAGTTCCTCAAATAAAATCTCTCCATAAAATAATGCCACGATTATAGAAGTGACAAACACAAATGCACAAGGTAACAGTTTCCACAAAATTTTCATGGAGTATATCTGTTTCTTATTCTAATATTAATATATAAACATAAATTTGGTAAGAAGAGACAATATAAAATTCAAAATTCCTAAATTCACTTGGCTGATATGGAAATATTATTTGTAAACCATTACTTTCATTAAATCATTAAATGAAAATTACTTTTTATTTATCTAATTTGTGTGTGTGTGTGTGTGTGTGTGTGTGTGTGTGTGTGATACAACCATAATTTATTTACAAAGTAAAGGGAACAAGCAAATGTAAAATCGACTGGATGAGCAATAATAGTATTCGAGAAAGAAAAACACATAGACTTTTCCATCAATTAAGCAACATGACAATCATAACTGAATGAGCATTATTCAGCAGATGAAATAGAACTCTGGATGACTTCAGTTTGGGTTCTGGGAAAAGTAAGTAATATGTTCCAAGAAGTTAACAGAGCATTCACTGACTTGAGAAAGTTTAGCAAGCAGAAATGATCCACTCGTTTAGCATCTAAACCACTCTGAAGTGGCACTTGTGGATAAATAGAACCAACCATCCATGGGGCTCAAATAAGACTTAATATTGACTTCAGTAATACACTATCAAAAACCATCCAGGTGAATCGTGGCCTATTACTTCTCATAAAAAAAGAAAACTTGAAAAATCTTAACAGAAGGAGTTGACAAAGCGAAGAACTGAATTGGATCTTACACACTTGGAGACTTTCAATATGACAGTAAATAAAATGATATTTTAGAAGTATGGCTATCCATCTACCTGTCCTCTTTACCTACATCTTTGAAATAATGGATATTGAATTCAACTCCCACAACGTTGTGAGATATTTACATAGACAGTCATTCCATTGTCCTTTTCTGCCTTTAACTACCAAATGGATGAACAGTACATGATTATAAGCTAGTGAGTCTTAAAACTGATGCACACTAAATAGAACAGCAAGAATTATTTAAGTTTCTTGGAATTTCATATAGCATATCTTTCTATCCATTTGCCTTATGTTCATATAGATCTTTTTAATGTAATGATGAGGTTCATTGCATATATTTTAAATCATGGAAACAATTTACTGCATTGCTCTTTCTTTGATGGACTTTTTCTAAGAGCAAATTCATTAACTCACCTTGTTATGCAGTAATGAAAACATAGTTCTTTTATGGTTAGCAAATCAAGCCTCAAGAACAAAATGAACTTTTACAAGTCTTTAGTCATTTGTCTTGTCATGTGATTTAATCATAAAGATACAAGTTATCTAAAGGAAATTTTATTTTGTGCAGTCCCCTAAGGCATAAATCAAAACATTTTGTGTGTGTGTGTGTGTGTGTGTGTGTGTGTGTGTAAGACTATAGTATAGAGTCCTTCGATATTTCTCATAAAAAGAGATGACAAAAACTTAGAGTTAATTATCCAAGAAACTAAGTTGTGTGGAGGTATGTTCTGAAAGAAGGTATAATTGTCCTTCCTCTATTAATTTTGGTTCTTTTGGACAATTTCACAACTAAATCTGTACAAGAACTTTATGATGGCTACAGGCCTGAAAGATCAGAGGGATAAAGTCATGGCATCAGTTTTACATCTGTCTCCAAACATAATAGTGTGTTGGAAAGACTCCCTCAGGCAGAGCTGGCCCTCAAAACATTTGTACACACTTTGTTTCCCCAGTAAGAGATCATCTTTAAAATTCTTTGCTGGCTACAACTACACCCAAACCTGCAAATTGCAGAAATCCATTAATTAATATGTTTTATGATGACTTGAAATCCAATTCCATTTCTTGTGGTTTTCTGCAATTTTTGTCACACAAGCCAGAAATATTAGAGCTACTCATCTTTAACTCCTTGATTTTACCAATACATCTTATAATTGTGTTTGCAACATGGCACTACTCGTTCTGACACATTTT
Source organism: Rattus norvegicus (assembly GCF_021556685.1). NCBI lineage: Eukaryota > Metazoa > Chordata > Mammalia > Rodentia > Muridae > Rattus > Rattus norvegicus. Next base: position 11,475,371 of record NC_141534.1, on the reverse strand, counting down.
ATCCTTCTTCGTTTCCTTAGATTAACAAAATGTAAACAATGAGCTCTCATCATATCCTTATGTTATATACAAATCTACTTGAGAATGTAAGCATTTATCCATAGCTCTCCATATTCTAAATATAGCTCCAGTGTCATAGAAAAACGACTACTTTCCTCTTATCTCATGCAGCAGTCTGAAAAATAGAGAAGGAAATTATTTTTAAAATTTATACCCCATGTGGTGGAGAAAATGAAAACAAAAGAAATCAATTCAAGATCATGTCAAAACAGTGCATAATTATGATCTTGTCTAAAGTAGAACCTGGGCCAATAAATATTAGCTGAATGAATCGGAGAAAAATCTTGAACATGAATATGGCTTTTCTAAGCCAAAAGAGATGAGTGTATCTAGGCTATAAAACCTCAGAAGAGGAAAGTGATATGAACAAAACTTCTCTACACAGACTTTGTGTGTGTGTGTGTGTGTGTGTGTGTGTGTGTGTGTGTGTGCATATATTTAAAGTACTTATCTACCAGACATGGAAGAAACTGTACAAAATACAGATGTGAATCCAGATGGAATAGGTTTGCATTGAAGAGATAAGTCAGAAGAGTGTTAGTTATAAAACACTTGACATGGAATGATGACACAATTATGAGAGTAGATGCAAAAGCATACAAAGCTTCTACAGGGAACCAGAACTCTGTTCATAGCACCCACCTTATACCATGCACAACTACCTGTAAAGCCTTCCTTAAATTAAAAAAAATGTAAAACAACCACTTCCAAAAACAACAATAACAAATAAAATAGGACTGACAAGAGATGTTTGATGCTGAAATGATTCAGGTGAGTCAATCTTCAATACCTTGAATCCCACAGAGCAAGCATCATAGAAGTTAAGAGCCTCTAAGGTCTTCATTTTAATAGATGTGGTATTAATTATTTAATCGCAAATGGGTTTTTCTACCCCACTTTTATCATCCGATTGCCATATAAAGAACACACAACCTTATTATTTATGATGCGCCTTAATCAGCAGTAGAGCTTGACAGATGTCTACCCTCTAAGCTATAAGAATCTACTTCCCCATCAATAACTGAATTATAACTTGCCATGATCTATCTGAGCAGCTCTTAACTCCAATTGGCCAGCCCTGGTGGTCATATTTTTTCGTCTCCTAACCTTTGACATCTTCTTCTCTTCCCACCCTCTCTCTTCCTCCCTGCAGTCCTCTCCCCAGAGCTGAAGTAAGCCACAGAAATAAAAACTCCACCCACCAATAGGCTGGAGGCATATTATTCTACAGCCTATGTATTCACGAATTAGGAGTAACATGGGGAGCATGGTAACATAGCATCACCTGTATCTGCATGCAGAATCTCTCCTCTCTGGGGGCAATCAGACCTTGAATCTAGTGTTTTGCATTAAAATAGTAAATGACCACACCTCAACAGATGTACGTTTGCATGAAGTGATATAATAAGAAAATGAAATCACAACTTGATTGCTTGCACTGCAGTTACTAGAACAATAAAATATTATAAGGAACAAAATGAAGAAATTTCCATCACGGTTTTGGAGGAAGGAGAGGAATACCTTGCTTATATTTACTAACTTTTCTAATAAGATATCACATGGTAAATGAGAAATAGAATTCGGAAACATTTAAAAACTATCAATGGACAACTGATTTTAGTTGTGATAGACATCTGGGATTTTCATTGAACAACCTTTAAAACGTGTTCATTAAATCCACCAAAAATTATCATTTTTAAAAAATTATTTTATTTATTTACATCCCAGTTGTTGCCTTACCTCAGTTTCCCCTCCTACAGTTCCTCATCCCATTCCTCATCCCCCCTGCCTCTGAGAGGGTGCTCTCCTCACCCCACCAAACCTCCCCCTTCTCTGGGGCCTCAAGTCTCTCATAGGCCAGACAAGGTAGTCCTCTGCTATATATGTGCCAGAGGCCTTCGAGAAGCCCTTTTATACTCCTGGTTAGGGGCTCAGCCTATGGGAGCTCCTTGGGATCTGAGTTAGTTGAGACTTGCTGGTCTTTCTATGGGGTCTCTCTCCCTTCAACTTATTCAATCTTTTCTCTAATTCGACATCAGTGGTCCCCAACTTCAGTCCAATGGTTGGGTATAAGTACCTGCTTCTGTTTCAGTCAGCTGTGGATACAGCCTCTCAGAGAACAGCCATGCCAGGCTCCCATTTGTAAGCACACCATAGCATTAGTGTCTGTCCTTGGTGCCCTCCCATAAGATGGATCCCAAGTTCGGCCGGTCATTCAGCCACCTTTCCCTCAGTATATTTTCCACATTTGTCCCTGCAGTTCTTTTAGACAGGAACAAATCTGGGTAATAAATTTTGACTGTGGGTTAATAGCACTGTTTCCTACACTTGAGACCCTTTCTATCTACTGGATATGAACTCATCAAGTTCCCTTTCTCCAATGTTGGGCATTTGTCTAAGGTTACCTTAACGTGTCTCTGCTTCCATCCAGTCTCTGGTACTTTCTAGAGGGATCCCACATAACACTCCTTGAGGCTATAATCTCCATTCATTCTCTTTGTTCTCTGGGCTTCTCTCCTTTTCCCTCCACACACATCTGATCCTGTTCTCTCTCTCCACTTCCCTACCCTCTCCCACACAGTTCCTTCCCTTCTGCTGCCTCGCGTGATTATTTCTTTCCCCCTTCTAGGTGGGACTGAAGTCTCCTCCCTTGGCCACTTCTGCATGTTACACCTCTTACAGTCTGTAGGATGTAACCTAGATAATCTGTACTGTTTGGCTAATATGTACTTATCAGTGAGTACATATCATACATGTATTTTTGGGTTTGAGTTACCTCACTCAGGGTGACGTTTTCTAGTTCCCTTTGCCTGCAAAATTCATAATGTCATTGATTTTAAAAGCTAAATAGCATTTCATTGTATAAATGAACCACATTTCCTGTATGCATTCTTCGGTTGACGGACATCTGAGTAGTTTTCAGCTTCTGGCTATTCCAAATAAGGCTGCGATGAACGTGGCGCAGGAAGTGGCCTTATGGTATGATGGTGTGTCTTATGGTTATAGCTGTGTCTTTAGGTAGGTCTATTTCCAATTTTCTGAGGAACCACCAAATCTATTTCGAGAGTGGCTGTACCAGTTTACAGTCCCACCAGCAAGGCAGGCATGTTCCTCTTTCTCTATATCTTCACAAGCATCTGATGTTACCTGAGTTTTTGATATTAGCCATTCTAACTGGTGGGAGTTGAAATCTCAGCATCGTTTTGATTTGCGGTCTCAGAATTGTTTTGATTTGCATTTCTCTGATGTCTAAGAACTTTGAACATTTATTTAAGTGCTTCTCTGTTTAGCTCTGCACACCATTTCTAATAGGGCTAGGGTTTTTGGAGGTTAACTTATTGAGTTCTTTATATATTTTGGATATTAGTCCCTAATAGGATGTAGGGTTAGTGAAGTTTTTTTCCCAATCTGTAGATTGTGATTTGTCCTATGAACAGTTTCTTAAAACTTACAGAAGATTTTCAGTTTCATGAAGTCCCATTTATCAATTGTTTATTCTAGAGTCTGAGGGATTGGTGTTTTGTTCAAGAAATTTTCTCCTGTGCCAAAGAGTTTTCGTTTCTATCCCACTTTTTCTACTATTAGATTGAGTATATCTAGCTTTATATTGAGTTTCTTAACCCATTATAAATTGATCTTTGTGCAAGGTGATGAATATGTATCTATTTTCATTCTCCTACATGCAGACCATCAGTTAGACCAGCACCACATATTGAAGATTATTTCTGTTTTCCAACTATTGGTTTTTGGCTTCTTTGTCAAAGATGAACTGTCCATAGACATTTGGGTTTACTTCTGTGTCATTGATTCCATTCCATTCATCAACCTGTCTGTCTCTGTACCAATATCATACAGTTTTTATAACTATTGCTTTGTAGTATAGTTTGAGGTCAGGAATGCTGATTCCCCGGAAGATTTTAATTATTGAAAATTGTTTTGGATATCCTGGGATATTTGTTTTTGTTCCATATGAAGATGAGAATTTTCTTTTCATGAATGTGAATAATTGTGTTGGACTTTTAATGAGGATTGCATTGTATCTGTACGTTGCTTTTCGTAATATAGTCATTTTCACCAATCCATGATTATAGGAGACGTTTCTATCTTCTGAAATTTTCTTTGATTTCTTTTTTTAGAGATTTGAAGTTCTTGTCATACAGATCTTTTATTTACTTGTTAGGAGTTACACCAAGATATTTTATACTATTTGTAGCTATTATGAGTGGTGTTGTTTCCCTAATTTCTTTCTCAGCTTGTTTATTATTTGTATAAATAAAGGCTACTTATTTGTTTGAGTTAATTTTATATCCTTCTAAGTTATTTAATAGATGTAGGAGTTCTCTGGTGGAATTTTGGGGGCCGATTATGTATTATCGTATAATCGGCAGTTAGTAATACTTTGACTTCTTCCTTTCCAATTTGTGTTCCTTTAATCTCCTTTTGATGTCTAATTGTTCTGGCTTTGCATACTATTTTGAACATATAGGGAGAGTGGGTAACCTTGTTTTGTCCCAGATTTTAGTGGGATTGTTTCTAGTTTCTCTCTATTTAATTTGGTATTGACTATTGTTTTGCTATATATTGCTGTTAGTATGTTTAGGTATGTGCCATGAATTCCTGATCTCTCCAGGACTTTGAAGATAAAGGGACATTATATTTTTCTGAATGTTTTCTTAGGATCTAATGAAATGATTATGTGTGTTTTCCCTTGAGTCTGTTTATATAGTGTATTACATTGACAGATTTTTCTGTATTGAACCATCTCTGCTTCCTTGGGGAAAAGGCAACTTTATCCTGTTAAATGATGGCTCTGATGTGTTCTTGTATTTGGTTTGGCAGACTTTATTGAGCATTTTTGTCTTGATATTTATAAGAGAGATAGTTTTTAAAATTCTCTTTGCTGAGTCTTTGTGTGGTTTAGGTATCAGAGTAACTGTGATTTATAGAATGAGTAAGGCAGTATTTGTTCTGTTAATATTTTGTGGAATAGTTTGAGGAGTATTGGTACTAGCTCTTCTTTGAATGTCTGGTAGAATTCAGCACTAAAACCATCTGGCCCTCAGGTTATTTTGGTTGGTAGACTTTAAACGGCTGTTTCTACTTCATTAGGGGTTAAGGACTCTTTAGATAGTATACAGGCTCTTGATTTAATTTTGGTATGTGATATCTGTCTAGAATTTTTTTCCATTGAATCTAGATTTTCCAGGTTTATAGAATATAGATTTTTGTAGTAAGTTCTGGTGGTTTTTTTTTTTTTTGAAATTCCTCAGGTTCTTTTGTTATATCTCCTTTTTCATTTCTGATTTTGGTAATTTGCATACTGTCTCTGAGCCCTTTAGTTAGTTTGCCTAAGGGTATATCTATCTTGATGATTTTCTCAAAAACTCAGCTTTCAGTTTTGTTGATTCTTTGTTCCATTCTCTTTGTTTCTTAGTAGTTGATTTCAGCCCTGAGTTTGGCTATTTTCTGCTATCTACTCCTCTTGATTGTGTTTGCTTCTCTGTTCTGGAGCTTTCACGTGTTCTGTTTATTGCTATATGGGATCTCTCCAATTTCCTTATGAAGGCACTTAGAGCTAAGAATTTTTCTCTTAACACTGCTTTCATTGTATCCAATAAGTTTGAGTATAATGTCGCTTCACTTTCATTGAATTCTATATTGATTTCTATTTATTGATTTCTTTCCTTATTTTGTCCTGAATCAAGTTATCATTGAGGCGAGAGTTGTTCAGTTTCCATCAGTGTGTGGTTTTCTGTTGTTTTTGTTGTTATTGGAGTGTAGCCCTAGTCCACCATTACCTAATAGAATGAATGGGATTATTGCAAACTTCTCATAAATGTTGAGGATGGCTTTCTGTCTGAGTATATGGTCAATTTTGGACAAGGTTCCATGAGTTGCTGGGAAGGTATATTCTTTTGTTTTGGGGTGATATGTCCTGTAGATATCTGTTAAACCCATTTACTTCATAACTTCTGTGGTTTCACTGTGTCTCTGTTTAGTTTCTCTTTCAGGGACCTGTCCATTCATAAGAGTGAGGAGTTGAAGTCTCCCAATATTATTGTGTGAGGTTCAATGTGTGTTTTCACCTTGAGTAAAGTTTCTTTTACGAATGTGGGTGCCCTTGTATTTGTGACATAGATGTTCAGTGTTGACACTTCCTCTTGGTGGGTTTTTTCTTTGATGAATATGAAGTATCATTCCATCTTGTTTAATACTTTTGGGTTAAAAGCCTATTTTATTGGATATTAGAATGAAAACTCCAGTTTGTTTCTTGGGGCCATTTGTTTAGAAAACACTTTTCAAGTCTTATACTATGAGTTAATGCCTGTCTTTGTCACTGAGGTGTGTTTCTTATATGCAGCATAATGTTGGATCCTGTTTACTTTTCCAGTCTATTAGCCTGTATCCCTTTAATGGGAAACTGAGTCCATTGTTTTTAAGAGATATTAAAGAGAGATGATTGTTAGTACCTGTTATTTTTATTGCTGGAGAACTTTTTTTCTAGTAAAACTACTTGGTGTTTGGTAGGCTTCTTGTACATTTATGGTCATCTCTTCCTTAGAGAAGTTATTCTCTATGATTTTGTTGAAGATGTTTTTGTAGCACTTTGAGCTAGTATTGTTCACTCTCTTCTATTCCTATAATTCTTAGGTTTAATTGTTTCATTCTGTCCTGAATTACTTGGACATATTTGGTTAAGAGCTTTTTATATTTTGTATTTTCTTTGACTGACATGCCAGTATTTTCTGCGGTATCTTCCACTCCTTAGATTTGATCTTCTATCTCTTGTATTCTTTTGGTGACGTTTGCATCTGTAGTTCCTAATTTCTTTCCTAAGCTGTCCATCTCCAGGGTTACCTGCCTGTGTGTTTTCTTTATTGATTCAATTTCCCTTTGTAGTTTTTGGACCATTTTGTTTAGTTACTTCACTTGCTTCATTGTATTTTTCTGTATATATTTAAGGAATTTATTTGCTTCTTCTTTAAGGTATTCTACCTGCTTGGTTTTTCTTGTATTTCTTTAAGAGAGTTCTTTGTAGCATCCTTAAAGACCTCTATCTTTTTCATGAGATGATATTTTAGGTAATTATGAATGTTAGAATATCCAGGGCCTGCTGTGGTAGGAGAACTGGGTTCTGATGGTTCCAAATTGCATTGGATTTTGTTGCTTATAATTTTCCTCTTTCCTCTGACCATCAGGTATTAAACAACCCGGGTGCCTGTGATTGGATCCGGTCCCCTTGGAGGCTATGAGAGCTATGTGACCTGAGTTAGGCCTAGTCTCCTCAGAGGCAGGCAGTGTTGTCTCTAATTAGGGTAGGCCTCCTTTACCGTTGGTTACTGTGGACCTCATGGGGGACTTGCAGGCTGTAGTGTTCGGGCAGATCTCAGGCCACTAGTGTGGCCTGAGTAGGGAAATGTTGGGGGGATGGATGGCAGGGTTGTGGAGATGAGGGAAGGGGAGTCTACTCTACTGGGCTGTGTGGGTATCCCAGCTGTCATGGGTATTTGGGTTTAATTCACACCTGTGTCCTTGGTCACTACAGACCTCCTGGGAAATGTGCAGGCTGCAGCATTTCAGCAGGTATTGCCCAGGTCTCTGATCTGGCTCAGGTGGGGAAGTAGGCCAGAAGGAATGTCAAAAAATTATCATCTTAAGATATAGACAAAACTACTACTTTGCCTTTATTATGCCTATAATAGTAGAAAATGTGGTCAATGATATAAAGTGCTGAAAATCTTCCAGGACTATAGAAATCAAGATCAATAGAACTAAAATTTAATCAAGATCAAGTATTTAAATCTGTAAGAGTCTGCCAAATTTTTTTATAGTCTCATACTTTAGCTCCATTTTATAATTCTTAAATATATAATAACCTGTTATTTGGCTACTCCAATTTTAGTAAAATAAAATCATACATTGATTATTTGAATGCAAATGAACTGAGGATATCATTCTATTGTAACTTTATGTTCTTACTTAAAACTAAAGGTCCTAGATTAAATTTCATTAAAAATTGTACTTTTAAAATACTTGAGTATGAAATACCAAAGTTGTCACTAAACTCAGAAAATGAATTTTAAACAAATTTTGTTTTCCTGGGGTTTGTAATATCTTCATAGTGTGGTGTGTTACCTTCTTATCTATTGTTATGATACTACATTGTTTCCAAGCAATTTATAAGAGAAAATGTTTAATTAGACTTATGGTTCTAGGGATTTGAACTATTTACCAGAATAAAGGCATGAGTACTAGAAAAACTGAATGTTTACATCTAAAACTACAAGCAAGCTCAGAGAGATCCCTCTAGGATCCACAGATACAAGGCAGGTAGAGGTGGAATTGGAAACCTCAATACTGACTCCAATGACCAACATTTCCCAACGTTATACTTCTTAATTTTTTCCCTAAGTGCCACTAACTGTAGATTAAATATTCAAATACATGAACAGAGAGGGACCACTCTTATTCAAATCCTTACATGCACTATATTTCTTCCTCCTACATGGCCAACAATTTCTCATCTGTTTTTTTTCTATGAAACTAAGTGTAAAAATAAGAATATTCAAACTTCAGTCGTTGGTAAAAGACTGTGTCAATGAAATGAATATATCCAAAGCAATAAGCAGGAAACTATGCTGCAGGCAAGTTTTTTACCATACTGTAAGCTGTCGTAAAAATAAGAAATATTACTCACAATTTTACTACATGACTTCAGCTACTTGATTACATTGCTAGAGAGAAAACAACAGTCGGGCAGTCAAACAGACACCGATGAAGTTTCAGAAGAGACAGGTGGGAGGATTCAAATTTTTAATCATGGATATAAAATGGAAAATTTTTCTTTAAATTTGCCTTTCTAAAACTATTTTCCTTACTAAGGTCAACTCTTATATATTAATAGAGCTATGTTTTTAAATAATTGCCTTCATTAGGTTTTCTTTATAATTTCACAAATAAATGTATGTTTTTCTTAGATATCCTATCCCTCATTTATCTTTCCTGTTGATTAATTTTATTTAGTGTTCCACAGTCTCTGTTTTACTTTCAGTTCCCTTATCAAAGTTTCTACATTATCTATTCTGATACTACCCGTACCCATAACTCTTGTGCCCTTATTATTGACCACTATTACCAAATGTCCAATATTACAATTTCATATCCAGTATTAAAATGTGCACATCGTTTTCCATCCATGGACATTTTTAAGTACAGTGTTATTGCTTTTTGTCACCTTGATTCCAGAGCTCTGACATGTCCATCCAAATACATTGCGGCATCTTTTGCTAACTCTACTATTAATTCTATGGGTTATTTCTTTTTTTTTTTTATTAACTTGAGTATTTCTTATATACATTTCAAGTGTTATTCCCTTTCCCGGTTTCCGGGCAAACATCCCCCTCCCCCCTCCCCTTCCTTATGGGTGTTCCCCTCCCAACCCTCCCCCCATTGCCGCCCTCCCCCCACCAGTCTAGTTCACTGGGGGTTCAGTCTTAGCAGGACCCAGGGCTTCCCCCTCCACTGGTGCTCCCACCAGGATATTCATTGCTACCTATGAAGTCAGAGTCCAGGGTCAGTCCATGTATAGTCTTTAGGTAGTGGCTTAGTCCCTGGAAGCTCTGGCTGCCCGACATTGCTGTACTTCTGGGGTCTCGAGCCCCCTCAAGCTCTTCCAGTTCTTTCTCTGATTCCTTCAATAGGGGACCTATTCTCAGTTCAGTGGTTTGCTGCTGGCATTCGCCTCTGTATTTGCTGTATTCTGGCTGTGTCTCTCAGGAGCGATCTACATCCGGCTCCTGTCGGTCTGCACTTCTTTGCTTCATCCATCTTGTCTAATTGGGTTGCTATATATGTATGGGCCACATGTGGGGCAGGCTCTGAATGGGTGTTACTTCAGTCTCTGTTTTAATCTTTGCCTCTCCCTTCCCTGCCAAGGGTATTCTTTTTCCTCATTTAAAGAAGGAGTGAAGCATTCACATTTTGATCATCCGTCTTGAGTTTCGTTTGTTGTAGGCATCTAGGGTAATTCAAGCATTTGGGCTAATAGCCACTTATCAATGAGTGCATACCATGTATGTCTTTCTGTGATTGGGTTAGCTCACTCAGGATGATATTTTCCAGTTCCAACCATTTGCCTACGAATTTCATAAACTCGTTGTTTTTGATAGCTGAGTAATATTCCATTGTGTAGATGTACCACATTTTCTGTATCCATTCCTCTGTTGAAGGGCATCTGCGTTCTTTCCAGTTTCTGGCTATTATAAATAAGGGTGCGATGAACATAGTGGAGCACGTGTCTCTTTTATATGTTGAGGCATTTTTTGGGTATATGCCCAAGAGAGGTATAGCTGGATCCTCAGGCAGTTCAACGTCCAATTTTCTGAGGAACCTCCAGACTGATTTCCAGAATGCTTGTACCAGTCTGCAATCCCACCAACAATGGAGGAGTGTTCCTCTTTCTCCACAACCTCGCCAGCATCTGCTGTCACCTGAGTTTTTGATCTTAGCCGTTCTCACTGGTGTGAGGTGAAATCTCAGGGTTGTTTTGATTTGCATTTCCCTTATGACTAAAGATGTTGAACATTTCTTTAGGTGTTTCCCAGCGATTCGGCATTCCTCGCTGTGAATTCTTTGTTTAGCTCTGAACCCCATTTTTAATAGGGTTATTTGATTCCCAGCGGTCTAACTTCTTGAGTTCTTTGTATATTTTGGATATAAGGCCTCTATCTGTTGTAGGATTGGTAAAGATCTTTTCCCAATCTGTTGGTTGCCGTTTTGTCCTAACCACAGTGTCCTTTGCCTTACAGAAGCTTTGCAGTTTTATGAGATCCCATTTGTCGATTCTTGATCTTAGAGCATAAGCCATTGGGGTTTTGTTCAGGAAATTTTTTCCAGTGCCCATGTGTTCCAGATGCTTCCCTAGTTTTTCTTCTATTAGTTTGAGTGTTTCTGGTTTGATGTGGATGTCCTTGATCCACTTGGACTTAAGCTTTGTACAGGGTGATAAGCATGGATCGATCTGCATTCTTCTACATGTTGCCCTCCAGTTGAACCAGCACCATTTGCTGAAAATGCTATCTTTTTTCCATTGGATGGTTTTGGCTCCTTCGTCAAAAATCAAGTGACCATAGGTGTGTGGGTTCATTTCTGGGTCTTCAGTTCTATTCCATTGGTCTATCTGTCTGTCTCTGTACCAATACCATGCAGTTTTTATCACTATTGCTCTGTAATACTGCTTGAGTTCAGGGATAGTGATTCCCCCTGAAGTCTTTTTATTGTTGAGGATAGCTTTAGCTATCCTGGGTTTTTTGTTATTCCAGATGAATTTGCAAATTGTTCTGTCTAACTCTTTGAAGAATTGGATTGGTATGTTGATGGGGATTGCATTGAATCTGTAGATTGCTTTTGGTAAAATGGCCAGTTTTACTATATTAATCCTGCCAATCCATGAGCATGGGAGATCTTTCCATCTTCTGAGGTCTTCTTCAATTTCTTTCCTTAGTGTCTTGAAGTTCTTATTGTATAGATCTTTTACTTGCTTGGTTAAAGTCACACCGAGGTACTTTATATTATTTGGGTCTATTATGAAGGGTGTCGTTTCCCTAATTTCTTTCTCGGCTTGTTTCTCTTTTGTATAGAGGAAGGCAACTGATTTATTTGAGTTAATTTTATACCCAGCCACTTTGCTGAAGTTGTTTATCAGCTTTAGTAGTTCTCTGGTGGAACTTTTGGGATCACTTAAATATACTATCATGTCATCTGCAAATAGTGATATTTTGACCTCTTCTTTTCCGATCTGTATCCCTTTGATCTCCTTTTGTTGTCTGATTGCTCTGGCTAGAACTTCAAGAACTATATTGAATAAGTAGGGAGAGAGTGGGCAGCCTTGTCTAGTCCCTGATTTTAGTGGGATTGCTTCAAGTTTCTCTCCATTTAGTTTAATGTTAGCAACTGGTTTGCTGTATATGGCTTTTACTATGTTTAAGTATGGGCCTTGAATTCCTATTCTTTCCAGGACTTTTATCATGAAGGGGTGTTGAATATTGTCAAATGCTTTCTCAGCATCTAATGAAATGATCATGTGGTTCTGTTCTTTCAGTTTGTTTATATAATGGATCACATTGATGGTTTTCCGTATATTAAACCATCCCTGCATGCCTGGGATGAAGCCTACTTGATCATGGTGGATGATTGTTTTGATATGCTCTTGAATTCGGTTTGCCAGAATTTTATTGAGTATTTTTGCGTCGATATTCCTAAGGGAAATTGGTCTGAAGTTCTCTTTCTTTGTTATGTCTTTGTGTGGTTTAGGTATAAGAGTAATTGTGGCTTCGTAGAAGGAATTCGGTAGGGCTCCATCTGTTTCAATTTTGTGGAAGAGTTTGGATAATATTGGTATGAGGTCGTCTATGAAGGTTTGATAGAATTCTGCACTAAACCGTCTGGACCTGGGCTCTTTTTGGTTGGGAGACCTTTAATGACTGCTTCTATTTCCTTAGGAGTTATGGGGTTGTTTAACTGGTTTAACTGTTCCTGATTTAACTTCGATACCTGGTATCTGTCTAGGAAATTGTCCATTTCCTAAAGATTTTCAAGTTTTGTTGAATATAGGTTTTTATAGTAAGATCTGATGATGTTTTGAATTTCCTCTGAATCTGTAGTTATGTCTCCCTTTTCATTTCTGATTTTGTTAATTTGGACGCACTCTCTGTGTCCTCTCGTTAGTCTGGCTAAGGGTTTATCTATCGTGTTGATTTTCTCAAAGAACCAACTTTTGGTTCTGTTGATTCTTTCTATGGTCCTTTTTGTTTCGACTTGGTTGATTTCAGCTCTGAGTTTGATTATTTCCTGCCTTCTACTCCTCCTGGGTGTATTTGCTTCTTTTTGTTCTAGAGCTTTTAGGTGTGCTGTCAAGCTGCTGACATATGCTCTTTCCTGTTTCTTTCTACAGGCACTCAGCGCTATGAGTTTTCCTCTTAGCACAGCTTTCATTGTGTCCCATAAGTTTGGGTATGTTGTTTCTTCATTTTCATTAAATTCTAAAAAGTTTTTAATTTCTTTCTTTATTTCTTCCTTGACCAGGTTATCATTGAGTAGAGCATTGTTCAATTTCCACGTGTACGTGGGCATTCTTCCCTTATTGTTATTGAAGACCAGTTTTAGGCCGTGGTGGTCCGATAGCACGCATGGGATTATTTCTATCTATCTGTACCTGTTGAGGCCCGTTTTTTGACCAATTATATGGTCAATTTTGGAGAAAGTACCATGAGGAGCTCAGAAGAAGGTATATCCTTTTGCTTTAGGATAGAATGTTCTATAAATATCCGTTAAGTCCATTTGGCTCATGACTTCTCTTAGTCTGTCGACATCACTGTTTAATTTCTGTTTCCATGATCTGTCCATTGATGAGAGTGGGGTGTTGAAATCTCCCACTATTATTGTGTGAGGTGCAACGTGTGTTTTGAGCTTTAGTAAGGTTTCTTTTACGTATGTAGGTGCCCTTGTATTTCGGGCATAGATATTTAGGATTGAGAGTTCATCTTGGTGGATTTTTCCTTTGATGAATATGAAGTGTCCTTCCTTACCTTTTTTATGACTTTTAGTTGGAAATTGATTTTATTTGATATTAGAATGGCTACTCCAGCTTGCTTCTTCTGACCATTTGCTTGGAAAGTTGTTTTCCAGCCTTTCACTCTGAGGTAGTGTCTGTCTTTGTCTCTGAGGTGTGTTTCCTGTAGGCAGCAGAATGCAGGGTCCTCGTTGCGTATCCAGTTTGTTAATCTATGTCTTTTTATTGGGGAGTTGAGGCCATTGATATTGAGAGATATTAAGGAATAGTGATTATTTTCCCGTTATATTCATATTTGGATGTGAGGTTATGTTTGTGTGCTTTCATACTCTTTGTTTTGTTGCCAAGACTATTAGTTTCTTGCTTCTTCTAGGGTATAGCTTGCCTCCTTATTTTGGGCTGTACCATTTATTATCCTTTGTAGTGCTGGATTTATAGAAAGATATTGTGTAAATTTGGTTTTGTCATGGAATATCTTGGTTTCTCCATCAGGGTTAATTGTGAGTTTTGCAGGATACAGTAACCTGGGCTGGCATTTGTGTTCTCTTATGGTCTGTATGACATCAGTCCAGGATCTTCTGGCCTTCATAGTTTCTGGCGAGAAGTCTGGTGTGATTCTGATAGGTCTGCCTTTATATGTTACTTGACCTTTTTCCCTTAGTGCTTTTAATATTCTTTCTTTATTTTGTGCGTTTGGTGTTTTGACAATTATGTGACGGGAGGTGTTTCTTTTCTGGTCCAATCTATTTGGAGTTCTGTAGGCTTCTTGTATGTCTATGGGTATCTCTTTTTTTAGGTTAGGGAAGTTTTCTTCTATGATTTTGTTGAAGATATTTACTGGTCCTTTGAGCTGGGAGTCTTCACTCTCTTCTATACCTATTATCCTTAGGTTTGATCTTCTCATTGAGTCCTGGATTTCCTGTATGTTTTGGACCAGTAGCTTTTTCTGCTTTACATTATCTTTGACAGTTGAGTCAATGATTTCTATGGAATCTTCTGTTCCTGAGATTCTCTCTTCCATCTCTTGTATTCTGTTGGTGAAGCTTGTATCTACAGCTCCTTGTCTCTTCTTTTGGTTTTCTATATCCAGGGTTGTTTCCATGTGTTCTTTCTTGATTGCTTCTATTTCCATTTTTAATTCCTTCAACTGTTTGATTGTGTTTTCCTGGAATTCTTTCAGGGATTTTTGTGTCTCCTCTCTATGGGCTTCTACTTGTTTATTTATGTTTTCCTGGAATTCTTTCAGGGATTTTTGTGTCTCCTCTCTATGGGCTTCTACTTGTTTATTTATGTTTTCCTGGAATTCTTTCAGGCATTTTTGCGATTCCTCTCTGTAGGCTTCTACTTGTTCTCTAAGGGAGTTCTTCACGTCTTTCTTGAAGTCCTCCAGCATCATGATCAAAAATGATTTTGAAACTAGATCTTGCTTTTCTGGTGTGTTTGGTATTCCATGTTTGTTTTGATGGGAGAATTGGGCTCCGATGGTGCCATGTAGTCTTGGTTTCTGTTGCTTGAGTTCCTGCGCTTGCCTCTCGCCATCAGATTATCTCTAGTGTTACTTTGTTCTGCTATTTCTGACAGTGGCTAGACTGTCCTATAAGCCTGTGTGTCAGGAGTGCTGTAGACCTGTTTTCCTCTCTTTCAGTCAGTTATGGGGACAGAGTGTTCTGCTTTTGGGCGTGTAGTTTTTCCTCTCTACAGGTCTTCAGCTGTTCCTGTGGGCCTGTGTCTTGAGTTCACCAGGCAGCTTTCTTGCAGCAGAAAAGTTGGTCTTACCTGTGGTCCCGAGGCTCAAGTTCGCTCGTGGGGTGCTGCCCACGGGCTCTCTGCAGTGGCAGCAACCAGGAAGACCTGTGCCGCCCCTTCCGGGAGCTTCAGTGCACCAGGATTCCAGGTGGTCTTTGGCTTTTTCCTCTGGCGTCCGAGATGTGTGTGCAGAGAGCAGTCTCTTCTGGTTTCCCAGGCTTGTCTGCCTCTCTGAAGGTTTAGCTCTCCCTCCCACGGGATTTGGGTGCAGAGAACTGTTTATCCGGTCTGTTTCCTTCAGGTTCCAGCGGTGTCTCAGGCAGGGGTCCTGCCGCTTCTGGGCCCTCCCCCACGGGAGCCCAGAGGCCTTATACAGTTTCCTCTTGGGCCAGTGATGTGGGCAGGGGTGAGCAGTGTTGGTGGTCTCTTCTGCTCTGCAGCCTCAGGAGTGCCCACCTGACGAGGCGGTTGGGTCTCTCTCTCACAGGGTCTCGGGTTATTCTTTAACTGGCCTTCCAACGTTAACAAAATAATCGTCAATTACAAACTACCTTCCAAAGGAATAGTTGTCACCTAATTTTAGGATTGCTGTGTTAAGTATAGTTTCAGTACTCTGCCAAACTCATCCTTTTTCCTTATTCCATTCTGATGCCCTTTGCTTATCCCAAGTAGTATTTCTGTCTACTGTGCATGGATTCCCTCATATGAGTTTTTTTCTTATGCTATTCTTAAACTTGCAAATGCCTTTCATCTTAAAACATCCAAATACTTACCATGCTTACACTCACATGATGAAATCTATATTACATCTTTTTAATATCTTTTTTTGGCATTCTGTAAGTGTGGTTAGTCTTTCGACTGTTCATCAATATTAGTTACTCACTACTAAATGTTCATAAAGCCAATGAAGTTTTATATTAATAATCCAATTATCACCCTTTAGTGTCTGATGGGCAGCTTTACTTAGCTTGTTTTGGCTTATGTTTTCTTATGGTATTGCCAACAATTTTTATTTGTGGCAGGATTATTATGAAGTTTTGACTAGATCAGTGGGATCTAATTTCAAAAAGGCTACTAGGCATAGCAGAGGCCAGTCAACAGTAACTTTCAGGAGGAGATTCTACACAGAGCCACTTTTGTTTTAGATTATATAATATATAGTCATGGCAGATTTCTGACAACAAATTTTAATCCATAAACATTAGATATCCTTATCTCAGTGCATCATCTATCTCTCTTCTCTGTTCCATTTGTCAGAAGTGAAACAGGGACTTCGGGTTACACATGAGATAGGAAGGTTTAAGCTCAATCTTTCTTTTATATCTATAAAAATATAGAGACATGTTTTGAAAATCATCCCGGAGATATATTGAATGCCCATTTTTTCATGATGTTGTCCTTGAATAAGGACACTTATTTGGTCAATAGCATTCTGTGATTGTTCCTTAGGATATTTTGTGAAGATGATTTCTATATATTTGCGATTTTTCATGGTTGACTTATGTATATGCATTGTGCTTTGTTTTATGAAATCTAAAATGGCCACTTACGTAGTTTTTAAGCAAATTAATACTAAATGCATTTTAATTAATTTAGCATTTGCTTTGGATATTCAACAAGAGTACAAACTTCCCAAGTGCAAGTGCAAGCAATATAATAGAATTTTATCAAAGTGAGTGACAACATTTTTCTTGATACAAGTGCACAATGAAATATTTTTATTTCTTGTTATGGAATTATAAATATCACCAGTAAAGCTATGTCAGAGATAAAGTATCCACTGTAATTTTTTAATCGAAATAATTTTTCTCATATAATATATCCGGATTACAATTTTTCATCACTGTATGCCTGCCTACCAGTTCCTCCCCACTTCCCTTTCTATTCACATTCGTCCAGATCCATCTTCTATCTGTCTTTCATTAAAAATCAAACAGTCTTCTAAGAAATATAATAAGATGCACTACAATGCCATATAAGATAAATAAAAAGCCAACAAATCAATATAAACAAACAGAAAAAGATCCCCAAGAGAAGACTGAAGAAAAAGAGAGAGACTCAGGGATCTACTTATTTGCACCTCAGGAATCCCATACAAACACTACCTAGAAGCCATAATACATATTCAAAGAACCTAAAGGCTAAAAGATAGAAAACTAATAGAGGGTGTGTGTGTGTGTGTGTGTGTGTGTGTGTGTGTGTGTGTGTGTGTGTGTAAATAAAACTGAATATAATAACATTAGAATAATAAAGACTCAAAACAGTATGAGACATGAGACCTCCAAATGTCATCAAATTTTTCTTTTGTTGGTCATCTATTTCTAGCATGCTAATTACATGAGTAGTTTATTCCCCTAGAAAGACTTTCCAGAAGGAAACAAGATTTTAATTTGCTAGTAGATATAATTGGGAGACTGCTTCTGGATAGTAGATGGAGGCATGTGTCTAGCTCTCCTTTGAATTCCAGGATCTCATTTGGCATGGACTCATGCAGACCCTGTGCAAGCTTCCTCTTTCTCTCACTGTGCATTCATGTTTACTAAACTCTGTTGATTAGGACTTTGTTTAGCCTTCATTCACTCTGAGTCTTGAAACTTCCCATGTCCACTATTACAGGGTTCCCTAAGTTCTTACAAGAGGCATATGATGGAGATAGAATATTTACGGCTGAATTTTCTGATATCTCTCACTCTCTGTCTAATGTCTGGTTGTGGGTCTTTGTAATTGTTCTAATCTTCTGCAGAAGAATTTCCTCTGATTGTGGCACCAAGTCCTTCCTGTCAGTTTGTGAGAAACAATCTATTGTTTTTGTAACAACCCAGGTTGTTTAGCAATTCTCATGGGACCCCTTTAGCCAACAATTCAATTAGATAATACCCAATCCCAGTAATTTGTTTGGTTGAAAAGTGATTGTCAATTGGAACTCTATTCGCTCTATTAGTTAGCAACATAATTTAGATCCATATATATATATATATATATATATATATATATATATATATATATATATGAAAGTTTCTACTGTATTATGTTCCCATATTCTACTCCTCTACTGGACTTAATTTTATCTATATTTTTTCATATTCTCATCTTTATCCCCATTTTTAACCTCCTCCTTGCTTGACCCTCCTATTGCAATGCCTCAGACAAATCCATAGCTATTTATTTAATCTCTATAGCTATTTACTTAATTTCCCACTTCTGAGGATGCCAATCTGTTTTTTATGTCCCAGTTACTTATTCTATGACTATCCTCTGTGCATCTAAGGACATGGCTTGGTTATCATTGATTAAACACCTAACATCCACATATGAGCAAATTAATACCATATTTGTCCTTTTGTGTCTGTGATACTTCACAGAAAGAGTTATTTTTACTTATGTAATTATTATTATTATTATTATTATTATTATTATTATTATTATTATTCATACTTCTTTCCATTTACCTGTAAATTTCATTCTTTCATGGCTGAGGAACATTCTGTTGTGTAAATGTACCATATGTTCTTTATTGATTTATGTGTCAAGGGGTATTTAGGTTGTTTCCAATTTCTGGCAATTATGTATAGGGCAGCAATGAAGATGGTTGATCAACAGTCTGTGGTGTTATAGAATATCCTTTACATATATAACCAAAAATGGTAGAGTTGGATATAAAACTAGATTACTTCTAATATTCTTGAATAAATACACACTGATCTCCATAGTGGCTATACCTATTTGCAGTCTGACCAGCAATAGATTACAACAATGAGCTGTAATTCCTATAATTGATCTTAATAATTTAGATAGGTGTTTAAAATTTCAATGTAGTTTTGGTTTGCATTTCCCTCATTGCAAGAACATTGAACACGGGTTTATATTTTTCTTAGACATTTGATTATGATCAATTGAGAATTCTCTATTAAGATATATGCCCCATTTTTAAAATTAGGTTATTTGTTTTGTTTTATTTAGTTTACAGGGTTATTTAAATATTTTGTATATTAGCTTTCTGTTCAGATGTTAGGTCGCAAAAATCTTTTCCTGTTCTGTAGGCTGGTGCCTTGTCCAAAGAACTGTGTCCTTTGGTATACAAAAGATTCTCAGTTTCATGAGGTGTCACTTATTAATTGTTGATATTTGTGTTTGTACTAAGAGTGTCCCACTAAGAAAGTCTTTTCATATGACCAAAACAGTCAAGGCTATGCTCCATTTTTTATTCTGTCAGGTTCAGTGTATCCAGTTTTATCTTAATGTTTTAATCCATTTGAAGTTATGTTTTGTACATGTTTGAAAACAATATTGATATAGACTCTTCTACATACAGCCATCCAATTTTACATGTGCAATTTGGAAAAAAATTCTGTCTTTTTTCCACTGTGTATTTCTGGCTTCTTTATCAAAATTTGGGGTTCATCCACTTGTGGATATGTCTCAGTTTTTCCTTTGACTTTATTTATCAGTATGTCTGTTCAGGGCCAATACATTGTTTTTATTTGTTTATATAGTTTTCTGTGGTATAAATTGAATTCAGGAATCACACAATTTCAACTAGTTCTTTTATTATTCAGGGTTGTTTTAGCTCTCTGTAGTGTTTTGTGTTTTACTGATACTCAAAATTGTCATTTTAATGTGTATTAAGAATTGTCATCTTGATGTCAATTTCATTGAATATGTACATTGCTTATGGTAGGATGACCATATTTACTATATTAATGCTGCCAATCAATGATTGTAGAATGTTTTTTCATGCTCTGAAGATTTCTAAAATCTCTTTCTATACTGTCAAAGCTTTTATCATACAAAGCGGGTTACCTTGAGATATTTTATATTATTTGATGCTATTATAAAGGTTGTTGTTTCCCTGATTCCTTTCCTCAGTGTGTTTATCATTTGTATACAGGGAAGCCCATGATTTTCATGACTTAATTTTGGATCCACCTACATGCTGAAAGTGGAATTTTTGCATCTGTCTTTATACTCTAACATCATCTGCAAATAAATGTAATTTGACCTTTTCATTTCCCATTTGGATCAACTTGATCTCCTTCAGAGCCTAACTGCTCTAGAAAAGACTTCAAGTAATGTGTTGACTAAAGATGGAGAGAGTGAACATCTTTGTCATATTCCTTATTTTTGTGGAATGGCTTTGAGCTTATTTCCATTTGAGCTAGTATTTTTCTTTTTTGGAATACTCATAAATATCTTTACAGTACTGAGATATGTGCCTCATATTCCTAATCTCTGTAGGCCTATTTCATGAAGTCATATAGAATTTTTGTCAAAAAAAGCATTTCTGCATCTAAGGTATAACTAAAAGGCCTTTTGTCTTTCAGTTAGTTTATTTGGTGAATTCGAGATTTCTAGGTTCATCCCTTTACTTTCCACCTAACTTTGTGTTCTGTTTTGTTGTTGTTGTTGTTGTTGTTGTTGTTGTTGTTGATGATGATGATGATGATATTGTTGCTGTTGTTTGGTTGTTTACTTGTTTGTTTTTTTCATAAAGAACAATATCTGAGATTCGAATTTGGCCTTTCATTGAATCATGGTCTGGTATTTCAGAAGTTGTATTTTTAGAGAAAATTGACATTTTTTACAAAATGACAAAAAATGACCAGTAGATACTCAGCTAGCGGTAAAACTTAGCATCTAGCTCCCCATTTCATGTTGCTATTGCTATTGTTTGGGTTTGCACAGGACTTGTTCATGCTGTCAAACTGTTTGAGCTTATAACTCTAGCTACCTTTTATGTCCCGGAGACAATTTCCCATTCTCTCTGGCTTTTACATCTTTTTTGCCTCTATATGCTCATCTCCAAGTTTATGGATAAAGAGGTACAGAAATATGTTCCCTTTAGAGTTGAAATTTCTAAAGTATCTTTTGTCTATTCTGCACCCTAGATATTTATGGGTCTCTGTGGTAATCATCATCCCTTATACACGGAACCCGCTCTCATGAGCACTGAAGGATACACTACTCTATGTGTATGATAAACCATTTAGAGTTAGCTTTATATTATATTGACTTCAAAACTGATAATAGTAGCATTTCTCACACACTCTATAATCTGTCTTCACACAGGTTCTTGGCTAAATTACAGTGTCTGATATGGGTTTCACATTACAGAACACTGCTTAAATACAATTAGAATGTAGTTGGTTGTTTTGCTGATATTCTTGCCACTGCTACACAAGTGGACATGTCCTGCAAGGCAAATCATCATATCTCACAAGATTCACAGATGGGTGCCGCTCTGGTATTATAAACAATACCTTCAACAAAATTACTAATATCAATTAATGAATAACTTATATAGAATTTTTTAAGTATTTTCTAAAGTATTGAATTTTGAAAGACAAGTTTACATGGTTCAAGAGAATTAAAAGTAGGTATCTATAAACCATCAACTATGGTTTTGATGTCATTCAAAGGGCCATATCCAATATTTTGTCATAAACTTAGAATGCTATTATGTGATAATAGACATTTAGGTTATAGAATTTATTCAAAGAGCATTATGCTAGTAAGGATAAAGTCTTGACACAGATATTAGAATCCTGGATGTGTTTGCTTTTTCTCCCCAGTTCATTGTCAGGAGGCAAAAAGTTTTAATTTGTAGTATAGTCCCTGAGTCAACACTCATAAACAACACAAAATAAAAGATGGGATGTTGAGGTTTGTTCTTCCGTTCTATTGTAATGCTAAAACACAGGCCTCCAAGACCTTGAGCTGCATGTAGACCTGTGACCCTGACCTCAAGCTCTTTCTGATTCATAAATTAAGATGCCAACAGGCGAGTGCTGGGAAGAAGAGACATAGGTGGGATTTAGACTTCCAGGGCTTTTGGTCAGAGGAGAATCAGAAGAAGATGCAGGAGAAGGAAGGAGAAGCCACAGTGGGTTAGGAGTCAAGAAAACATGACCCTGAGTTCTGGCCAATTGGAGTTAAGAGCAGCCCAGATGAAACATAGTAAGTAGTAATAACTGAGGGTTATCAAAGGAAAGTAGGTTCTAATGCATAGAGAAAAGGTATCTGCCCAACTCTTGTGCTGCTTAAGGCCTATTGGAAATATAAAAGCTGTGTGTATCTTTTATGTGGGAACTTCATGGTCAAAGGCAAGGTAGAAAGCACAAGTCAAGATGTAAAATTCTACAGTGGGCCACTATTATAGGTGATCCAAGCAAAAACATCTTTTGACTGCATTATGTCAGGTATGTAATCACGGTTACATAAAAATTGTCTGCCATGTCTTTCACAGGTGCTCAGTTGGCACATTCTTATATAATAACAAAATACGTTTTTCAAAGAGGTAATTTGACTGTATTATTCTAAAAATGGATTAAATATATTAAAAATATTTTTGTTATGCACACTTGATCATTGAAAAAGAAGCAAAAAATATACAATGGATAAAAGAAAGCATCTTCAACAAATATTGCTGGTCTAACTGACTTTCTATATGTAGAAAATTGAAAATCGACCCATATTTGTCAACATGCACAAAGCTCAAGTCAAAGCGAATCAAGGACGACAACATAAAACCAGATATACTGAATCTAATAGAAGAAAAAGTGGGAAAGAGCCCTGTATTCATTAGCACAGGGGAAAATTTCCTAAACAGAACTCCGATGGTTTATGCTCTAAGATCAAGAATTGATAAATGGGACCTCTTAAAACCAGAAAGCTTCTGCAAGGCAAAGGACATAACATAGTTAATAAGACAAATTGGCATCCTACAGACTGGGGAAACTCTTCATTAAAACCACATCTGATAGAGTGCTAATACCCAAAATATATAAAGAACTCAAGAAGATAACCACCAAAAAAAATAAAAATAAAAATACATGGGGTATAGAACTAAACTGAGAATTCACAACAGAGGAATCTCAAATGACTGAGAAGCACCTAAAAGATATTCAAGGTCCTTAGTGATCAGGGAAATGCAAATTAAAACGGCCCTGAGATTCCACCTTATACCCGTCAGAATGGTTGAGATCAAAACCTCAGGTGACAACACATGTTGGGGAGGATGTGGAGAAAGAGGAACACTCCTCCATTGCTGGGGGGATTGTAAAGTGCTAGAATAACTCTGCAAATCAATTTGGAGTTTCCTCAGAAAATTGGAAATAAACCTACTTAAAGATGCAGTAACACCACTCTTAGGAATATACCCAAAAGATGCCCTCCCATGCCCCAGTGGCACCTGTTCCACTATGTTCATAGCAGCCTTATGTGTGATAGCCAGAAGCTGGAAGCAACCCAGATGTCCTAAGACAGAAGAACGGATACAGAATATGTGGTTCATTTACACAATGGAATATTACTCAGCTATTAAAAATGAGGACATCCTGAGTATTGCAGGCAAATGGATGGAACTAGAAAATATCATTTTGAGGCAACTCATACCCAAAAGACATGAATGGTATGTCCTCACTAATAAGTGAACCTTAGCCAAAAAAAAAAAAAAAAAAATAGAAAGTACAGAATACCCAAGGTACAATCCACAGAACTTAAAAAGGCCAACAAGCTGAAGAGCGGAAGTGAGGATGCCTTAGTCCCACTTGGGAAGAAGGAGAGAACAACCACAAGGGAGGAGGGGAGGAGAGAGGGACAGGGGAGGGAAAGCAGGTGGGAGTTGGGGAAAAGAACTGAAGCCCTGAGGGCCAGCAGAAACAATATAAACAGGTGACCTGGGGAGAAAAGAGGTTGGGAAGATGCTCTATAATGTAACAGAGACCTGGGAAGGGAGAGACCCTCAGGATTCAAATGGGGGACCCTAGATAAAATGCGGTAGAGTGGAAAGAGGTAATTAGAGAACCCACCTCCAGCAGAAAAACAGGGCATGAAGTGAGCAATGGGGTTGTTCTCCCACAGTCAAAACTCTGATCCATAATTTTTCCCATCTGACAGAAATGTGGGAATGGAAATGGAAAAGAGTCTGAGAAAAAGAAGTTCTAGAGATCCACTCAAATTGAGATCCAGCTCAATAGGGGAGACCCCAAGGCCTGACATCATTATTGAGGTTTTGGGGCCCTCACAAAAAGGGGTCTATCCTGACTGCCTTCCAAAAGACCTGACAAACAGCTGAAAGATTCAGATGCAGATATGTGCACCCAACCATGAACAGAAGCTGCTGACCCCTCTGGTTGAATTAGGGAAAAGGTAGAGGAAGCTGAGGAAAGGGCAACCCTGTAGGAAGACCAGCAGTCTCAGTTAACCTGGACCCCCAAGACGTTTCAGACACTGGATCACCAACCAGGCAGCATATATCAACTAAGATGAGGCCTCCAAAACATATACAGCAGAGGACCCCCGGGTTTGGGTTCAGTCAGAGAAGATGCACTTAACGCTCAAGAGACTGGATGTCCCAGGATGTTTACAGGTCTGCTGGGGTACGTGGGGTGGGGACATCCTTGTAAAGACTTGGGGTGGGGGAGGTATGGGATGTGGAACAGTTGGAAGGTGGATTAGGAGGGGAATAAAATCTGGAGTATAAAAAAAGCAAAATAGTTAATTAAAAATATTTTGTTGAGATTAAAATGCCTAATACTTTACAATAAATGACTAGTGCATACAGAGTTAGCTCAGTCATTCAGAGCACTGGAAGCTTTAGGAGAAGACATCAGTTCTTCCCAAGAACATTCTTGGATATCTCATACATCAAAACCTTCTTGTAGCCACAATTATTTGTATACATCTGGTGTGTGCATATTTATCTGTGTGTGTGTGTGTGTGTGTGTGCGCGTGTGCGCGCACATGTGTGTTTGTGAAACTATTCAAGGAGCATTAATTATGTAGTCTGAAAATATTTTCTAGATATTTCCAAAATACTATATTATAAACTAGTAAATCCAGAATGGCAGATAATGAATTAAATAATAATTGGATTTGTCTGTTAAAGACTCTGGTTCAAATATTCTGATATTTAAGGACCGTTTGCTTTATCATCTTGACCACAACACAAACTTTAGTCATTACACACATAGAGTGCCAGATTTTATTCAATTCTGAACATGGGATACAGGGAGAAGTAAGACCCCAATCCTGATTTCATCCACCAATGAGTACTTTTATAACCTTGGAAAAAAAGGTGAATGATAGTTAAAGAATCAATAAATCTCCAGCTTCAGTGCCATTTAAGACGGACAAGGATAATATACAAAATCATCATAGACTAAGAGGTTGACGCCTTAGAAATGTGAAATGTGCCTGGCTGACGAAGATGCTGAGAAAAGAAAATGAACAATGTTTTATACCATGTAATCTTGTGGCCTTTCTGACTTTCCTGTATGTTTGTAACACGGCAGTGTTGGGGAACAAACTCTGAGATTTACACTTGCTTATGAAACACCCTGTCAGTCACAGCTAAGCTATAAACTCAGCCAGTTCTTATCTTTTTCATTAAGGTATTATGTCTAAACTAACTCTGTAATATCAGGAGATCATAGAGCTCATTAATAGTTTTTCATTTTTTCTCAATATTAAAATGTATGCTGTATCTTCTTTAGAAAGTAACAATTATTTAAGGAAAGGGAAAAATAAAATAATCATGTTTTCTATTTATTTAGAGGCTTGTGCTAAAGTGATATTAGCTTTGCTGCCACCCCCATCCTTTGTTTCAAAAATATATACCGTGGTTGTACTCATTGGTTCCCAATACTAAAATTCTTAGCAGAATTATGATTGAAGGCACACTATGTTAAAATGGAACTGCACAATGATTATAAGAGACAGAGGATCAGGAAGTTTTCTGTGAGACTATGTCGCCTAGTAACATCAAAATCTATACCCACAAAGTATCACCACCATGAGTGTCGAAACATAAGCTACTAAGAACAACAGTAGATATACTTAAGAGGACTGGAAAAATCCTCAACCCTAAAAACAAAACTCAGGCAAGGGGGAAAATATCCATAAGAAGGGTATATATATATATATATATATATATATATATATATATATATATATATATATATATATATATATATATATATGGCCACCAAAAGTAGATAAGACTGATGAAGCTAAAAAATGCATGCTGAAATGGACCGGATATAGATCTCTCCTGAGAGACACATCCAGAGCATGTCCAATACACAGGACAATGCTAGCAGCAAGCCACTGAACTGAGAACAGGATCCCCTTAGGGGGAATAATTAGAGGAAGGATTGAATGAGCTGAAGGAGCTTGCAACCCCATAAGAACAACAATGCCAACCAATCAGAGTTTCCAGGGACTAAACCACTACCAAAAGATTATACATGGACTGACCCAGGGCTCCAATGGCATATGTAGCAGAGAATAGCCTTGTTGGGGCACCAGTGGAAGGGGAAGCCCTTGATCCTACCAAGGTTGGACCCTCAGTGCAGGGGAATATGGGGGGCACAGTAAGGAGGGTGGATGGGGGGAACACCCGTATGGGGGAGCGGGAGGGAATTGGGGCTTACGGACAGAAAACCGGGAAAGGGAATAACATTTGAAATGTAAGTGAAGAAATATGTCTTAATAAAAAGAAAAAAAAAGGAAAAAAGTGAAAAATAATATTCTTCCCAGGGAAGCACAAACCTATTGTTTATACAGTATCAAATTGCCAGCCCTGAAAATATACAAGTGACATTATATGGACATAACAGTTTGTGTTTGTGTGTGTGTGTGTGTGTGTGTGTGTGTGTGTGTGTTAGCAACATTAATTTCAAAAAAGGCAATGAATTGGATAGAGAGCATATAATAGAACATAGGAAAATTTGGTGATCCCAAGAGAGAAAATAGAAAGGGGGAAATAATGTAATTATATTATAATCTCAAAAGTAAAAGGAAAATGCTATTTTCAAACTTTATTTCAATTTCATTTCGGAGAAAAAGTATTTCTGGATTTGAATTTCAATTTTCCTCGAATGGTAAGCAATGTGTGTATATCACATTGTGGAGACATTGCCTGAACAAGTATTAAAGATGAAAAAAGGGGCAAAATACAAATTGATTCAGCTACTAGCTTCCTCCTATCTACACACTGCAATCAGACAAGAATGGAGAAGGCAATATGAACCCTACTGAAGATCTTTGCACAGTCAGCTTTCACAGAACATTCTTCTGTGCTTTACCAAGGTCAAGTACATGCACTTGGATGATGTGGAAAAATATGCTCGAAAATACAGGACTATCAAAATGTTTAGGACCTTTTGTAAGATCTAGGCATACAAAAGTAGAGAAGAGGGAGCATGAGGGATTCCATTTAACAAGTAAATCAGCCTTGACTTATCTCCTTTGTTTTCCTACAATGTACAACTAACATTTGCTTTTCTCGTGCTTTGGAAAATTCTCAATAGTATAAGGAATATCACCTTACTGTAATGCAATGTCCTTTGTGAATCTGTTTGACTATACATCTGTACCTGTAAATGAAATCATATACATTTATTAAAATTTAATAGGAATTTCATTATGGAAATTGAAGCAGTGGGTAAACTGAGCCATCTTCCCAGGATGTGTGTCCTTTGACAAGGTAATCGCTTTTATTGCAAGTGTGAGTAGAATCATGCTTCGAAAATTAGTAAAACAAAGGATAAAAATTCAATAGAAGAAATACACTAAGGGAAAACAAAACATCTTCGAATATCTATTGAATAATCACAATAAACTGTCCAAGAAGTCTAAAGAAAGCTATTGTCAGAAACACATAATATTTGCAGTACAGATATTTCACAACAATATATTATAATATAGCTCTATTAATGTTATTTATAAAGCAAGAGAATTAAGAAAACATTTATTTGGTTTGGTTTTTGTTTTGGGGGGGGCTTTGCAATCCCACTTTTTTCTTTTCCTTTTCTTTTATTGGATTTTTAAATTTACATTTCATACGTTATCTCCTGTCCTGGTTTCTCTTGTGGAAACACCCCCATCTCATCACTTCAATTCATGCTTCCGTGGTAGGTCTCCCACCCATCCAATGACTCCCTCCCACCTCCCCGCCATAGACTGGAGCATTGAGCCTAGACAGGACCAAGGGCTTCTCTTCTTTCTGATGCCCAACAAGGTTAATCCTCTGCTACAATGTGGCTGGAGCCATGAGTCATTCCAAATGAAACCTTTGGTTGATGGTTTAGTCTCTGGGAGCTCTGGGGTGTCTGGTTGATATTGTTTTTCTTCCTATGGGGTTTCAAACACCCTCACCAACCTCAGACTTTTCCCTAACTACTCCATTGATGACCCCATTATCATTTCAATGTTTGGCTGCTAGCATTCACCTCCGATTTGTCATGCTTGGGCAGAAACTCTCAGGAGACAGCTACATCAGGCTCCTTTGAGCATGTACCTCTTTGCATTCCCAACAGTGACTGGGTTTGGTGATTGTGTGTGGGATGGATCCCCATGTGTGGTAGGTTTTGGGTGGTCTTTCCTTCAGTCTCTGCCCCACAATTTGTCTCCATATTTCCTCTTGTGTGTATTTTTCCCTCTTCTAAAATGTACTGAACCATCTACACTTTCATGTTTCTTCCTTTTGTACTTCATGTGGTCTGTGAATGGCATCTTGGGTTATCTGAGCTTTGGGGCTAATATCCACTTAACAGTGAGTACATATCTTATGAATTCTTTTGTGATTGGGTTACCTCACTCAGGATGATGTTTTCTAGTTCCATCCATTTGCTTAAGAAATTCATAAAGTCACTGTTTTTAATAGCTGAGTAGCACACCGTTATGTAAATGTACCACATTTCCTGTATCCATTCCTCTGTTGAAGTACATCAAGGTTCTTTCCAGCTTCCGGCTATTATAAATAAGGCTGCTATGAACATAGTAGAGCATGTGCCCTTGTTATATGTTGGAGCATCTTTTGGGTATATACCCAGGAGTAGTATAGATGGGTCATAAGGTAGTACTATGTCCAATTCTCTGAGGAAACTTCTGATTGATTTCCAGAGTGGTTGTACCAGTTTGCAATCCCACCAACCATGGAGGAGTGTTCCTCTTTCTCCATATCTTTGCCAGCATCTATTGGCACCTGAGTTTTTCATCTTAGCCATTCTGACTTGTGTGAGGTGGAATCTCAGGGTTGTTTTGATTTGCACTTCCCTGATTACTAAGGACCTTGAACATTTCTTCAGGTGCTTCTGAGGCATTCATTATTCCACACTTGAGATCTTTGTTTAGCTCGGTAGCCCATTTTTAATAGGACTGTTTGATTCTCTGCAGTCAAACTTCTTGAGTTCTTTGTATATATTACATATTAGCCCTCTATCATATGTAGGGTTGGTAAAGAGTTGTTCCCAATCTGTTGTTTGCCATTTTGTCCTAATGACAGTATCCTTTGCCTTACAAAAGCTTTGCAATTTTATGAGGTCCCATCTGTCCATTCTTGATCTTAGAGCATAAGCCATTGGTGCTCTATTCAGGAAATTTCCCCCCGTGCCTACGTGTTCGAGGCACTTCCCCACTTTCACTTCTATTAGTTTTAGTGTATCTGGTTTTATGTGGAGATTTTTGATCCAGTATGACTTGAGCTTTATTCAAGGCAATAAGAAGGGCTCAATTTGCATTCTTCTACATGCTGACTGCCAGTTGAACCAGCACTATCTTTTGAAAATGCTGTCTTTTTTTTCCCCACTGAATGGCTTTGACTCCTTTGTCAAGGATCAAGTGACCATAGGTGTGTGGGTTCATTACTGGATCTTCAAATCTATTCCACTGATCTATCTGCCTGTCTCTGTTCCAATACCATACAGTTTAAGAAAACATAGTTTTAAAAGGACCACTCAGATTTATCATTTCCTTTTTTCTGTTTTTAATATTTAAATTTTTATTTCTGAGAATTTCATACTTGTATGTGATTAAATGTTATGTTTTTTCTTCAAATCATCTGTTGTCTTTTCCTTGAATGCTGTCCACTGCAATTAGTGGCATTTCTAGTCAAGGTTGAGGACAATGCAGGTCTATATTATAAATCAAATTATTTTGAGGAAATTAGACAGCATGCTCATTTTAAAAAAACCAAACAAATAAAATACAACAGGAAAATAAGCAAATAAAGCAGCACATTTTACCCTATAGTCAATGACCTCTCATCCATAAGCTTTTGATCAGGTTTATAGCAGTAAGTTTGAAATTCCCTCCTCTTAAACAAGTCTTAACTCTAGCCAGAAATTACTTAGTGTTCTCATAGCAGGCATGCCACTATTGCAAAAATAAGCACATCTTTCCTAGGTGGTTAGTATGCAACACATAACGTTTACTGCAAGGTAAGATCATAGATGTCTTTTGTATCCCATGGCTTCTTCAGTATTTTCTGGTACTATAAAAATGGAAAAACAGGGTGGAAGTTCCTGAGTTCCTGACTTTGAGATAGATGTCTCTGTGTCCTGCAGCCAAAGTTTGCTATAGCTTCAACAATAAGGGCATACCATGTAGTTTTGGTGGGTCAAAGTTAGTCTTTTCGTTCCACTCTACTCTCAGTCATCTCATGTTCAACTTGACAATTGCATATTCTTTTAACTCATACTATCCTCTCTCTTCCTTCTTTCCATATGTATTCCACTATCCTCTGATTTGTATTTTCCTAATTTGTTTCTGTGATAGAAGGTTATTACTATTATCTTTATCATCATTATTTTTATTATTAATTATTTTATTTATTTACATCCCAAGTGTTGTCACCCCTGTGGACTTCCCTCCCAAAGCTCGTCACCTCACCTCCCCTCTCCTTCACATCTGAGGGAGTGCCCCCAAGAAATCCCCCTACCTGGGCTATCATGTTTCTACAGGATTAGGTACATCCTCTCCCACTGAGTCCAGAAAAGGCAATCCTCTGCTACATATGTGCCTGGAGCTTAAGATTAGCCTGTGTATGCTCTTTGGTTCATGGCTAAGGTTTTTAGAGATAACAGATGTCCAGTTTAGATGACACTTTTGGTTTACCTATTGGGATGCCATATGCTTCCGTTCCTTCAATCCTTCCCCTAACTCTTCCATAGGTATCCCAGAACTCTGTCCAGTGTTTGGCTGTGAGTATCTGTATCTGTCTTAGTCAACTGCTGGTAGAACATCTCAGAGACATCCATGCTAGGCTCCTGTCTACAAGCACAACATAGCATCAGTAATAGTGTCAGGGTTTTGTGTATGCAGATGGGATGGATCTCAAGTTGAGCTGGTAAATGATCAGCCATTTGCACAGTCTCAGCTGCATTTCATCTAGAAAGGAACAATTTAGGGTCAAATATTTTGAAAGTAGGTTGGTGTCACCATCGTTCTACTGGGAACCCTGTTTAACTACTGGTCTCTTCAGGTTTCATATCTACACTTTAGGACATTTTTGGCTTAGGTCACACAGGTTGAATCTTGGGTGCTTCCGCCATCCCAGGTGTCTAGGACTTTCTAGACATTCCCTGCACTCACCACTCCCAGTAGCTGCATATATTCAGGACTTCTGGGTGTCTCTCCTCTCTCCTCTAATATCTGATCTAGCTACCATTTTCCCTACCCCCTTTTATCCAGGACCCTCCCTCCCTCTGCTCCCTGTGATTATTTTGGTCTCACTACAAAGTGGGATTGAAGAATCCTCACTTGGACATTCTTTCTTGTTTAACTTTGTAGGGTCTGTGAGGCATATAATAAATATTTTGCACTTTTAGCTAAAACCTGCTTATCAAAGAGTACATACCATGCATGACTTTCATGAAAGTTATGCTATTTTACTGGGGAAATTTTCCTGAACAAAAAAAAATGGCTTATGTTCTAAGATCAAGAATCGACAAATAAGACCTCATAGAACTGCAAAGATTCTATAAGACAAAAGACACTGTCATTTGGACAAAACAACAACCAACAGATTGGGAAAAGATCTTTATCAATCCTACATCTGATAGAGGGCTAATATCTAAAATATACAAAGCAACACAAGAAGTTGGATCCAGAGAGCCAAATAACACCATTAAAAAATGGAATACAGAGCTAAACAAAACATTCTCAGCAAAGGATTATCAAATGTCCAAAATGCACCTAAAGAAATGTTCAACATTCTCAGTCATTAGGGAAAAGCAAATCAAAACAACCCTGAGATTCCACCTCAGAATTCCACTCAGAATTCCAGTGAGAATGGCTAAGATAAAAAAAAAAAAAAAAAAAAAAAAAAAACTCAGGTGACAGCAGATGCTGGCAAGGATGTGGAGAAAGAGGAACACTCCTCCATTGTTGGTAGGATTGCAAACTGGTACAGCCACTCTGGAAATCTGTCTGGAGGTTCCTCAGAAAATTGGACGTTCCACTACCTGAGGACCCAACTATACCTCTCTATACCCAAAAGACGCCCCAACATATAACAAAGACACATGCTCCACTATGTTCAAAGCAGCCTTATGTATAATAGGCAAAGCTGGAAAGAACCCAGATGCCCTTCAACAGATTAATGGATTCAAAAAATGTGTTATATCTGCACAATAGAGTACTACTCAGCTATCAAAACAATAACTTCATGAAACTCATAGGCAAATGGAATGAACTAGAAAATATCATTGTGAGTGAGGTAATTCAATCACAAAAAATCACACTTGGTATATACTCAATGATAAGTGGACATGAGCCAAAAAGCTCGAATTATTCAAGATGCAATCCACAGACCACAGGAATCTCCAGAAGGATGAAAAAATGCGAATGTTCCAACTCCTACTTAAAAGAGGAAAAAATATCCATAGTAGGGGATATGGAAGCAAAGTTTAGAGCAGTGATTCAAGGAACAACCATTCATAGCCTTTTCCACATGTGGCTCATATATATACAGCCCCCCAAACTAGATAAGTTTGATGAAGCTAAAAAAATGCATGCTGATATGCACTCTTTGATAAGTGGATATTAGCCCAAATGCTCGAATTACCCTAGATGCACAGAACACATGAAACTCAAGAAGGATGATCAAAATGCGAATGCTTCACTCCTTCTTTAAAAGAATACCCTTGGGAGGGAATAGGGAGGCAAAGTTTAGAACAGAGGCAGAAGGAACACCCATTCAGAGCCTGCCCCACATGTGGCCCATACATATACAGCCACCAAACTAGAAGTTGAATGAAGCAAAGTGCAGACCAACAGGAACCAGATGTATATCTCCCCTGAGAGACGCACCCAGAATACAGCAAATACGTAGGCGAATGCCAGCAGCAAACCACTGAACTGAGAATGGGACCCCCATTAAAGGAATCAGAGAAAGGACTGAAAGAGCTTGAAGGGGCTTGAGACCCCATAAAAACAACAATGCCAACCAACCAGAGCTTCCAGGGACAAAGCCACTACCCAAAGACTATACATGGACTGACCCTGGGCTCCAACCTCATAGGTAGCAATGAATAGCCTAGTAAGAGCACCAGTGGAAGGGGAAGCCCTGGGTCCTGCTAAGACTGAACCCCCAGTGAACGTGATTATTGAGGGGAGGGCGGTAATGGGGGGAGGATGGGGAGGGGAACACCCACATAGAAGGGGAGGGGTAGGGGTTAGAAGGATGTTGGCCCGGAAACCGGGAAGGGGAATAACAATTGAAATGTAAATAAGGAATACTCAACTTAATAAAAGTGAAAAAAGTAGATTTTACTTCTGGTAAAAGAAAAAAAAATGCATGCTGAAAGGGACCAGATAGAGATATGTCCTCAGAGACACATCCAGAGCATGTCCAATACAGAGATCAATGCTAGCAGGAAGTCACTGAACTGAAAACAGGACCCCATTTAGGAGAATTAGAGGAAGGATTGAGAGAGTTGAAGGAGCTTGCAACCCGATAAGAACAACAGTGCCAACCAACCAGAGCTACCAGGGTATAAAACAGTACTGAGAGATTTTACATGGACTGACCCAGGGCTCCAACTGCATATGTAGCAGAGAATAGCCTTGTTGGGGAATCAGTGGAAGGGGAAGCCCTTGGTCCTGCCAAGGTTGGACCCCCAGTGCAGGGAAATATGGGAGACAATAAGGGGTATGTTTGGGGAAATAGCTGTATGGGGGAGGGGAAGAGAGTGGATGGAGGCTTATGGACAGGAAACCGGGAAGTGTAGGAAAGTAAGTAAAGATATATATCTAATAAAAAAAAAAAAGAAAGTTATGCCAGTCAGTATATTTTATAGTTCCATCTATTTGTTTGCAAAATCCATGATGTCCTTGTTTTTCATAGCTCTATAGTATTCCATTGTATAAATGAACCACATTTTTTATATATACACAGTATTTTTTCTTTTTTTTTTTTTAATTAACTTGAGTATTTCTTATATACATTTCGAGTGTTATTCCCTTTCCCGGTTTCCGGGCAAACATCCCCCTCCCCCCTCCCCTTCCTTATGGGTGTTCCCCTCCCAACCCTCCCCCCATTGCCGCCCTCCCCCCATAGTCTAGTTCACTGGGGGTTCAGTCTTAGCAGGACCCAGGGCTTCGCCTTCCACTGGTGCTCTTACTAGGATATTCATTGCTACCTATGGGGTCAGAGTCCAGGGTCAGTCCATGTATAGTATTTAGGTAGTGGCTTAGTCCCTGGAAGCTCTGGTTGCTTGGGATTGTTGTACATATGGGGACTCGAGCCCCTTCAAGCTCTTCCAGTTCTTTCTCTGATTCCTTCAACGGGGGTCCTATTCTCAGTTCAGTGGTTTGCTGCTGGCATTCACCTCTGTATTTGCTGTATTCTGGCTGTGTCTCTCAGGAGCAATCTACATCCAGCTCCTGTCGGTCTGCACTTCTTTGCTTCATCCATCTTGTCTAATTGGGTGGCTGTATATGTATGGGCCAAATGTGGGGCAGGCTCTGAATGGGTGTTCCTTCAGTCTCTGTTTTAATCTTTGCCTCTCCCTTCCCTGCCAAGGGTATTCTTTTTCCTCATTTAAAGAAGGAGTAAAGCATTCACATTTTGATCATCCGTCTTGAGTTTCGTTTGTTCTAGGCATCTAGGGTAATTCAAGCATTTGGGCTAATAGCCACTTATCAATGAGTGCATACCATGTATGTCTTTCTGTGATTGGGTTAGCTCACTCAGGATGATATTTTCCAGTTCCAACCACTTGCCTACGAATTTCATAAACTCGTTGTTTTTGATAGCTGAGTAATATTCCATTGTGTAGATGTACCACATTTTCTGTATCCATTCCTCTGTTGAAGGGCATCTGGGTTCTTTCCAGCTTCTGGCTATTATAAATAAGGCTGCAATGAACATAGTGGAGCACGTGTCTTTTTTATATGTTGGGGCATCTTTGGGTATATGCCCAAGAGAGGTATAGCTGGATCCTCAGGCAGTTCAATGTCCAATTTTCTGAGGAACCTCCAGACTGATTTCCAGAATGGTTGTACCAGTCTGCAATCCCACCAACAATGGAGGAGTGTTCCTCTTTCTCCACATCCTCGCCAGCATCTGCTGTCACCTGAGTTTTTGATCTTAGCCAATCGCACTGGTGTGAGGTGAAATCTCAGGGTTGTTTTGATTTGCATTTCCCTTATGACTAAAGATGTTGAACATTTCTTTAGGTGTTTCTCAGCCATTCGGCATTCCTCAGCTGTGAATTCTTTGTTTAGCTCTGAACCCCATTTTTTAATAGGGTTATTTGTTTCCCTGCGGTCTAACTTCTTGAGTTCTTTGTATATTTTGGATATAAGGCCTCTATCTGTTGTAGGATTGGTAAAGATCTTTTCCCAATCTGTTGGTTGCCGTTTTGTCCTAACCACAGTGTCCTTTGCCTTACAGAAGCTTTGCAGTTTTATGAGATCCCATTTGTCGATTCTTGATCTTAGAGCATAAGCCATTGGTGTTTTGTTCAGGAAATTTTTTCCAGTGCCCATGTGTTCCAGATGCTTCCCTAGTTTTTCTTCTATTAGTTTGAGTGTGTCTGGTTTGATGTGGAGGTCCTTGATCCACTTGGACTTAAGCTTTGTACAGGGTGATAAGCATGGATCGATCTGCATTCTTCTACATGTTGCCCTCCAGTTGAACCAGCACCATTTGCTGAAAATGCTATCTTTTTTCCATTGGATGGTTTTGGCTCCTTTGTCAAAAATCAAGTGACCATAGGTGTGTGGGTTCATTTCTGGGTCTTCAATTCTATTCCATTGGTCTATCTGTCTGTCTCTGTACCAATACCATGCAGTTTTTATCACTATTGCTCTGTAATACTGCTTGAGTTCAGGGATAGTGATTCCCCCTGAAGTCCTTTTATTGTTGAGGATAGCTTTAGCTATCCTGGGTTTTTTGTTATTCCAGATGAATTTGCAAATTGTTCTGTCTAACTCTTTGAAGAATTGGATTGGTATGTTGATGGGGATTGCATTGAATCTGTAGATTGCTTTTGGTAAAATGGCCATTTTTACTATATTAATCCTGCCAATCCATGAGCATGGGAGATCTTTCCATCTTCTGAGGTCTTCTTCAATTTCTTTCCTCAGTGTCTTGAAGTTCTTATTGTATAGATCTTTTACTTGCTTGGTTAAAGTCACACCAAGGTACTTTATATTATTTGGGTCTATTATGAAGGGTGTCGTTTCCCTAATTTCTTTCTCGGCTTGTTTCTCTTTTTTATAGAGGAAGGCAACTGATTTATTTGAGTTAATTTTATACCCAGCCACTTTGCTGAAGTTGTTTATCAGCTTTAGTAGTTCTCTGGTGGAACTTTTGGGATCACTTAAATATACTATCCTGTCATCTGCAAATAGTGATATTTTGACCTCTTCTTTTCCGATCTGTATCCCCTTGATCTCCTTTTGTTGTCTGATTGCTCTGGCTAGAACTTCAAGAACTATATTGAATAAGTAGGGAGAGAGTGGGCAGCCTTGTCTAGTCCCTGATTTTAGTGGGATTGCTTCAAGTTTCTCTCCATTAATTTAATGTTAGCAACTGGTTTGCTGTATATGGCTTTTACTATGTTTAGGTATGGGCCTTGAATTCCTATTCTTTCCAGGACTTTTATCATGAAGGGGCTGAATTTTGTTTAATGCTTTCTCAGCATCTAATGAAATGATCATGGAACCACATTTTATGTGTCCATTTTTTAGTTGAGGGGCATCTGGTTTGCTTCCAGTTTCTGGCTATTGTGACTAAGGCTGCTATGAACACAATGGAGCATGGTCCATGTGATATTGTAGATCATCATGTGGCACATGCCCAGAAGCAGTATCTGGGTCTTCAGATATAGCTACTTCCAATTTTCTGAGAAAGCACCAGATACATCTCCAGAGTGGTTGTACCAGTTTGCAATCCCAGCTATGGTGGAGGGTTCCCCTTTCTCCACACTCTCAAAAGTGTTTTACACACATTCCTCTCTTGCCTTGAGTCTCTTCTTTCCTTCTTGTTTTCTCCCCTATTCCTACATACTGCTACTTCTTCACTGCATTCATGTTGCTCCCCATTCCCTATCCTCATTACTTTACTCACTTGTAAGATCCCTTTCTAGTCTGCTTTCCATTTGTGTTCAAATGTAGATCCCAAAATGGAAATAAAGCTAGAATTTCCACCTTAGAAAGAATGCATGGCTTTTGACTCTCTGGGTCTGAGTTATCTCAACATAATTTTCTCCTTTTCTGTCCACTTATCTGTATATTTCAGGATTTCATGTTCCATTACAGTTGAGTTTTATTACTTTATAATTATGTACCATATTTTTCTTACCTCTTAATCTATAGATGAATATTCCTGGTTTACCTAGTATAGCACGTCATGTAAGGGTTTCCTAGGCATCAACCAAGGGACTTAAATTTCTCCTATCCACCTTGCTTCCATGAATATTCTTCTATAGATTTCCTAGCTCCTGGCACTGATAGGCTAGTACCAAGCCCACACCAGGCCCTGGGCCATACTCCCACTCAAGCAACAAACAACAAATGTACAATTCCCTGCACAATCCTAGGAATTGAGAAATTCAAGAAAACACAGCTCTTCCAAAATGTATCAATGTCATTAAAGCCCTTCATGAGAGCAACGAGGGAGCATTTCTGGGCATGGAATTCAAACGAGTGATTAAAAATATATTCTTTTCCTTTTCCATTACTGCTGGAACTTTCTAAATGTTAAAGCCATAGAGAAATTGCGTTTCTTCAAAATATAGACTAAGTACTGGTGCTTTAAATCTTTTGGTGAATTAATTAACAATAAAAATGAACATGATGATTCATAGCAAATACCAACAAGTATTAACAGACACATGCTGTAAATAAAGCCATCCTAAAAAATTCCAGTCATTACCAGTGTTGTTCTTTTATTACCGACACTTAACAGGTTACACCCTAACCTGCTGAAAGAAGTTAGCAGCTATAAATGAAACAAAAAAATATTGATACCATTCTATTTTTGTGAGAGATAACTTTGTAATAATATATGGCATTTTTTCTCAAACTTAAATAGTGGAATTATTTTTTGATGACTCTCCTTATAAGTCTAATCCCATCTCTATCCAACAAGAGCAAATTTATCTCATCCAAATATGCTCCATTTTCTGTCTTTTATTTTTCTTGACTTGTTGGAATTTAAGCAAGTTAATCCAAATGCCTCAGACATCATTGTCAATTTCATCTATTTACTTCCTACTGTGTTTCCAGATTTTTCTCATACCAAGTATATGGTTTAATTAGCTTCTGCTGCATAAATGATTGCACTGCAGCACAATTGATTTGAAAACATCTTAAAACTGAAGTTAAAGACAAAACTCACATAACAACCTGCCTAAAATGCACAATGGATACTCATATACTTTATGATACATATTTAGTTGCAGGTTATCCTTTGTTATTCTTCTGGATTCTACTATTTTGTTTTTAGACCTTTAAAAGTAACTATCAACTATCACTTTCTACTCTTTATCTATTTGAATCCCCTCCTATGGTGGTGAATTATGGTTTTTTTTTACTTCTTATATATAAATACTCATTAGTTTTTCTCCTTATTATATACTAAACCAACCAAAGAAAAGAAAATCTGTATCCATGAGTCTTTTGGTAGTTGGATTTGAATCCATGGCCTTGTGAAGGTTACCCATATAATCTGCTGCTGAGCTACACCACAGCCTCTAAACCATCTATAGTTTTCTCACCCTTAATTCTATCTCCTTCACTGCCATGTCCCATCACCTTAGTCAATATTGTGCTACCCATATCGATCCAGGACCGGTTTTAATGCATCAATCTTCTTAACTCCAGGACCTTTCTAGATTATTTTGTTGTTGTTCTATTTTGCTTCTGAGAGATTTCCTAGGCTATGTTAATCCCACTACTAGATAAAGATGATTCAGTTGCACATGCCTGTAATTTTAACAGTTGCAAGATAAAAGTAGATGAGCTGAGAAGTTGGAGGCCAGCATGAGCTATAAGAAAACAGAGAGGAAAGTTTGTTTTAGAGATATCTAAGCCTATCACAGTGTCCAGGGAAGCTGTAGCTATATAATCTTCCAATATTTGAGGCCATTCTAGACTATAGTAAATTCAGACCAGTTGATTTGCACAATAAGACCTTCCTTGTCTCAAAATATGAACAGGGTTGAGAAGATGTTCCAGCTTCTAAAATTCTTGCTGCTCAAGTGTAAGGACCGGCATTCAGACTCTCAAGGACTCCGATATAAATCTGGGTGTAGTCGCTCAGGTCACTAACTGTGCCTCAATTATATCCTCAGATTAAATGATGATATAAGAGCCAAACCCAAGTTGTTGGAATATACAGCTTGGCCTGAACCCAGAGCATTTCCTTCTGTTTGAACTTCTTTTGCTGTAGACATTAAAGACTCTACCCTCCACACAATCTTCCAATATTACCGAGTCAATGTGTCTTCTCTCAGATTCTGACTGAAGTGCTCTCCTGGGCCCATGCTAAATTTGACAATATACTCTAATCTGACTCCTTCTCATTCTCTGGCTTGTTCTGTCTTCATCTGTGCCTAGCTTGTTCTCTCTGCAACCCATCTCGTAAAATCGTCCCAGTAAACTATCATACATACATATCCTCAATGCAACACAACATACTACCACTTTTTTCCTCAGTGCATGTCTGAATTCTGTCTGAATCATATCTTTGAATGTAATCTCTTGACAAAGCAGCCATGTTTCTGTATAAAAATTCCTGTACATGTAATCTAACACTGAGAAGGCAAAAATAAATAAATAAATAAATAAATAAATAAGCTCAATGAACTGTCAATCTTTCTAATTAGTAAGTTACAAAGTCCAGTATAATACCCAGTCTCAAACAGCAATATAGAGGAGCAATTGTGGTTTATACTGGACATTGCTCTCTGACCAACACCTACAGGTCTTTTTCTATTTTTTAAATTTTGTTTTTCTTGGATATTTCATGCATTAACATTTCAAAAGTTATCCCCTTCCCCCCCTTGACTCCCTGCCCCATGAAAATGTGTGTGTGTGTGTGTGTGTGTGTGTGTGTGTGTGTGTGTGTGTGTGTGTGTGTGTGTTTGCATCCAAAGCTATGAGTAAACCCATGGCATTGCATTTCCAGGACAAGTACTATATGATTGACCTACTCCTGCATCTACTTATTAATATTACTTTAAGTTAGGGTGTTGCTAATGCTTACCTTAAGAGGCTTGCCTAAACTTCATTGGGTAGCTTTTAATGCCCTTCAACTTGGTATCTTCCTGCTTCAATTTCCTAATTTACAGATTATAAGTGTGGGCCACCACATCTGTTTATAATTTTTTGGGGATGTTCATAATTACTCTTCTACATTAATGTCATTTAAGCACCAAATATTTATCATTTCAAATACTTATTCAAACATGTCAGGGCATAATGAAATATTAGGAAAATGACAGATGATAAAAATAACATTGCCCTAGTTTAAGGAAAAAAAGGGTTTATTTTAGACCACAATTCCAGGCTATAATTCATCATGGAGGATACTTCTAGGAATAAGGATATTTAAGCAATTGGCCTTGTGTAGGATTAGATCTTTCAAAACTAATATTGATTATGGCTCTTTAACTCTTAAACCTTCCTTCAAGCTCACTGTTCACCAAAGGTAGGGGGAAAAACAGATAATAGAAAAGAGGGGTTGTAGACCCGATTGGAAATGTTTCTTTGAGGCTATTCCAACCTTTACTGTCTGCAATTCAGTCCACTAGCAAAGCACCATACACGAATAGCAGCAGTGGCTTGATCCAGAAGAAACCACAAGGCATGAGTTCACTGAAGCAACAAGAAGTAGTCAAAACAACAGAAGTCCTTTGCTGTGTTTTTCTCTACAAAGTTATGACAAACGAAGATCAACAAAAATGGCAAACCAATGCCAGAGAGTCATCCACTGTCTGTTAGGCTATTCTTATACACTTTTCAAACATCACATGTCTTCTCAAGTGTCTGCTCCAGCAGAACATCATATGTTCTTCCACTAGGGAGCTTCTAGAAAAATACCACAAGTGGTTTTCAGCAAAACATTCTCCTACATGTGTGCTTCAGCAAAATATCCTCTCATAAGACAGTTTCCAGAAGGAAAAAAAAGCACATGACACAACTGAGTCTCCAAAAAAAAAAAAAAACCCAGAAATTTCCACTTCAGTCATACTATGCCCACATGCCCACATTCAGCAGTTAAAATGGAACCCATGTATGCTGACTTGCTCACTTGCTTGTAAGTAACTTTTCCACTCATACTCACAGGACCTCTTACATAGGGAACTTTGCTGCACACAATGGCTGGGCTTCTCACATCAATTAATAGAAAAGTATTGCTCCTCACATATAGGTCCACAGCTCAAGAATATTTACACAACTTTTCAAAGAGAATCACTTCCCAGGTGATTAGTAACAGCTGGGAAATGACAAAGCTAACTGACCCACCCATAACCCCCATTTCCAGAAAGCGTGGAACACAGTGTTTCTTACTATAATACTAACAAAATGCTCACTCAGGTCTTCACCCTGCTGACTTAGTTAAAGATATAAGACATGTTAAAATAAAGTGTTTATTCGAAAAACCTTGCCTATATTCTAACATTAAAAATAGCAGATTCAAACTTTATTTTTTAAAGATTTATTTTTATGAGTACACTGTAGCTGTCTTCAGACACACTAGAAGAGGGCATCAGATCCCATTGCAGATGGCTGTGAGCCACCATGGGGTTGCTGGGAATTGAACTCAGGACCTCTGGAAGAGCAGTCAGTGCTCTTAGTCACTGAGCCATCTCTCCAGCCCCCAGATTCAAACATTAAACATGAAAGATAGTATGTTGAAAGGTTACGAGTACTTTTCTTATTTTCCTTCTATAATTCTACTTCTATTCCTCCCTTTTCCATTTTATCTTCCATCTTCTCTTCATCCTCCTCCTCCTCCTACTCCTTCTCCTCCTCTTAGCATCAATCATTCATCATTGTCATCACCATCATCATCATCATCATCATCATCATCATCATCATCATCATCATCATCATCGTTTTCTCCATTCTCTCACAACCTTTACTCTGTTGCTTTCCTGTCTTAATGGACTGTTTTTACTTCTTCAGTATGGATTTAGAAAGGAATTTTTATAACATGTCTTAAATCAATCATTCTCACCAAAATGCTAATTCTCATAATCCTAAGTAAAAATGATTTGAGTATGCTATTAATTCACACTAGATGTGAGGGAGATTGTAGAATTATAAATTGCTGAAATTAAATTAGTTTCTACAAAGAGTTTGTGGGAACAACCAATCAATGTCTGATTTGACTCAAGGTCCAGTCCACAAATGGGAACCCAAACCAACACTGCATGATGTGCAAGAACAAAGAAAAATTGTCCAGAGACCTGGGACAATATCACATAATATTGTTCCTAGAAAACAGTGATAAAATAATTCCTAAGGTTATTCTGCTCTACGCATAGGTCTTGTGCCTCATCAGAGAAGTTTCCTCCTGCAGCCAGTGGAAAGAGCTATTGAGATCCACACACAGACATTATGCAGAGAAAGGAAGACCTTGGAACACTCATCCCTAAATGGGATGTCTCCAACAGATCACTCCCTTCAGAGCTCAGGGAAAATCATAAAAGGGAAGGCAGAAAAAATATGAGCCAGAGAACACTAAGAGATCTAGGTCCCCTAAATCAACTGGGAAAAGTTCATATAAACTAACAAGAGTTTAAATCATCATGCCCAGAGCCTTCTTGGATCTGTATCAGGTGCTCTGAACATTATAGATTTCAGCTGAGTGGTTTTATGAGACTCCCAAGTTTACTAACATTGGAGCGTTGATTCTTGAGTGCCCCCTTGGGCTCTTTTCATTGTGTTGGTCTTCCTCATTCAACTTCAGTGTGATGGTTCTTTGTATTATATTTTATTTTGTTGTTTCATTGTTATCTTTTAGAAGCCAGTTCTTTTCTAATAAGGAACAGAAAGGGAGTTAATAATATTCAGTCTCTATATTAGAGACTTTCATTGTATTTTGGCTCCAATGAATAAAGTTCGAACAGTCTGGTTCTTGTGGCATTTTGAGAGATAGAAACTGATAGAAGCATGACCAAAGGCTAGGTGATGGAGTTCACATTCATTAATGAATGTCTTGTATCTCTAGGAAGTATGTTAGGTCTAAAGAGAACCACCACAATTCTGTCACCACTAGTCGGTTATTAAACGAGGCTGGGACCTGCTGAGTGCTTTCCTTTCTGCTGTGTGATAACATCTGTGAAATTCTAGACAGTACACATTGTCAGGTTCACACTCTTGGACATTCAAAAGTCCAAGAGTGCTAAATACATTGTGTTTTTAACACAGTGTCTTAAATATTCTATTAGAGCAACCCAAAGTAGGTTAAGACAACTCATGGACAAATAATTACTTTAGACTTTAAGGTACTTAAAAGACAGTTTGATAATTTATTCTTAAACTGTACTTTATGTTCAAAATAACTATACAGTTACGAAAACATCCAGAAGTAGAAATGTTTGAAAACATAACAAAATTAAAATGCTGTAACATTATTTAAATGGAATTTTTCTCTTTAATGAAAACCAGAAACTACTCATCACTATTTAGTGACTGTGTTTCCATGAAAAAAGTACATCAATCATACCTGAACTCATTCAAAACCTTTATACAGTTCTGCCTGTGGCATTCTATAAGTAAGTAGTTATTGATATTTTGGCTCAGTTGTCAAGGTACATTAAATAACTGAGTTATTCAACCTACATATTGTGTTTGTGTGGGGGGTATATTTGT
This sequence comes from Rattus norvegicus, assembly GCF_021556685.1. NCBI lineage: Eukaryota > Metazoa > Chordata > Mammalia > Rodentia > Muridae > Rattus > Rattus norvegicus. Next base: position 11,430,877 of record NC_141534.1, on the reverse strand, counting down.
GTGTGTGTGTGTATCTCTCTATATATATGTATGTGTGTGTATGTGTGTGTGTTTGTGTGTGGTAGATAGCATATATATACAGCTCAGAAAGTGTTTTATGAAACACATTTCTCAGTGAAGACGAATGAAAAGAGAAAACGGATTAATCATTTCATAAAGTATAGTATTTTTGATAATTATTATCTAAAAGAATTTTGTTACCTGTATGCTGACTGAGCTACTTTTACTCTACCAATACAAAAGTTGTTATTCAAGGATAACCTATTCAAGTAACAACCTTTTGTGGATTTCGATGCTTTGGTGTCTGATATCATTGAGCCAAGTGAGAAACCAGGTGTAGGCAGCAACAGATAAAGTAGAGTTCCAACTCTCTTGATGACCTCAAGTACTAGAGTTCTTAGTAGCTTAGGTATATAAATGTCAGAGCTCGTTTGTAGGCTAAGGAAAAAATACTTCAGCCTCTGTCTGTAGCCAATACTACTGCTTTCAAGTCTAAAAGTTCTGAGAATCTCGGCACAAAAGAAGGCCTGGGAATCTTCTTGGACCTTTTCTGGCTTTCTGTATTTAAGTGTTTTCTCTTCTTATTCAAGTCCTTCTTGTTTCCACCTGTTAAATCTGTAAGCCATATAGCTATCTTTTGATGCTGTAGCTGTAGTTATAGTAACCAGTGCTATCAGATGTCTCTCAACAAGCAAAACACCATAGTACCCTTGAATTCTGTTTTATATCCTTCAGAGGAGCATTTGTCCATAAGCACAGCAAACTCAATAAATCATTAATAAAAATTCACTCTATTATCTTGATCTGGTTTTTAGGGATTTGTTTGTTTGCTTGCTTGCTTTTAGACACAAGGCTTCATTATGTCACTTTGACATAATGGAAACTCAAGATGGCCAGCCTCACTCTCCTCCTATCTCAGCCTCTTGAATGCAAGGAGTACAGGCATGTTCTTCTTTTCCTGTGTTTGCCTTGCAAAATTACAGAATTTCATTTTTTGGGAAACGCCCCTGCTCTGACCCCATAGAAATAGGTACAGGGTGGTGGCACAAGATATTCAAACAAGTCTTGGCTGTGACAACATCCTTAGGAGGCAGAGCAAGTGGGATCTGGAATTATTATCTGAAGAATGGAGTCCCCTCTATGGCTTCAACTTTCAGTAAAGAATGTAGAAATTGGGAGATTGCAAACTTTTAAAACCAATCCAGAAATCAATCTGGCAGTTTCATAGAACACTGGAAATTATTTCTACCTGAAGACCCAGCTACATAGCTCCTGGGCATACTGCCAAATGATGTTCTACCACACCACAAGAACACATGCTCCACTATGTTCACAGCAGCTTCATAGGTAATAGAAATCAGAAACAACCTGGATGTTGCTCTAATGCAGAATGGACATAGAAAATACAGTTCATATACAAAATGGAATATTCTTCAGCTATTAAAAACAAGGACATCATGATTTTTTCAGGCAAATGGATGGAACTAGAAAGTATCATCCTGAGGAAGGTAACCCAGACCCAAAAGAACACGCATGATATATACTAACTGATAAGTGGATATTACCCATAAAGTACAAAATATCCATGATATATCCACAGACCAAAAGCAGCTAACAAAGAAGGAAGGCCCAAGCAAGGAAGCTTAAATATCACTTACATGGAGGAATAAAATAGTTATAGGAGACAGAGGAAGGAAGGAAAATGAGAGGGAGAGAGTATGCAGAATGGAATGGGGATGTCTGGATCAGGTGTGAGATGAAAAAGAGAGAGGGAAAGAGGGTCATAGGAAGTAAATTTGCAACTATCAAGGGTAGGGTGCTAGAGAGATCTACACTTAATCTGGTAGATACTTGATGATCCAAGTTGGGTAGAAACCAAGGGAGACCCCACCCTCTCAGAAGAGAACGGGAAAGGAAGGATTCTGTGATGGGGTGTCCAAGAGGGAGCAGCATTTGAAATATAAATAATTGAATGAATAAATAAATTAAAAATAAAGACAATTGTTTCTAAAAAGTATCAATGACAATTTTGTCAGTGTTAAAGGGAAAACATCACTGATGTTAGGTGAAATCCTGGGAGCTGCCAAAAAGGAATATAGAGAACAAGACATGGATTTTAACTATGGCAGAGTGTAGAAATATAAAATGTATTAATAAAGAAGAAAACTCTCAAAAAGAGTGGGTTAGTGAGCTGAGGGAAAAACCACAAATGCATCTGGCCACAGGTGTAGTTTCGACAGGATTATCAGTGGTGTCTCCAATCCTACTTGTGTTTGGCTTCCTTTCATGCACGTCTGCTCTTTAGATGATGCCATAGCAGAAAGGGCTTCAGTCTTCCTCTAAAAACTGTTTTTTTCTAAATGTTAATATTGGTAGAACGTTTTTAATTTGTACTTTGCTGATATATCATCATTATGGTAGCAGGGGGTTCACAATAGCACGTGATCTTGCAATTGCCATTTGGCAAGTGCTGTGATTGACATATCTCTTGTTCAAGGTTGTCAGAGTAACAAAGAGATGCTCAAAAGTTGCCAAATTGGTAGTCTCATCTCTCAACAGCATTGCTTATTTATTAGATGGTAAACATCTTTGGTAGTCCTCACGAGAGTTAAGAAAATCTCTTTAAAACCAATAGTCCTTTAACAGTGCTGATAGGCTGCCCAGCACCCAGTCGGACATGGATCCCTCTGGTCTGTCTGGATTTGGGAAGAGTCTATGAAAACCTTCAAGTTTTCCTTTGGTGGACAGTATTCTGAACTATTTCAAAATAATAGTATGATGAAGAAGATGGTGATGATGATGACAAAAATAGTGTCTTAGAATTATGCCCTTGTGAATTACATATTCTTACATAACACTCAACTAAACTATGTGCCAGAATCTTGATATGATTTAGCTTCCTAAAACCCATTATGTCTAAGCAATTGAGACTTAACTCATGAAAAGATTTCAGGTTATGTCCAACTGCAGTCAGAATTCCTTTCAACTGTCCCCTTCTTCTTTTCGCTTGACCCCTCCTAGCAATTAGGAAGACCCAGTAAAGCAGGCTTCAATAAGTCTTTATTGGTTTTTTATCATGTGCTTTGTAATGGTTGTCTTTTAAACTGTTTAACCAATATTGAGATTTTTCTGAAACATTAGCCTTGAGATTTTATAATGAGCAAAATTTACTTGAACTTTCAAGTTGCACTTCTTTATACCTGCAAAGGAATTGAAAAGGAGAAGAAACAGGCAGCAAAGAGTTTATAGCTCATAAAATCTAAGTGTCTTTAAAGACAAATGCAGTCACAAAGTAAGAAAGAGGTGTATTTGCCAAGTGTACACAAGCATAAAATACATCAAAAAATGTATAATGTATTGCATAGTATGGTTAGCTATAGGTATTTCAATGTGTAATTTTAAATTTATCCTCAGATTAATAAATGATGCTACAATATATAATTAAATGATTAAGCTGAAGTGATCTCATGTTTTGTTATTTATTTCATTAATCTTTCTCTTTATCCCATTGATGGATCTCCCTTTATATGTCCTCTTTCTCCATAAAGGTCATGATCCATCTTCTATGATGCAGTAAGGATCAGAAATGATGTTTCACAATGGGAAATGTAATGCTATCCAATTTAGTAAACATGATAGTGACATATAATACATGTGAATTATTGAATTATACTTAAAACACATAGAATGATAGTACTCAGGAAGGTAATTTTTACTCACTCTTACAGAGACAACTAGGAAAACTGGAAAAATATTGAAAACTGAATCTGCAGGAATATCCTAGTGATATGTTAGATAGTTGAACCATCATGAGATTAAGGGAGGCATGAAACACCAAAAGCATTTGTAAAGTTTGATAAGATATTCACAGGTCTCTGTCAAAATGTCCTGTTTTAGGTGTCTGTAGAATTTTTAAGTCAATTAGACAACGGCAATCAAGTTTTTAAAATGGGCAATGCATTCTGCACACTCTCAAAATAGAAACATTAAACCCTAAGCAAGCCTCATACCCTTATATCTACAATGGTATATTGTCTACAAGATATGCTAGGGCAATGGTAGCATACATAGCTTGTGAGAGAAACCAACAAATAACAGATAAAGTGCCTTCCACAAGATGCAACCCATAGCATGTATGTTTATGGGACCAAGAACCTAAGCCTAGAGAGCCTAGGTATCTAGGACAAACTAAATAATACTCTTCTAAAAAATGGAAAGAAAAGAAATAAAAAAAAGAAAGGAAAAATATATACCGATAGAATGACTTCTAAATATATCCTACAGAATTCATGGATTAATGTCTTGTTCATATATCGAGACCCACAGCCAGACATTAGACAGAGAGTGATAGACCTTGAAACACTCGGCCATAAATGAGATGTCTCCAATAAATTCCAATCGCCAGAGCTCAGGGAACCCTGTGGAAGAGGAAGCTGAATGAATGTAAGAACCAAAAGGAATGGAGAACACCAAGAACACAAATCCCTCTGAATCAGCATGAGTAACTCTCACAGGAATGCACAGAGAGCATAAGAGCACACATAATCACTGATCTGTGCCAAGACCTCTGTATATAAATAATGGCTTTACGTTTAGTGCTTATATCGAGCTCCTGAGTGTGTAAAGCAGTGAGTCTTTGAATCTTGCACCTCCTTTTGTGCTTTTTCCTCTTGTTATTTTGTTTTGTAAAACTTTAATAGGATAGATTTTGTTTTACTGTATATGCTGCTTTTAAGTAAATATTAAATATTTTACTTTTATCTTATATTGTTACATTTCAAATAAATTAATAAATAAATATATGATTAAATTAACACCTAGCCACTAGTTAGGCGAGGTTATAATGGTTTTATCAAGACAGGGGACATAACCCCACCAGAACCAGCCTCAGGTTAAGATGCAGTTGACCAACATATAAATGGAATCCACATTCCTTTGGTGTGCTTTTATTGGCTTACAGTTTGGTGTTTATCTTTCTTTATTAGTGATTTTATTTTTGTTTTCTCGGTATTTGTTGTTATACTAGATTTTTGTTTTATTTGGGGAAAGAATTTGAAGTTGGGAAGAAAGGAAGGCAGGGGTGATTTGAATGAACTTTGGTTTCAGGAAAGACATTTTTGAGGAACTTAGTGTTACAGTCCTTTTAGATGAAAGTCTTCTCCTATGCTCTTCAAAACAACAGCTCTTTGAAATGATCTCTTGTGTGCACTTACTTCTATTTGGGGTAAGCCTGTAAGTACACGGTATTTGGGGTGAACAAGGTGTATATAAGGACTTTGGAGAGTAGGAAAAGTTTTCAGGATGAATGAAACTCATTGGTTAGAGTTTAAAAGGTTTGTGAATGCCTCATTTATATGGAGAGGAATTTCAGGGATCCCAGATATTTGCTGGATCAATTCTTATTGGGTAGGAGGAAGTTTTTATGTGTGCCAAGAACTGCTTAGCCTTGCCTGGGTAGAAGTTGTGAGGAGTTGGGATCCCCAGAAAAAGTCAGAGAAGCGGAAGCCCTGCTGGGAAAGTAAGTCCTCTGTTTTTTTTTTTTTTTTTTTTTTTTTTCTTTTTTGAGAAGTTCAAAAGTGCTATCATGGTAGACTGTGACTTTAATTTGCAAGGTTTCCCCATAGACTTGGACAGTGAGACCTTTAAAACTGCCCATCTTTCTTATTTTCAAAGCAAAGGTGAAACTTACATTAAAGGATGTGTTCAGTTTGATATAAATGCACATAATATCAATATGAGATAAACTGAGTGCCTCCTGAAGAGAAATGACCACAAATGAACAAATAAAATAAATTAGTATTTATAATGTAAAACATTTTAATGACTGAAAAAGTAAACTGTAGATAATAACACAAGTAATGCCTGAGTATAATGTTGAGTGAAAGATTTTAGTCAAGAAAGAATAGCAATATACAGTAGCATTCTCATAAGCTGAAACAGCTGTAATTTCACATTTCAAAACTCATTACTTATGAGGCAATACATAATTTCTCTACTGATGTTTTTATTTGTATATATGAATATGTATCATAGACACACAGATATATCTTATATTGCTATTTTATTTACTGAATGACTTAGTTGTATTTTCTTTTATACATACATGATTTTGTTTAGATCTCTTCTTTCTTTTAATCCTTTATCATTGCTATTAATCTGATTTTGCTTCCTCAATATTTTGTAAATTGTCTCAGTGTTCTGCTGCACTGTCTCTAGAGGGATTTGTGCCTTCTTGATGCTTTGCTAGTGGATTGAGTAGAGATAAGGGATTTGCTTCATAGCTTCACTGAGAAAGAGACAGTAGTAAACATGAATAATTAATTAGTCAGCTACTCTATACATTTTCTTCTACTTATTCTGCATGAACTTTCTGATCTGATAATGTCACTAATGGTTTTATGAATGAGCATGATACCTTAAGTAAAAATTAGCCTATTTGTAGAATCTCTCATTTTCAGTAACAAAGATTACTTGCTAGTTTAATTTCTTATTTGAAGAAAGCCTTGAAATATTTAACACATTAGAAGTCACTTGGGAAATTTTGCATTTAAAAATATGACTTGTTAAAATCATAAATTATAAATTATGTATGAAGTTATATAAAATTATTTAAATATAATTATGTAAATAATTGAAGAGATGAAGGATGCTAGATAGCTAAGAGCATATTGCAGGCATGTTTATTTTGGATCTCATATTTGAAAACAGTTTTTTTATTATTTATTTTATTTATTTGCATTTCAAATGTCCCCATTTCTGGTCTCCCTTCTAAGAACACCCCACCACATTCCCCCTCTCTTCACCTCTAAGAGCATACTCCCTCACCCACCCACTCCCACCTCACCCCTCTAGCAGCATTAGCACCCCTTCTCTGCAGCATTAACCCTTCACAGGAACAAGGATATCCCTTCCCACTGAGGCCAGACAAAGCAGTCCTCTGCTACATATGCAGCTGAGCCCAAGGATTAGCCCTTGCATGCCATTGGTGGTGGCTTAGTCCCTTAGAACTATGAAGAGTCCAGTTAGTTGATACATGTTTATGTTCTTCCCATTGGGTTGCAATCCCCTTCAGTTGTTTCAGTCCTTCCCTTAACTCTGCCCTAGGTATCCCAAGGTTCAGTCCAATGGTTGGCTGTATGTATCTGCATTTATCTCAGTCAAGTGCTTATAGAACCTTGAGGAGAGCAGCGATGCCAGGCTCTTGTCTGCAAACAGGTTTTGGTATCAGCAATAGTGTCAGTTTGGGTGTTGGCACATAGGATGAATTCCAAGGTGAGGCAGTCTCTAAATGACCTTTCATTCAATCTCTGTTCAGTTTTTTGTCCCTGCATTTCCTATAGACAGGGACAAATCTAGGTCAAAAATTTTAGATAGGTGGATTGTCCCATCCCTCACCTGGGGCTCATGTCGATTTATGTAGTGGATGTGATCTCTTTGGGTTCTATTTCCCAACTATTGGACATTTTTAACTAATGCCATCATTATTTGGTCCTGTGAGCGTCTTCCCTCTCTGGTACCTGGGACTTTCTACTGGTTTCCGCCATTCCCTACCTCACATTGCTGTATATTTCTATCCATTTTCCGGGCCCACTTGAGTTTCTCTTCTATTTCCCTCCATACCTGATTCTGCACCCTTTTTTCCCTTCCAGTCCTCTCTTTCATACAGATCACTCACTCCCTCCTTCTCTCTGCCGTGAATGATTATTTTCTCCCTCTTCTAAATGGAATTGAGTCATACACACTTGGACCTTCTTTGTTGTTAAGCTTCATATAGTTTGTGAGTTGTATCATGGGTACTCTGAAATTTTTGTCGAATATCCACTTATCAGTGAGTACATATCATGTATGTCCTTTGGGTCTGAGTTGCCTCACTCAGGATGATATTTTCTAGTTCAATCCATTTGCCTACAATATCCATAATATCTTCATTTTTAATAGCTGAGAAGTATCCTACTGGGTCAATGTAACACATTTCCTGTATCCATTCTTCCGTTGAGCGACATCCATCTGGGTGGTTTTAAACTTCTGGCTATTATAAAATGAGGCTGCTATAAGCATAGTGGAGCATGTGTCCTTGCTATATGTTGGAGCATCATGTGGGTATATGCCCAGGAGTGGTATAGGAGTGGTATAACTGGGTCTTCAAGTAGAACTATTTCCAGTTTTCTAAGGAACTGTCAGATTGATTTGCAGAGTGGCTGTACCAGTTGAAATCCCAAGTGCAGAAGAATGTTCCTTTTTCTCCATATCTTTACTAGCATCTGCTGTCACCTGATTTCATATCTTAGTTATTCTGATTGATGAAAGATGGAATCTCAGGGTGATTTAATTTGCATTTCCCTGATGACTAGAAATAGTGAACATTTCTTTAGGTGCTTCTCGACCATTCGAGATTCCGCAATTGAAAATTTTTTGTTTACCTCTGTAGCCCATTTTTAATTGGGTTATTTGGTTTTCCGGACTCTAACCTGCTGAGTTCTTTGGACATTTTGATGTTAGACCTCTATAGTATATGGGATTAATAAAGATCTTTTCCTAGTCTGTAGGTTGCTGGTCTGTCCTACTGACAGTGTCTTCTACCTTACAGAAGCTTTTCAGTTTCATGAGGTGCCATTCGTCAATTGTTGATCTTAGAGTCTGAGCCATAGGTGTTCTATGCAAAATTCTATTCAAGCATTGGTTTTCTTTTCCAATTATCCATATATTGTTCTCCAGAAAATAAGGAAAATATACAGTTTACATATTTTCACTTTTGAGAATATTTTAGGGGTTGTTTGTGTCATCGTTTCTTTTGTTTTGTTTTTGGTATTTATTATTTTATGAAACAGAAAAAGTAAATGTATTAAAGTTTTATGTAATTATCCAGAACTTTGATGAATGAAAGAGTATTGTAAATTTTGGCTTAGGAGAAAACATAAAATTTGTTACTCAAACAGAAGGGTTTTTTTACTCTTTTTTTTTTGCAAATTTTTATTGGATATTTTATGTATTTACATTTCAAATGTTATCTCTTTTCTTGGTTTCCCCTTCCAAACCCACTATGATAGTTTGCATTTGCTTGGCCCAGGGAATGGCACTATTAGAAGGTGTGGCCTTGTTGGAGGAAGTGTGTCACTGTGGGGGTGGGTTTGGAGACCCTCCTCCTAGCTGCCTGAGGATGCTCAGTCTGTTCCTGGCTTCCTTCAGGTGAAGATGTAGAACTCAGCTCCTTCTGCACCATGCCTGCCTGGATGTTGCCATGCTCCCCTCTCGCCTTGATGAAAATGGACTGAATCTCTGAACCTATAAGCCAGTCCCAATTAAATGTTGCCCAATATAAAATTTGCACTGATCATGGTGTCTGTGTGAGATTCAAACTTTAAGGACAAAAACTGCCTTGGTAAAATACCAGGTGACTGTGACTGCAACACACTCTCCAAAGAATTTAGGATAACACCCTGTTCCAGGAAATGAGCTAACTGCCCTTAGCTGTCCCCAATCTGCATGAATGAACTAACCACAGTAAGGGCAGGATCCTTCACCACCCCCTCTGTGTGACAAAGATATTTCCCCACCAAGAGCCTCCAATGAATTCAAAGGACAATAGGCAGCCACAAATGAATTCAAAAGGTAATAGGCCCCACCAATGAGATATAACCAACTCATGCTGTAACCTAAAGCCTGTACCTTGAAAAAGTATAAAAAGTGTGTGCTTTTGTTCTTCGGGGTGGTTTCTGTCCTAATTACAGGGCCACCCCAGTGCACTGGATCATTAAATCTCTTGCTTGATTGCATTGATCTCCATCTCCCTGTTTTTGTGAATGGGACGTCCCAGACTGATCGGGTCCTACGTCTGTTCACAGCAACAAAACCCTAATTAAGACACCCATCTACCTCCCTGCTTCCGTGAGGGTGCACCCTGCCCCTTCATTCTCCCATTCCCACCTCACTACCCTGGCATTTCCCTACTGAGGGGACTCGAGCCCTCACAAGATCAAGGAACTCTCCTCCAGACAATGCCATCCTCTGCTACATATGCAGTTAGAGCCATGGGTCATTCCATGTGTACTTTTTAGTTGATAGTTTAGCCCCTGGGAGCTCTGGGAGCTCTTGTTGATTGATATTTTCTTCTTCCTATGGGTTTGCAAACCCCTTCACCTCCTTCAGTCCTTTCTCCAACTCTTCCATTGGGTTCCCGGACTCAGTCCAATGTTTGGCTGTGAGCATCTGCCTCTGTATTTGTCAGGCTCTGGCACAGCCTCTCAGGAAACAGCTAGAATAGATTCCTGTCAGCAAGCACTTCTTGGCATCCTCAATAGTATATGAGTTTGATGTCTGTACATGGGATGGATTCCTAGGTAGGGCAGTCTCTAAATGGTCTTTCCTTTGGTCTCTGTTCCACATGATATCCCTGTATTTTCTTTAGATAGAAGCTTTTTTTGTGTTAAAAATTTGGAGATGAGTTGGTGGCCCCATCCCCAAAACAGGGGACCTTCTCTAACCTCTGGATATGATCTCTGCAGGCTTTCTCTTTCTTTTGTTGGGCATTTCAACTAATCTCATCCCTGTTGGGTCCTGGAAACCTCAGGCTGGCATCTGGGACTTGTGGTGGCTCAGGGGTAGCAGGCTATGAAAGCTATCCTAATTCCTGGTTGAGATAGGTTGGATCCTCAGGGGGACCCTAAAGGACAGCAGGAGCATTCTCAGTCTCCCAAGAGATCAGCCCCTCTTATATAGCTACAGGCACACCCCACCCCACAGCAACCTGTAGCAAGGTTTGAGGCAGATTAGTCACATAGGCAAACACCTCAATCACCTCCTCCACAGAGGAAGATGTGACCACAGATCACATAGGATGAAGACAGATAAGTCATTTAGAAGTAGTACCATGGAGAAGAGAGCTGACCACCCAGGAGTGCAGACATCCTGAGACCGCAGGACAGATTGCCACCTCTGCACAAGTTTGTCCACATCCTTGGTAAAAGGGGAAACTGCATAGTGCCTCTGGACCCAGAGATATAGGAATAGACAACCACCAGTACCCGCAGTTCTGGTCTGTGCCCAAAACTGAACTGAAATGGCCAAACAGCTTCCTGCACCCAAATCCCATGGGGGAGAGAGAGCTGGATCCTCAGATGTGTGAATACTCCTGAGAAGTCAGAGGAAAGTACCCTCTGCCCACAGTCCAGACCCAAGAGAGAATCACATTGAGCCAACTGTGCTCACTGGGTGAAAGGATCTAGGAGCAATCAGGGGCAAGAACCTTTGATTCCTGCCCGCACCTAGAGCTGGAAGACAGTCTCTAGGAGTGCCTATACACCTGAAACCAGGGCATCTGTTCTCAGGAATGGTTGAAAGAAGTCAGGAAAATAGTTCTACAGAGGTACTGACACAGAGGACTACAGCAGGGTCAAGTCACTCTCACAAACATCAAGACAAGCAAACACCAGAGACAACCCAATGGCTAGAGGCAAGCACAGAAACCTAAGCAATAGAAACCAAGACTTTTGGCCTCACCAAAGCCAAGTTCTCCCAACAAAGAAAATACTGGATATCCAAACACACCAGTAAAACAAGACTTAGATTTAAGATAACATTTTTTGATAATGATGGAGGACTTTAAGAAAGACATAAAGAGCTCCCTTAAAGAAATACAGGAAAACACAAGTAACAAGTAGAAGCCTAATGAGGAGAGACCCAACCGCCTGGTCAGGTGGGCACTCCTGAGGCTGCAGAGCGGAAGAGACCACCAACACTGCTCACCCCTGCCCACATCCCTGGCCCAAGAGGAAACTGTATAAGGCCTCTGGGCTCCCGTGGGGGAGGGCCCAGGAGCGGCAGGACCCCTGCGCCTGAGACACCGCCGGAACCTGAAAGAAACAGACCTGATAAACAGTTCTCTGCACCCAAATCCCGTGGGAGGGAGAGCTAAACCTTCAGAGAGGCAGACAAGCCTGGGAAACCAGAAGAGACTGCTCCCTGCACACACATCTCAGACGCCAGAGGAAAAAGCCAAAGACCATCTGGAACCCTGGTGCACTGAAGCTCCCGGAAGGGGCGGCACAGGTCTTCCTGGTTGCTGCCACTGCAGAGAGCCCCTGGGCAGCACCCCACGAGCGAACCTGAGCCTCGGGACCACAGGTAAGACCAAAATTTCTGCTGCACGAAAGCTGCCTGGTGAGCTTGGGACACACGGAAGCAGAATTTCTCTAGGACCGGGCACGTTCTGTGTTTACCGGAAGTCCCACACCCGCGGACCCTGGCCCGCAGCAGCACTCTGCTCCCAGACCCGGTGAGAGAGAGACCCAACCGCCTGGTCAGGTGGGCACTCCTGAGGCTGCAGAGCAGAAGAGACCACCAACACTGCTCACCCCTGCCCACATCCCTGGCCCAAGAGGAAACTGTATAAGGCCTCTGGGCTCCCCTGGGGGAGAGCCCAGGAGCGGCAGGACCCCTGCCTGAGACACTGCCGGAACCTGAAAGAAACAGACCTGATAAACAGTTCTCTGCACCCAAATCCCCTGGGAGGGAGAGCTAAACCTTCAGAGAGGAAGACAAGCCTGGGAAACCAGAAGAGACTGCTCCCTGCACACACATCTCGGACGCCAGAGGAAAAAGACAAAGACCATCTGGAACCCTGGTGCACTGAAGCTCCCGGAAGGGGCGGCACAGGTCTTCCTGATTGCTGCCGCTGCAGAGAGCCCGTGGGCAGCACCCCATGAGCGAACTTGAGCCTCAGGACCACAGGTAAGACCAAATTTTCTGCTGCAAGAAAGCTGCCTGGTGAACTCAAGACACAGGCCCACAGGAACAGCTGAAGACCTGTAGAGAGGAAAAACTACACGCCCGAAAGCAGAACACTCTGTCCCCATAACTGACTGAAAGAGAGGAAAACAGGTCTACAACACTCCTGACACACAGGCTTATAGGACAATCTAGCCACTGTCAGAAATAGCAGAACAAAGTAACACTAGAGATAATCTGATGGCGAGAGGCAAGCGCAGGAACACAAGCAACAGAAACCAAGACTACATGGCATCATCGGAGCCCAATTCTCCCACCAAAGCAAACACGGAATATCCAAACACACCAGAAAAGCAAGATCTAGTTTCAAAATCATATTTGATCATGATGCTGGAGGACTTCAAGAAAGACATGAAGAACTCCCTTAGAGAACAAGTAGAAGACTACAGAGAGGAATCGCAAAAATCCCTGAAAGAATTCCAGGAAAACATAAATAAACAAGTAGAAGCCCATAGAGAGGAGACACAAAAATCCCTGAAACAATTCCAGGAAAACACAATCAAACAGTTGAAGGAATTAAAAATGGAAATAGAAGCAATCAAGAAAGAACACATGGAAACAACCCTGGATATAGAAAACCAAAAGAAGAGACAAGGAGCTGTAGATACAAGCTTCACCAACAGAATACAAGAGATGGAAGAGAGAATCTCAGGAGCAGAAGATTCCATAGAAATCATTGACTCAACTGTCAAAGATAATGTAAAGCGGAAAAAGCTACTGGTCCAAAACATACAGGAAATCCAGGACGCAATGAGAAGATCAAACCTAAGGATAATAGGTATAGAAGAGAGTGAAGACTCCCAGCTCAAAAGACCAGTAAATATCTTCAACAAAATCATAGAAGAAAACTTCCCTAACCTAAAAAAAGAGATACCCATAGACATACAAGAAGCCTACAGAACTCCAAATAGATTGGACCAGAAAAGAAACACCACCCGTCACATAATTGTCAAAACACCAAATGCACAAAATAAAGAAAGAATATTAAAAGCAGTAAGGGAAAAAGGTCAAGTAACATATAAAGGGAGACCTATCAGAATCACACCAGACTTCTCGCCAGAAACTATGAAGGCCAGAAGATCCTGGACTGATGTCATACAGACCCTAAGAGAACACAAATGCCAGCCCAGGTTACTGTACCCAGCAAAACTCTCAATTAACATTGATGGAGAAACCAAGATATTCCATGACAAAACCAAATTTACACAATATCTTTCTACAAATCCAGCACTACAAAGGATAATAAATGGTAAAGCCCAACATAAGGAGGCAAGCTATACCCTAGAAGAAGCAAGAAACTAATCGTCTTGGCAACAAAACAAAGAGAAGAAAAGCACACAAACATAACCTCAAATCCAAATATGAATATTAAGGGAAACAATAATCACTATTCCTTAATATCTCTCAATATCAATGGCCTCAACTCCCCAATAAAAAGACATAGATTAACAAACTGGATACGCAACGAGGACCCTGCATTCTGCTGCCTACAGGAAACACACCTCAGAGACAAAGACAGACACTACCTCAGAGTGAAAGGCTGGAAAACAACTTTCCAAGCAAATGGTCAGAAGAAGCAAGCTGGAGTAGCCATTCTAATATCAAATAAAATCAATTTCCAACTAAAAGTCATCAAAAAAGATAAGGAAGGACACTTCATATTCATCAAAGGAAAAATCCACCAAGATGAACTCTCAATCCTAAATATCTATGCCCCAAATACAAGGGCACCTACATACGTAAAAGAAACCTTACTAAAGCTCAAAACACACATTGCACCTCACACAATAATAGTGGGAGATTTCAACACCCCACTCTCATCAATGGACAGATCATGGAAACAGAAATTAAACAGTGATGTCGACAGACTAAGAGAAGTCATGAGCCAAATGGACTTAACGGATATTTATAGAACATTCTATCCTAAAGCAAAAGGATATACCTTCTTCTCAGCTCCTCATGGTACTTTCTCCAAAATTGACCATATAATTGGTCAAAAAACGGGCCTCAACAGGTACAGAAAGATAGAAATAATCCCATGCGTGCTATCGGACCACCATGGCCTAAAACTGGTCTTCAATAACAATAAGGGAAGAATGCCCACATATACGTGGAAATTGAACAATGCTCTACTCAATGATAACCTGGTCAAGGAAGAAATAAAGAAAGAAATTAAAAACTTTTTAGAATTTAATGAAAATGAAGAAACAACATACCCAAACTTATGGGACACAATGAAAGCTGTGCTAAGAGGAAAACTCATAGCGCTGAGTGCCTGCAGAAAGAAACAGGAAAGAGCATATGTCAGCAGCTTGACAGCACACCTAAAAGCTCCAGAACAAAAAGAAGCAAATACACCCAGGAGGAGTAGAAGGCAGGAAATAATCAAACTCAGAGCTGAAATCAACCAAGTAGAAACAAAAAGGACCATAGAAAGAATCAACAGAACCAAAAGTTGGTTCTTTGAGAAAATCAACAAGATAGATAAACCCTTAGCCAGACTAACGAGAGGACACAGAGAGTGCGTCCAAATTAACAAAATCAGAAATGAAAAGGGAGACATAACTACAGATTCAGAGGAAATTCAAAAAATCATCAGATCTTACTATAAAAACCTATATTCAACAAAATTTGAAAATCTTCAGGAAATGGACAATTTCCTAGACAGATACCAGGTATCGAAGTTAAATCAGGAACAGATAAACCAGTTAAACAACCCCATAACTCCTAAGGAAATAGAAGCAGTCATTAAAGGTCTCCCAACCAAAAAGAGCCCAGGTCCAGATGGGTTTAGTGCAGAATTCTATCAAACCTTCATAGAAGACCTCATACCAATATTATCCAAACTATTCCACAAAATTGAAACAGATGGAGCCCTACCGAATTCCTTCTACGAAGCCACAATTACTCTTATACCTAAACCACACAAAGACACAACAAAGAAAGAGAACTTCAGACCAATTTCCCTTATGAATATCGACGCAAAAATACTTAATAAAATTCTGGCAAACCGAATTCAAGAGCACATCAAAACAATCATCCACCATGATCAAGTAGGCTTCATCCCAGGCATGCAGGGATGGTTTAATATACGGAAAACCATCAACGTGATCCATTATATAAACAAACTGAAAGAACAGAACCACATGATCATTTCATTAGATGCTGAGAAAGCATTTGACAAAATTCAACACCCCTTCATGATAAAAGTCCTGGAAAGAATAGGAATTCAAGGCCCATACCTAAACATAGTAAAAGCCATATACAGCTAACATTAAACTAAATGGAGAGAAACTTGAAGCAATCCCACTAAAATCAGGGACTAGGCAAGGCTGCCCACTCTCTCCCTACTTATTCAATATAGTTCTTGAAGTTCTAGCCAGAGCAATCAGACAACAAAAGGAGATCAAGGGGATACAGATCGGAAAAGAAGAGGTCAAAATATCACTATTTGCAGATGACATGATAGTATATTTAAGTGATCCCAAAAGTTCCACCAGAGAACTACTAAAGCTGATAAACAACTTCAGCAAAGTGACTGGGTATAAAATTAACTCAAATAAATCAGTTGCCTTCCTCTATACAAAAGAGAAACAAGCCGAGAAAGAAATTAGGGAAACGACACCCTTCATAATAGACCCACATAATATAAAGTACCTCGGTGTGACTTTAACCAAGCAAATAAAAGATCTGTACAATAAGAACTTCAAGACACTGAGGAAAGAAATTGAAGAAGACCTCAGAAGATGGAAAGATCTCCCATGCTCATGGATTGGCAGGATTAATATAGAAAAATGGCCATTTTACCAAAAGCAATCTACAGATTCAATGCAATCCCCATCAAAATACCAATCCAATTCTTCAAAGCGTTAGACAGAACAATTTGCAAATTCATCTGGAATAACAAAAAACCCAGGATAGCTAAAGCTATCCTCAACAATAAAAGGACTTCAGGGGGAATCACTATCCCTGAACTCAAGCAGTATTACAGAGCAATAGTGATAAAAACTGCATGGTATTGGTACAGAGACAGACAGATAGACGAATGGAATAGAATTGAAGACCCAGAAATGAACCCACACACCTATGGTCACTTGATTTTTGACAAAGGAGCCAAAACCATCCAATGGAAAAAAGATAGCATTTTCAGCAAATGGTGCTGGTTCAACTGGAGGGCAACATGTAGAAGAATGCAGATCGATCCATGCTTATCACCCTGTACAAAGCTTAAGTCCAAGTGGATCAAGGACCTCCACATCAAACCAGACACACTCAAACTAATAGAAGAAAAACTAGGGAAGCATCTGGAACACATGGGCACTGGAAAAAATTTCCTGAACAAAACACCAATGGCTTATGCTCTAAGATCAAGAATCGACAAATGGGATCTCATAAAACTGCAAAGCTTCTGTAAGGCAAAGGACACTGTGGTTAGGACAAAACGGCAACCAACAGATTGGGAAAAGATCTTTACCAATCCTACAACAGATAGAGGCCTTATATCCAAAATATACACAGAACTCAAGAAGTTAGACCGCAGGGAAACAAATAACCCTATTACAAAATGGGGTTCAGAGCTAAACAAAGAATTCACAGCTGAGGAATGCCGAATGGCTGAGAAACACCTAAAGAAATGTTCAACATCTTTAGTCATAAGGGAAATGCAAATCAAAACAACCCTGAGATTTCACCTCACACCAGTGAGAATGGCTAAGATCAAAAACTCAGGTGACAGCAGATGCTGGTGAGGATGTGGAGAAAGAGGAACACTCCTCCATTGTTGGTGGGATTGCAGACTGGTAAAACCATTCTGGAAATCAGTCTGGAGGTTCCTCAGAAAATTGGACATTGAACTGCCTGAGGATCCAGCTATACCTCTCTTGGGCATATACCCAAAAGATGCCTCAACATATAAAAGAGACACGTGCTCCACTATGTTCATCGCAGCCTTATTTATAATAGCCAGAAACTGGAAAGAACCCAGATGCCCTTCAACAGAGGAATGGATACAGAAAATGTGGTACATCTACACAATGGAATATTACTCAGCTATCAAAAACAACGAGTTTATGAAATTTGTAGGCAAATGGTTGGAACTGGAAAATATCATCCTGAGTGAGCTAACCCAATCACAGAATGACATACATGGTATGCACTCATTGATAAGTGGCTATTAGCCCAAATGCTTGAATTACCCTAGATGCCTAGAACAAACGAAACTCAAGACGGATGATCAAAATGTGAATGCTTCACTCCTTCTTTAAATGAGGAAAAAGAATACCCTTGGCAGGGAAGGGAGAGGCAAAGATTAAAACAGAGACTGAAGGAACACCCATTCAGAGCCTGCCCCACATGTGGCCCATACATATACAGCCACCCAATTAGACAAGATGGATGAAGCAAAGAAGTGCAGACCGACAGGAGCCGGATGTAAATCTCTCCTGAGAGACACAGCCAGAATACAGCAAATACAGAGGCGAATGCCAGCAGCAAACCACTGAACTGAGAATAGGTCCCCTATTGAAGGAATCAGAGAAAGAACTGGAAGAGCTTGAAGGGGCTCGAGACCCCAAAAGTACAACAATGCCAAGCAATCAGAGCTTCCAGGGACTAAGCCACTACCTAAAGACTATACATGGACTGACCCTGGACTCTGACCCCATAGGTAGCAATGAATATCCTAGTAAGAGCACCAGTGGAAGGGGAAGCCCTGGGTCCTGCTAAGACTGAACCCCCAGTGAACTAGTCTATGGGGGGAGGGCGGCAATGGGGGAGGGTTGGGAGGGGAACACCCATAAGGAAGGGGAGGGCGGAGGGGGATGTTTGCCCGGAAACCGGGAAAGGGAATAACACTCGAAATGTATATAAGAATTACTCAAGTTAATAAAAAAAAAGAAAAAAGAAGCCTAATGAGAGGAAACAAAAAAATTCCTGAATAAATTACAGGAAAATAAAACCAAACAGGTGAACAAATTGAAAATGGAAATAGAAACAACAAAAAAGCACAAAGGGAGACAAGCCAGGATATGGAAATCCTAAGGAAGAGACAAGGAGTCGTAGATACAAGCATCACCAACAGAATACAAGAAATAGAAGAGAGAATCTCAGGGGCAGAAGATACCATAGAAAACATTGACACAACTGTCAAAGATAATGTAAAATGCAAAAACCTTCTAGCCCAAAATATACAAGAAATCCAGGACACAATGAGAAAATCAAACCTAAGGATAAAAGGTATAGAAGAAGGTAAAGACTCCCAACTTAAAGGGCCAGTAAACATATTCAACAAAATTATAGAAGAAAAGTTCCCTAACCCAAAGAAAGAGATGTTGATAAACATACAAGAAGCCTAGAGAACTCCAAATAGATTGGACTAGAAGAGAAATTCCTTCACATAACAGATAAAACACCAAATGCACAAAACAAAGAAAGAATATTAAAAGCAGTAAGGGAAAAATATCAAGTGACATATAAAGGCAGACCTATAAGAATTGCACCAGTCTCATCAGAGACTATGAAAGCCAGAAGATCCTGGACAGATGTCATACAGACCCTAAGAGAACACAAATGCCAGCCCAAGTTTCTGTATCTAGCAAAACTCTCAATTAACATAGATGGAGAAACCAAGATATTCTATGACAAAACCAAATTTACACAACATCTTTCTACAAATCCAGCCCTATAAAGGAGAATAGCTAGCAAACTGCAATAGAAGGAGAGAGACTACACAATATAGAAAACAAGAATATAATTTCCTTGCAATGAAACAAAAAGAGAGACAAACAAACATAATTCCACCTCCAACAATGAAAATAACAAGAAGTGACAATCACTATTTCTTAATATCTCTCAACATCAACTGACTCAATTCCCCAATAAAAAAATACAGACTAACAGACTGGATGCATAAAGAGGACCCAGAATTTTGCTGAGATAAAGCAGACACTACCTCAGAGTAAATGGCTGGAAAACAACTTTCCAAGTAAATGGCCTGAGGAAACAAGCTGGAGATGCCATTCTAATATCATATAAAATTGACTTTCAACCAAAAGTCATTTTAAAAGATAAGGAATATTTATGTAGTTGGAGAATGGAGGCCCAGGTAAAATTCCCCACCCCAAGCTGGCTCCTTAACCAAAAATAACCATTGGCCCCTGGGAACACCCAAAGACCACCCTCCCAGGTTTCACACAATATCAATTGCAGGAACAGTCGTGCACAGCAAAGTGTAAGTTCTATGCACTTCACAGCACAGAAAACCCTTCTTTCAGAGGGCCTGCAAGTTGCCAGGGATTACACCCCCCAAGTCTGGTGCTCTCATGATGAGCAACTTACATAGACATTGACATTTCTCTGTATCTCTCTGTCCAGGTCTGGGGGCAGGAGGAATCTGCCAAAGGCCAACAGTCTTCCTTTACTGCACTTCACAAGGTTCTAAGATGTGGAGAGTTCACCCGGATTGCAGTAGCCCATTGGTTGTTCATATATTTAAATAAAATGGTCTACAAACTGAAAAAAAAAAGATAAGGAAGGACACATATATTCATCGTATTCGTCAAAGGAAAAATCCACCAAGATGAAATCTCAACCCTAAATATATCCAAATGCAAGGGTACCTACATTCATAAAAGAAACCTTACTAAAGTTCAAAGCAAACATTGCACCTCACACCATAATGGTAGATTTCAACATCCCACTCTCATCAATGGACAGATCATGAAATCAGAAATTAAACAGAGACATAGAGAAACTAACAGAAGTTATGAACTGAATGGATTTAACAGATAGATATAGAACATTCCATCCTAAATCAAAAGGATATACCTTCTTCTCAGCACCTCATTGAACCTTCTCCAAAATTGACCATATAATCGGTCACAAAACAGGCCTCAACAGATACAGGAAGTTAGAAATAATCCCATACATCCTATCAGATCCCTACGCACTAAGACTGATCTTCAATAACAACAATAATGACAGAAATCCCACATATACATTGAAGTTGAACAATGCCCTACTCAATGATAACCTGGTCAAGGAAGAAATAAAGAAAGAAATTAACGACTTCTTAGAATTTAATGAAAATAAAGATACAACATTCCCAAACTTATGGGACACAATGAAAATGGTTCTGAGAGGAAAACTCATAACTCTGAGTGCCTACAAAAAGAAACATGAGAGAGCATATGTCAGCAGCTTGACAGAACACCTAAAAGCTCTAAAATAAAAAGAAATAAATTAACCCACGAGGAGTAGAAGGCAGGAAATAATCAAACTCAGGGCTGAAATCAACCAAATATAAATGAAAAGGACTATACAAAGAATCAACAAAACCAGGAATTGGTTCTTTTAGAAAATGAACAAGAACGATTAAACAGTTAGCCAGACAACCCAGAGGGCACAGAGTGTGTATCCAAATTAACAAAATCAGAAATGATAAGGGAGACATGACAACAGAATATGAAGAAATTTTAAAAAATCATCAGATCTTACTACAAAAGCCTATATTCAACAAAACTGGAAAATCTGGAGGAACTGAACAATTTTCTAGACAGATACCAGGTATCATAGCTAAATCAGAAACAAATAAAGCATCTAAATGACATCCATAACTCCTAAAGAAATAGAAGCAGTTATTAAAAGTCTTCCAACCAAAAGGGACCAGGTCCAGATGGGTTCATGCAAAGTTCTATCAGACGTTCATAGAAGACCTCATACTAATATCCTTCAAACTATTCCACAAAATTGAAACAGACGGAGCACTACCAAATTCCTTCTATGAAGCCACAATTACTCTTATACTGAAACCACACAAAGACCCAACAAAGAAAGAGAACTTTAGACCAATTTCCCTTATGAATATTGATGCAAGAATACTCAATAAAATTCTTACAAAGCAAATCCAAGAACACATCAAAAAGATCATCCATCATGATCAAGTAGGATTCATCCCAGGGATGCAGGGATGGGTTAATATATGAAAATCCATCAATGTAATTCACTATATAAACAAACTCAAAGATGAGAAGCACATGATCATTTCATTAGATGCTGAGAAAACATTTGACAAAATTCAACACCCCTTCATGATAAAAGTCCTGGAAAGACCAGGAGTTCAAGACCCATACCTAATCATAGTAAAAGCAATATACACAAAACCAGTAGCTAACATCAAACTAAATGGAGAGTAACCTGAAGCAATTCCACTAAAATCAGGGGCTAGACAAGACTGCTCACTCTCTCCCTACTTATTCAATATAGTTCTCAAAGCCCTATCCAAAGCAATCAGGCAACAAAAAGAGGTCAAAGGGATACAAATTTGAAGTGAAGAAATCAAAATATCACTATTTGCAGATGATATGATAGTATACTAAGTGACCCCAAAATTTCCACCAGAGAACTACTTAACCTGATAAACAACTTCAGCAAAGTGTTGGGGTATAAAATTAGCTCAATTAAATCAGTAGCCTTTCTCTACTCAAAGGATAAACAGACTGAGAAAGAAATTAAGGAAATGACACCCTTCACAATACTCCCAAATAATATAAAATATCTTGGTGTGACTTTAACCAAGCAAGTGAAAGATCTGTATGACAAGATCTTCAAGTTTCTGAAGAAAGAAATTGAGGAAGATCTCAGAAGATGAAAAGATTTTCCATGCTCATGGATTGGCAGGATTAATATAGTAAAGATGGCCATTTTTCCAAAAGCAATCTAAAGATTCAATGCAATCCCCGTCAAAATTCCTACTCAATTCTTTAAAGATATTGAAAGAGCAATTTGCAAATAACAAAAGACCCAGGATAGAAAAACTATACTCAAAAATAAAAGAACTTCTGTGGGAATCATCATCCCTGACTTCAAGCAGTATTATAGAGTAATAGTGATAACAACTGCATGGTATTGGTACAGAGGCAGGCAGATAGATCAGTGGAACAGAATTGAAGACCTAGAAATGAACCCATACACCCATGGTCACTTGACCTTTGACAGAGGAGCAAAAACCATCCAGTGGAAGAAAGATAGCATTTTCAACAAATGGTGCTGGTTCAACTGGAGGTCAGTACATAGAAGAATGCAAATCGTTCCATTCTTATCACCATGTACAGAGCTTACGTTCAAGTGGATCAAGAACCTCCAAATCAAACCAGATACACTCAAACTAAGAGAAGAAAAAGTGGGAGTCTTGAACACATGGGCACTGGGGAAATTTTCCTGAACAAAACACCAATGGCTTATGCTCTAAGATCAAGAATTGACAAATGGGACCTCATAAAACTGCAAAGCTTCTGTAAGGCAAAAGACACTGTCATTAGGACAAAACGGCAACCAACAGATTGGGAAAATATCTTTACCAATCCTACATCTAATAGAGGGATAATTTCCAAAATGTATAAAGAACTCAAGAAGTTAGACTCCAGAAAGTCAAATAACCCTGTTAAAAATAAGTTACAGGCTAAACAAAACATTCTCAGCAAGTACTATGGAATGGTCAAAAGCACCTAAAGAAATGTTCAACATCCTTAGAAATCAGGGAAATGCAAATCAAAACCACCCTGAGATTTCACCTCACACCAGTCAAAATGTCTAAGATAAAAAACTCAGGTGACAGTATATGCTGGTGAGGATGGTGAGAAAGAGGAACACTCCTCCACTGTTGGTGGGACTGCAAACTGGTACAACCACTCTGAAAATCAGTCTGGAGGTTCCTCAGAAAATAGGACATTCCACTAACTGAGGACTCGGATTTTCCTTTCCTGTGCATAGATCCAAAAGATGCTCCAACATACAACAAAGAGACATACTCCATATATTCATAGCAGCCTGATTTATAATAGCCAGAAGCTGGAAAGAACCCAGATGCCCTTCAACAGAGGAATCGGTTAAAAAATGTGGTACATCTACACAATGGAGTACTACTCAGCTATCAAAAACAATGACTTCATGAAATCATAGGCAAATGGAATGAACTGGAAAATATCATCCTGAGTGTGGTAACCCAATCACAGAAAAACACACTTGGTATGTACTCATTTATAAGTGGATATTAGCCAAAAAGCTCGAATTACCCAAGATGCAATCCACAGACCACAGGAAGCTCAAGAAGGACGACCAGAATGCAGATGCTGCCACTCCTTCTTAAAAGGAGAAAAAAATATCCATAGGAGGGGATATGGAAGCAAAGTTTAGAGCAGTGACTGAAGGAACGGCCATTCAGATCCTGCCCCATATGTGGCCCATATGTGTACATACAGTCACCAAAACTAGATAAGATTGGTGAAGCTAAAAAAAAAAAAAAAAAAAAAAAAAAGAATGCATGCTGAAAGGGACCAGATATAGATCTCTCCTAAGAGACACATCCAGAGTATGTCCAATACAGAGGTCAATGCTAGCAGCAAACCTCAGAACTGAGAAGAGGACCCCCTTGGGGAGAATTAAAGGAAGGATTGAAAGAGCTGAAGGAGCTTGCAACCCCACAAAACAACAATGCCAATCAACCAGAGCTTCCAGGGACTGGACCCCTACACAAAGACTATACATGGACTGACCCAGGGCTCCAACTGCATATGTAGCAGAGAATAGCCTTGTTGGGGCACCAGTGGAAGGGAAGTCCTTGGTTCTGACGAGGTTGGACCCCCAATGCAGGGGAATATGGGGGGCAGTAAGGGGGATATATAGGGGGAGTACCTGTAAGGGGCAGTGGGAGGGGAGGGAATAGGGACTCATGGAGAGGAAACCGGGAAAGGGAATAACATTCAAAATGTAAGTGAAGAAATATATCTAATAAAATTTTAAAAAGAAAAAAGGAATATATCTAATTAAAAAAATTTTTAAATGCTTATCAAGTACCTGTTTTGTCCCCAAGACTCCTAAAAGGGCAGGGGTACAAATAAAATCACAATATGAATTTAAAAAATAAGTAGGACTATGGCCCCAAATATGTAGATCAGGTATTCCCAGGTCTCAGGCCAAACCAATAGGAAGTAAATGCTATCAAACACTGGCCCATCCAAAAACTGCGTTTAAGAATCCTTTTCAGAAGGATTAAAGGTGTGAAGGAATTATTCCATCCTCTGAGAGCTTCTGTCATGAGAGCTGTAAACACTACATCTTGAGGAAGAGATATGCTCTCCCAATGCTGCTGCCAGCAGCTCCCATACTCCCCTCAGTCTCCTGCTGGCTAAGCCCAGCTTGAACCAAAGGGGCAGCCCTGGAAACACAGGTGAAGCAGCACCAGCAGCAGGGGCTATGAAGGAACTTCCCCCTCCCTGCCTGAGTTCTCTCTCCTTCACCTAAACCAACACAAGTAGGCAGACCAGAGATCTCTGCGGAGCCTCCATCTAACAGCCCCACAGAGGCTACAAGTTCCCCTAACTACAAAAGTCTGTTCTAATTCCTGACCCACTCTATGTCATGCCAGTCTCCTCCTATATCTGAAACTACCCATTTTTTCCACCTCCCCCTTGCCTATTCCTCCCAAGTCCCTCCCACCCTGTACCTCCCCTGTGTATTTTGTTTCCCCTTCTTTGAAGGAATGATGCATCTGTACTTTGGTCATCCTTCTTGTTGAGCTTCATGTGATCTGTGGGATTTCTGAGCTTTTGGGCTAATAAGAACTTATCAGTGAATGCATACTATATGTGTTCTTTTGTGACTAGATTACCTCACTCAGGATGATATTTTCTAGTTTCAGCCATTTGCCTAAGAATTTCATGAAGTCATTGTTTTTTAATAACTGAGTAATACTCCATTTTGTAAATGTAGCACTTTTTCCATATCCATTCCTCTATTGAGGAGCATCTGGGTTCTTTCCAGCTTCTGGCTATTATAAATAAAGCTGCTATGAACATCGTGGAGCATGTGTCCTTGTTATATGTTGGAGCATATTTTGGGTTTATGTCCAGGAATGGTATAGCTGGATCCTCAGGCAGTTCAATGTCAAATTTTCTGAGGAACCTCCAGACTTGTTTCCAGAGTGGTTGTACCAGTCTGCAATCCCACCAACAATGGAGGATTGTTCCTCTTTCTCCACATCCTCGCCAGCATCTCTTATCACCTGAGATTTTGATCGTAGCCATTCTGACTGGTGTAAAGTGAAATCTCAGGGTTGTTTTGATTTCCATTTCGCTGTTACTAAGGATGTTGAACATTTCTTTAAGTGCTTCTCGGCCATTTGATAATCCTCAGTTGAGAATTCTTTTTTTTTTTCCTTCTTGCTTCTATGCTTTACTGCATGTTAATAACCTAAGCAATTTTTTGTTTATTTTTATTTTTATTTAAAAAAACTTTTTATTGGATTTTTTTATTTACATTTCAAATGTTATCCCTTTTCCTAATTTCCTGTCCATAAACCCCCTATCCCGTTCCCCTTTCTTCTATGAGGGTGTTCACCCACCAATCTACCCACCCCTTCCCACCACTCTGCCCTGACATTTCCCTCCATTGGGGTGTCCAGCCTTGGCAGGACCAAGGGCTTCTCCTCCCATTGGTGCCCAACAGTGCCATCCTCTGCTACATATGCAGCAGGAGGCATGGGTCTGTCCATGTGTACTCTTTGCATGGTGGATAAGTCCCTGGGACCTCCCATTTGTTGATTGTTAGAGCATACATCATTGATGTTCTGTTCAGGAAATTTTCCCCTGTGTCCATCTGTTCAAGACTTTTCCTTACTTTTTCTTCTATTATTTTCAGTGTATATAGTTTTATGTGCAGGTTCTTGATCCACATGAATGTGAGCTTTGCCCAAGAAGGTAAGAATGGATCCATTTGCATTGTTCTACATGCTGACTGCCAGTTGAACAAGCACCATTTGTTGAAAATTCTGTGCTTTTTTACAGTATGGTTTTAGTTCTTTTGTCAAAGATCAAGTGGCCATAGGTGTGAAGGTTCATTTCTGGGTCTTCACTTTTATTCCTTTGATCTGCCAGTCTTTCTCTGTACCAGTATCATGCAGTTTTTATCACCATTGCTTTATAATACAGCTTGAAGTCAGGAATGATTGTTTCCCCAGATTTAGTGTTGAATTATATTTTGACTCTTAGGATTAATTCTATCCCCATCTTCATTCTATTCTGAAGTTTTCAGGAGGTAATAAATAACAAATGATGAATAAATAAGATAAAATAAAATAAACTGGACATGAGATTGCAATAGAAATGAGGTGAGAAATAGTAAGAAAATTTGCAGGCAGTTAGTGATGGATGAACAGAATCAATCCATATTGTGAAAGTGAAACTTTTAAATTGTGAAAATGAAAAGTAACTTTAGGTAACATTTTGAAGGCAGACATTCTGAGTAAAGAGTAAAAATATTCAAGTAGGTCTTCAGAAATAAATGTGAAATTGAGGGAAGTCCCACACCCGCGGATCCCGGCCCGCAGCAGCTCTCTGCTCCTAGACCGGGTGAGAGAGAGACCCAACCGCCTGGTCAGGTGGGCACTCCTGAGGCTGCAGAGCGGAAGAGACCATCAACACTGCTCACCCCTGCCCACATCCCTGGCCCAAGAGGAAACTGTATAAGGCCTCTTGGCTCCCGTGGGGGAGGGCCCAGGAGCGGCAGGACCCCTGCCTGAGACACCACTGGAACCTGAAGGAAACAGACCGGATAAACAGTTCTCTGCACCCAAATCCCGTGGGAGGGAGAGCTAAACCTTCAGAGAGGCAGACAAGCCTGGGAAACCAGAAGAGACTGCTCCCTGCACACACATCTCGGACGCCAGAGGAAAAAGCCAAAGACCATCTGGAACCCTGGTGCACTGAAGCTCCCGGAAGGGGCGGCGCAGGTCTTCCTGGTTGCTGCCACTGCAGAGAGCCCCTGGGCAGCACCCCACGAGCGAACCTGAGCCTCGGGACCACAGGTAAGACCAAATTTTCTGCTGCACGAAAGCTGCCTGGTGAGCTTGGGACACACAGAAGCAGAATTTCTCTAGGACCGGGCACGTTCTGTGTTTAGCAGAAGTCCCACACCCGCGGATCCCGGCCCGCAGCAGCTCTCTGCTCCCAGACCCGGTGAGAGAGAGACCCAATCACCTGGTCAGGTGGGCACGCCGGAGGCTGCAGAGCGGAAGAGACCACCAACACTGCTCACCCCTGCCCACATCCCTGGCCCAAGAGGAAACTGTATAAGGCCTCTGGGCTCCCGTGGGGGAGGGCCCAGGAGCGGCAGGACCCCTGCGCCTGAGACACCGCCAGAACCTGAAAGAAACAGACCGGATAAACAGTTCTCTGCACCCAAATCCCCTGGGAGGGAGAGCTAAACCTTCAGAGAGGCAGACAAGCCTGGGAAACCAGAAGAGACTGCTCCCTGCACACACATCTCGGACGCCAGAGGAAAAAGACAAAGACCATCTGGAACCCTGGTTCACTGAAGCTCCCGGAAGGGGCGGCACAGGTCTTCCTGATTGCTGCCGCTGCAGAGAGCCCGTGGGCAGCACCCCATGAGCGAACTTGAGCCTCAGGACCACAGGTAAGACCAAATTTTCTGCTGCAAGAAAGCTGCCTGGTGAACTCAAGACACAGGCCCACAGGAACAGCTGAAGACCTGTAGAGAGGAAAAACTACACGCCCGAAAGCAGAACACTCTGTCCCCATAACTGACTGAAAGAGAGGAAAACAGGTCTACAGCACTCCTGACACACAGGCTTATAGGACAGTCTAGCCACTGTCATAAATAGCAGAACAAAGTAACACTAGAGATAATCTGATGGCGAGAGGCAAGCGCAGGAACCCAAGCAACAGAAACCAAGACTACATGGCATCATCGGAGCCCAATTCTCCCACCAAAGCAAAAACGGAATATCCAAACACACCAGAAAAGCAAGATCTAGTTTCAAAATCATATTTGATCATGATGCTGGAGGACTTCAAGAAAGACATGAACACACTTAGGGAAGCACAGGAAAACATTAATAAACAAGTAAAAGCCTACAGAGAGGAATCGCAAAAATCCCTGAAAGAATTCCAGGAAAACACAAACAAACAGTTGAAGGAATTAAAAATGGAAATAGAAGCAATCAAGAAAGAACACATGGAAACAACCCTGGATATAGAAAACCAAAAGAAGAGACAAGGAGCTGTAGATACAAGCTTCACCAACAGAATACAAGAGATGGAAGAGAGAATCTCAGGAGCAGAAGATTCCATAGAAATCATTGACTCAACTGTCAAAGATAATGTAAAGCGGAAAAAACTACTGGTCCAAAACATACAGGAAATCCAGGACTCAATGAGAAGATCAAACCTAAGGATAATAGGTATAGAAGAGAGTGAAGACTCCCAGCTCAAAGGACCAGTAAATATCTTCAACAAAATCATAGAAGAAAACTTCCCTCACCTAAAAAAAGAGATACCCATAGGCATACAAGAAGCATACAGAACTCCAAATAGATTGGACCAGAAAAGAAACACCTCCCGTCACATAATTGTCAAAACACCAAACGCACAAAATAAAGAAAGAATATTAAAAGCAGTAAGGGAAAAAGGTCAAGTAACATATAAAGGGAGACCTATCAGAATCACACCAGACTTCTCGCCAGAAACTATGAAGGCCAGAAGATCCTGGACTGATGTTATACAGACCCTAAGAGAACACAAATGCCAGCCCAGGTTACTGTATCCAGCAAAACTCTCAATTAACATTGATGGAGAAACCAAGATATTCCATGACAAAACCAAATTTACACAATATCTTTCTACAAATCCAGCACTACAAAGGATAATAAATGGTAAAGCCCAACATAAGGAGGCAAGCTATACCCTAGAAGAAGCAAGAAACTAATAGTCTTGGCAACAAAACAAAGAGAATGAAAGCACACAAACATAACCTCACATCCAAATATGAATATAAAGGGAAACAATAATCACTATTCCTTAATATCTCTCAATATCAATGGCCTCAACTCCCCAATAAAAAGACATAGATTAACAAACTGGATACGCAACGAGGACCCTGCATTCTGCTGCCTACAGGAAACACACCTCAGAGACAAAGACAGACACTACCTCAGAGTGAAAGGCTGGAAAACAACTTTCCAAGCAAATGGTCAGAAGAAGCAAGCTGGAGTAGCCATTCTAATATCAAATAAAATCAATTTCCAACTAAAAGTCATCAAAAAAGATAAGGAAGGACACTTCATATTCATCAAAGGAAAAATCCACCAAGATGAACTCTCAATCCTAAATATCTATGCCCCAAATACAAGGGCACCTACATACGTAAAAGAAACCTTACTAAAGCTCAAAACACACATTGCACCTCACACAATAATAGTGGGAGATTTCAACACCCCACTCTCATCAATGGACAGATCATGGAAACAGAAATTAAACAGTGATGTCGACAGACTAAGAGAAGTCATGAGCCAAATGGACTTAACGGATATTTATAGAACATTCTATCCTAAAGCAAAAGGATATACCTTCTTCTCAGCTCCTCATGGTACTTTCTCCAAAATTGACCATATAATTGGTCAAAAAACGGGCCTCAACAGGTACAGAAAGATAGAAATAATCCTATGCGTGCTATCGGACCACCACGGCCTAAAACTGGTCTTCAATAACAATAAGGGAAGAATGCCCACATATACGTGGAAATTGAACAATGCTCTACTCAATGATAACCTGGTCAAGGAAGAAATAAAGAAAGAAATTAAAAACTTTTTAGAATTTAATGAAAATGAAGATACAACATACTCAAACTTATGGGACACAATGAAAGCTGTGCTAAGAGGAAAACTCATAGCGCTGAGTGCCTGCAGAAAGAAACAGGAAAGAGCATATGTCAGCAGCTTGACAGCACACCTAAAAGCTCTAGAACAAAAAGAAGCAAATACACCCAGGAGGAGTAGAAGGCAGGAAATAATCAAACTCAGAGCTGAAATCAACCAAGTAGAAACAAAAAGGACCATAGAAAGAATCAACAGAACCAAAAGTTGGTTCTTTGAGAAAATCAACAAGATAGATAAACCCTTAGCCAGACTAACGAGAGGACACAGAGAGTGCGTCCAAATTAACAAAATCAGAAATGAAAAGGGAGACATAACTACAGATTCAGAGGAAATTCAAAAAATCATCAGATCTTACTATAAAAACCTATATTCAACAAAATTTGAAAATCTTCAGGAAATGGACAATTTCCTAGACAGATACCAGGTATCGAAGTTAAATCAGGAACAGATAAACCAGTTAAACAACCCCATAACTCCTAAGGAAATAGAAGCAGTCATTAAAGGTCTCCCAACCAAAAAGAGCCCAGGTCCAGACGGGTTTAGTGCAGAATTCTATCAAACCTTCATAGAAGACCTCATACCAATATTATCCAAACTGTTCCACAAAATTGAAACAGATGGAGCCCTACCGAATTCCTTCTACGAAGCCACAATTACTCTTATACCTAAACCACACAAAGACACAACAAAGAAAGAGAACTTCAGACCAATTTCCCTTATGAATATCGACGCAAAAATACTCAATAAAATTCTGGCAAACCGAATTCAAGAGCACATCAAAACAATCATCCACCATGATCAAGTAGGCTTCATCCCAGGCATGCAGGGATGGTTTAATATACGGAAAACCATCAACGTGATCCATTATATAAACAAACTGAAAGAACAGAACCACATGATCATTTCATTAGATGCTGAGAAAGCATTTGACAAAATTCAACACCCCTTCATGATAAAAGTCCTGGAAAGAATAGGAATTCAAGGCCCATACCTAAACATAGTAAAAGCCATATACAGCAAACCAGTTGCTAACATTAAACTAAATGGAGAGAAACTTGAAGCAATCCCACTAAAATCAGGGACTAGACAAGGCTGCCCACTCTCTCCCTACTTATTCAATATAGTTCTTGAAGTTCTAGCCAGAGCAATCAGACAACAAGAGGAGATCAAGGGGATACAGATCGGAAAAGAAGAGGTCAAAATATCACTATTTGCAGATGACATGATAGTATATTTAAGTGATCCCAAAAGTTCCACCAGAGAACTACTAAAGCTGATAAACAACTTCAGCAAAGTGGCTGGGTATAAAATTAACTCAAATAAATCAGTTGCCTTCCTCTATACAAAAGAGAAACAAGCTGAGAAAGAAATTAGGGAAACGACACCCTTCATAATAGACCCACATAATATAAAGTACCTCGGTGTGACTTTAACCAAGCAAGTAAAAGATCTGTACAATAAGAACTTCAAGACACTGAGGAAAGAAATTGAAGAAGACCTCAGAAGATGGAAAGATCTCCCATGCTCATGGATTGGCAGGATTAATATAGTAAAAATGGCCATTTTACCAAAAGCAATCTACAGATTCAATGCAATCCCCATCAAAATACCAATCCAATTCTTCAAAGAGTTAGACAGAACAATTTGCAAATTCATCTGGAATAACAAAAAACCCAGGATAGCTAAAGCTATCCTAAACAATAAAAGGACTTCAGGGGGAATCACTATCCCTGAACTCAAGCAGTATTACAGAGCAATAGTGATAAAAACTGCATGGTATTGGTACAGAGACAGACAGATAGACCAATGGAATAGAATTGAAGACCCAGAAATGAACCCACACACCTATGGTCACTTGATTTTTGACAAAGGAGCCAAAACCATCCAATGGAAAAAAGATAGCATTTTCAGCAAATGGTGCTGGTTCAACTGGAGGGCAACATGTAGAAGAATGCAGATCGATCCATGCTTATCACCCTGTACAAAGCTTAAGTCCAAGTGGATCAAGGACCTCCACATCAAACCAGACACACTCAAACTAATAGAAGAAAAACTAGGGAAGCATCTGGAACACATGGGCACTGGAAAAAATTTCCTGAACAAAACACCAATGGCTTATGCTCTAAGATCAAGAATCGACAAATGGGATCTCATAAAACTGCAAAGCTTCTGTAAGGCAAAGGACACTGTGGTTAGGACAAAACGGCAACCAACAGATTGGGAAAAGATCTTTACCAATCCTACAACAGATAGAGGCCTTATATCCAAAATATACACAGAACTCAAGAAGTTAGACCGCAGGGAAACAAATAACCCTATTACAAAATGGGGTTCAGAGCTAAACAAAGAATTCACAGCTGAGGAATGCCGAATGGCTGAGAAACACCTAAAGAAATGTTCAACATCTTTAGTCATAAGGGAAATGCAAATCAAAACAACCCTGAGATTTCACCTCACACCAGTGAGAATGGCTAAGATCAAAAACTCAGGTGACAGCAGATGCTGGCGAGGATGTGGAGAAAGAGGAACACTCCTCCATTGTTGGTGGGATTACAAACTGGTAAAACCATTCTGGAAATCAGTCTGGAGGTTCCTCAGAAAATTGGACATTGAACTGCCTGAGGATCCAGCTATACCTCTCTTGGGCATATACCCAAAAGATGCCTCAACATATAAAAGAGACACATGCTCCACTATGTTCATCGCAGCCTTATTTATAATAGCCAGAAACTGGAAAGAACCCAGATGCCCTTCAACAGAGGAATGGATACAGAAAATGTGGTACATCTACACAATGGAATATTACTCAGCTATCAAAAACAACGAGTTTATGAAATTCGTAGGCAAATGGTTGGAACTGGAAAATATCATCCTGAGTGAGCTAACCCAATCACAGAAAGACATACATGGTATGCACTCATTGATAAGTGGCTATTAGCCCAAATGCTTGAATTACCCTAGATCCCTAGAACAAACGAAACTCAAAACGGATGATCAAAATGTGAATGCTTCACTTCTTCTTTAAATGAGGAAAAAGAATACCCTTGGCAGGGAAGGGAGAGGCAAAGATTAAAACAGAGACTGAAGGAACACCCATTCAGAGCCTGCCCCACATGTGGCCCATACATATACAGCCACCCAATTAGACAAGATGGATGAAGCAAAGAAATGCAGACCGACAGGAGCCGGATGTAGATCTCTCCTGAGAGACACAGCCAGAATACAGCAAATACAGAGGTGAATGCCAGCAGCAAACCACTGAACTGAGAATAGGTCCCCTATTGAAGGAATCAGAGAAAGAACTGGAAGAGCTTGAAGGGGCTCGAGACCCCAAAAGTACAACAATGTCAAGCAACCAGAGCTTCCAGGGACTAAGGCACTACCTAAAGACTATACATGGACTGACCCTGGACTCTGACCCCATAGGTAGCATTGAATATCCTAGTAAGATCACTAGTGTAAGGGGAAGCCCTGGGTCCTGCTAAGACTGAACCCCCAGTGAACTAGACTATGTGGGGAGGGCGGCAATGGGGGGAATGTTGGGAGGGGAACACCCATAAGGAAGGGGAGGGGGTAGGGGGATGTTTGCCCGGAAACCGGGAAAGGGAATAACACTTGAAATGTATATAAGAAATACTCAAGTTAATAAAAAAAAAAAAAGAAAAAAATGTGAAATTGACACTAAAACCATCTAGCTTCATTAATTTAATATGAAATGATAGTTGTATAATTTTTATTCATCACTGGCAAAGAACAAAGTGAAAAGATATGATATTTTTTCGATTCAGGTTTTTACATCTTATAGAAATTGACACTTTGTCATTGATAAATAATTTGAGAGACATTCCTGTCTGCATGTAAGTACTGGGGACAAGAAAGATGCTTTAGCACTTAAGATCACTTGCTGCGCGTGCAGAGGACCTGACTTTGGTACCTAGCACTTAGATTGGGTAGCTCACAGTGAAGCTCCAAGGAGTCAGACATTTCCTTCTGGTTGCAAACACGTAAATCCATACATATATGCATACAAAAAAGGAACTCGCAGACTTAAATAAATAAAAAATAAGAAGAAACTGTAATTAAAATGCAGAAATTGCAAGACAGGTTAAACCCAATGTAGCACTGTCTAACTATGTGTTAAAGTTATTGTCCTGTTCTCCTTTCTGCCCCATGCTCCTGTCAATAAGACTCAGATTCAAAATATACTTCAAACTACCTTGGCCTTATAGCTAGGTTCTACTCTGACTAGATCATAACTTAAGATAACCCAAATATTTTAACCTGCATTCTGCCATGTAACTAGATACCTGTGATCAAGTACCATGCATCCATTTAAATGTGGGGATTTTGGGAGGGTGAAGGATAGTTCTCCCATCTGGCTCTCTCCCAGAATTCTTTCTCCTTCCATAGGTCACACCTCCCATTCCTGCCTTTACCATAGGCTTTTTTAATTGACAGGTGATGCATCCATGCAGTAAACAAAATATCCTTTCTATATCTATGTGCTACCTATAAGCTGTGTCAATGCTAAACACAAATATGTCTAGAGCAGTAAAATAGAAAAGATACAGTATAAGAACCAGAAGTATAAAGAAGCTTAGAAAGTTATGTGATTTCCTGGGAAACAATCTTTGAGATTGGAACTATTATGAAAGAGAAAAAAGGTTGTTTGATGATGAGAGGGTCACACCATCAGTATGACACAACAATATTTTTACCTCGTGACAGGATGTCAAAATATGTGAAGGCAAAGCTGGTAGAAAGAAACATAAACAAATACACAAACAAGCCAGAAATTATTAACAAACAACCAAACAAAACCCCATACTATGGCTGGATATTTGAACAAGCTGCCTTTTGTAGCAGATAAAATATAAAAATAAATTCAGAAGACCTGAAGAATAGCAACAAAAATACCTTTCCTATTGATGTGGAAAATGACATAGATTGAATATATTGGATCATAAGATAAATCTATGTTGAAATTCAAAAGATTATAAAATGTTATGGGAATTATTTTACAAAGAAAAACCTAACTAAAATATCTCAATATCTGGAAAAAGCATTATTTGGTTATTATATGACCTATGGGCCAAAAGTATAAGATTTGGGAAAGTGAGGTGTTATTTGATAAGATAGATAATGATAAGCAAATACACTGTGCCTTGCTGATGGCCATAAAGTGCTAAATGCTAAATAATTGGATAGCTTAAATGATCATATTGAAAAGAAAAGGTTTAATGATTATTCAGCTCTTTATGTAATTCTGGCAAAATATGAGAACATTACATTCAAAGTAAAAATGAAGAAAATATTAAAGTGGCAATGTTAATTTAAAATAATAAACATGAAATTAATTGATATT
Source organism: Rattus norvegicus (assembly GCF_021556685.1). Taxonomy (NCBI): domain Eukaryota; kingdom Metazoa; phylum Chordata; class Mammalia; order Rodentia; family Muridae; genus Rattus; species Rattus norvegicus. Next base: position 11,395,004 of record NC_141534.1, on the reverse strand, counting down.
GTCAGTGCAAAAGTAATTTCTGTTTTGCAGTGTTGAAATTTGTTGTTTGATAGCATAATATATTCTTAATTAATGTGGTTTTTATACTTTATTTAATTTATTAATTACATTTATCTACTTACTATGCATGTATTATGTTTGTGCATGCCTACTTATCAAGTCACAAATATATATGTCAATAACAATTTACAAGAGTGAGTTCCCTACCACTACTATATGGGTACTAGTAATAAACACAAATATAAGTATCTTGATCAGAAAGCATTTATACTTACTGTACCAGCACAGGCTATATTCTATAAAATTTTAAGGCATGTTCCATCTTCTGGGTTTTTGTTTTTGTTTGTGTATGTTTGTTTATTTGGCTAATATCTTATTGATTTCTGTTCATTTATTGTATACTATGAAAATGATGTTTGACAGCAAATTTAATTTCCTCATTCAAATTCAAAATAGATGAAAAGTAATGGAGACAAATGCACAGCATCCACAACACACGTGGGCCAGTAGCTGAGACTTAATCTATCATACAGTAGAGACTCAAGTCTTCCAAAAGACAAGACGCCTTGGAGATGAGAACTATGGTGATTGGCCATCAGAATTGACAGTGACCAACTTGAAGCTACGGTGGAGGGAGATCCTCTAAAGCTACACAAAAGGCTGTCAAAAGAAAAAAAGAACAACAACAACAACAAAGTCCCCTGAGCTCCATTGTCCAGTCCTCTAGAGCTCCCTGCACTCAGGCCTATAGGAAGCAGGAAAATCCAGCTCTACCTGCATTCATGGTGACCTGTTAGCCCTAGGGACAACCATGCCTGAACAACCAGGCAGGATTCCACACCAAGCCCATTGCCTGCCAGATCCTCGTAGACATACCTAGCAGCTGAGAACGGTGCTCTGTCCTCTGAAATATATTTCTGCCCTACAACTCTGTGTTCCCAGAGGCCTTGCCACACTAGGAGTATCCAGGTTAGACTCTTCCTCCAATCCCTGCCAGTACAGGCCTCTTGAGGCACACCCAGTAAATGTAACCTGCTCCTGGTCATTTGAGCTCAATTGTCGGTCAAGAGATCCAGCTCTGCCTGTGTTCCTGGAGGCTTTCTATCACCAGGGACTACTAGGTAAATCCCCTCTGCCTGTCAGGTCTTCATAAAACACTTCCAAAAGCATTAATCTTCACCTGTTCTCTCTGCTCCACGTAGCTCTGTCTCCATCTCCTGTGTCCTGCCTCACCAGGGACAATCAGAAAGCTAGAAGCCAGTATAATAACAAAATCAGCCACGGCAATATAGTACCACCAGAGCCCAGCTATCCGAATACAGCAAGCCCTGGATATCCCAACACAGCCAAAGTGTAGAAAATGCCCTTAAATACAATAATAAATATGAGAGAGGTCTTTAAAGAAGAAATGAATTAATTAAATAAATAAAAGAATATACAATCAAAAAGGTAAAGAAAATTAATAAAAGTGTTTAGCATCTGAAAATGGAATGGAAGCAATAAAGGAAATGCAAACTGGGGGAATAGTGGAGGTGGAAAATCTGGAAGGGAGAACAGGAATTACAGATATAAGCATCACCAACAGAATACAGAAGATGAAAGACAGATTCTCAGGCATAGAAGATATGATAGAAGAAAATGATATATTAGTCAAAGAAAATGATAAATCTAAAAAGTTTCTGGCACACACAATTCGGAAAATCTGAGACACTATGAGAAGACCAAACCTAAGGATAATAGGGACAGAAGAAGAAGAGTTCCAGCTCCAAGGCTGGGATTTCAACAAAATCATAGGAGAAAGTTTTCCTAACTCATAGAAAGAGATGCTTATAAACATAATAGATGCTTTAAAATATCACCAAATAGATGGGACCAGAAAAGAAAACTCTGCATCCACAAATTACTCAAAACACTAAATGTATACAACAACCACAACCACCACCACCACCACCACCACCACCACAACAACAATGTGGAAAGTGCCAAGGGAAAAAGGCCATGTAACATTTAAAGCAGACCTATTTGAATTACACCCAACTTTCCAAAAGAAACACTAAAAGTCAGAAGGGCTGTGTAGATGTTTTGGAGTCTCTAAGGTATCATAGATGCCATCCTCAATTACTTTATTCAGGAAATTATCAAAACATCTGTGGTGATTGAAATATTATAGATGGAGAAAGCAAGATATTCTAAGAAAAAAATCAAGTTTAAAAAATATCTATCCACAAATTCAGAGAAGAGAAACTAAACACAAGGAGCTTAATGATATTTAAGAAAACACAGGAAATATATAACTCCACACCAGCAAAACCAAAATAAAAAAAGGAAAAACATACATACACACACACACACACACACACACACACACACACACACACACACACACAAACACTACCATCAACAACAGAAAATAGCAATCATCAGACATTAATATCTTGAACGATATTGGACTTAATTCCTCAATAAAAATACAAAGGTAACATAATAAATGCAAAAACAGGATTCTACTGCATACAAGAAATACACCTCAGTAACAAAGAGAGATATTACTTCAGAGAAATGGATATCCAAACATAATCAAGAAACATGCTGAATTAGATATGACTATATATAATAGGATAGACTTTCAATAAAATTAATCAAATAGGTGGGGAAGAAAATGTCACACTCAACAAAAGAAAAATTCACCGTGATGATGTCTCAAATTATAATATCTATGCCCCAAATACACAAAGGCACCTACATTTGTAGAGGAAACCATTACTAAAGCTTAAATCACACTGCAAACTCCACAGGTGAAAGGTAGGAGACTTCCACACCTGACTATCAAAAATGGTCAGGTCATCAAGGCAGAAACTAAACAAGAAATAATCAAACTAATAGACGACCTGAGTCAAATGGACCTAATAAGTATCTATAGAACATTTCACCCACATGCAAAAGCATATGCTTTCTTCTCCCTGCCTCATGGAATGTTCTCCAAAATTGACCATATACTGGATCACAAAGCAAGCCTCAAAAAATATACAAAACTTGAAACCCCTTGTGTTTTATCAGAACACTATGGATTTAAGCTGGACTTAAACAACAAAAGAAACAATGAAATGCCTACAATTTCGAGGAAATTGAACATCTCTCTATGCAATGACCACTGAGTCAGAGGAGAAATAAAGACATTAAAGACATTCTGGAGTTAATAACCAAACTCATGGGATACACTGAAAAAAGTGGTGAAAAGAAAGCTAATAGTACTAAGAATATTCATTAAAGAAATTAAAGAACTCCCATAAAAACAACTTAAAGGCACACCTGAAATCTCTAGAACAAAAAGAACCAAACATAGTCAAGAAGAATAGAAGATAGGACATAATCAAACTCAGGGCTGAAGTCAATGAATTTAAAACAAAGACTCATACAAACAATCAATAAAACCAAGAGCTGGTTCTTTGAAAATATCAACAATATAAACAAGCTTGTAGCCAAAGGCAGAGAGGGAAAATATCCAAATTAAGAAATCAAAAATGAAAAAGGGGAACATAACAAAAACTGTTGGGGAAATCCAAAGAAACATTATGTCTAACTTCAAAAGTCTATACTCCAAAAAATGGATGATTTTCCTCATTAAATCCACTTACCAAAACTAAATGAAGATTAGGTAAATGAATTAAACAGTCCTATAACTCCTATGGAATTAGAAGGGCTCTTTAAAATTTCCCAACCAAAAAAGGGCAAAGGCCACATGGTTTTGGTATAGAATTCTACCAGACTTTCAATAGAAGTACTAATACTAATAATTCTCAAACTATTCCACAAAATAGGAACAAAAGGACCATTGCCATACTCACTGTATGAGGCCGTAATCATCCTGACTCCTAGACCACACACTCAACAAAAATAATAGAATTTCAGACCACTGTTCCTATAAACATTGATCCAAAATTACTCATTAAAATATTCACAAACCAAATCCAAGAACATATAAAACACCATCATCTACCAAAACTACGTAGGGCTCATTCTAGGGATGTAGAAATGCTTCATTATATGAAAATCTATCAATGTAATCCACCATATAAACAAATGAAAAGAAAAAGGCCATCTCATTAAATGGTGGAAAATCCTTTTTCAAAATACAATATCCCTTGATGATAAAAGTCTGGGAGAGATCAAGGTTACAAGGCCCATAAGTATATATAATAAGGGTAATATACAGCAAGCTAATAGCCAGCCTAATATTAAATGAAGAGAAGAAAAAAGTAAAAGCTTGATTAGTGGGTGCCTCGTCAGCTGACCAAACAAAATAGACAAACTAAGCCATTTCTAGATTAGACTTTGAGGCGTGATGACATGTGTACTATATGCAATAATCAGAGATGATCAGGTAGGGTGTTGGATATAAAAGCATCAAAGTATTCCCCAATTCCCATTATAGACCAAAAAAAGAAATCATGGTCCCTTTTTAATACTGCTGCTAATAAGACCCCCTATATATTTCTTTTTTTTTTCACATTTTTTTATTAACTTGAGTATTTCTTATTTATATTTCGAGTGTTATTCCCTTTCCCGGTTTCCAGGCCAACATCCCCCTAACCCCTCCCCCTCCCCTTCTTTATGGGTGTTCCCTCCCCATCCTCCCCCCATTGCCGCCCTCTCCCCAACAATCACGTTCACTGGGGGTTCAGTCTTAGCAGAGCCCAGGGCTTCCCCTTACACTAGTGATCTTACTAGGATATTCAATGCTACCTATGAGGTCAGAGTCCAGGGTCAGTCCATGTATAGTCTTTAGGTAGTGGCTGAGTCCCTGGAAGCTCTGGTTGCTTGACATTGTTGTTCATATGGGGTCACGAGCCCCTTCAAGCTTTCCAGTTCTTTCTCTGATTCCTTCTTAATTTCTTAATGTCAAAGAAACCAAAGGAGAAATATGCTCAGTAAATAAGTCAGATACCTAGAATTAGGGTTTTTAAAAGGAAGGATGGGTACCTGGCCAAATTAGAGTCAAGAAATGTTACAAAGACAACCCATGCAACAGGCCTCACACTGGAGATTTGTGGAGTAAGATGGAGATATACAAAGATTGTATGGAGATATGGGATGAGTGAGGAAGGGAGAAGGCACCGGCTTTTTTATCTAAGTGTACAGTGCAGATGCATGCTTATAGGAAGAATATGAGACCTTTGATGATAGTAAAAGTGAGTCCCATTTTGGCAGCTGTTGATAGAATGACCATTTTTACTGAGTTACTAAAGTTGGACTTGAGAGGAAGGAGTAGGGTTTTCCAACGTCCAGGAAAATGACGCCTGAAGCTTCCAGTAACCAAAGGATATGCACAATTCTCCATGACAGACTTCTCCTACCATAATCAAATCTTCAAATGAGGAATTGCTTGGGCTATGAAGGTTGTCTCAACCACCATATTATGACTCCTTAAAGCAAGTGACACCACTTCTGCAAGTATTGTAATCAACCTTTGAAGGCAAAATCCCTCCAGACCTAACAGCGGCAAAGAATGCTTTCTCAAAGCACTGAAAACCAAAATCAACTATTTTCATCTGACATGAATAAGCAAACTTATTTCTCTTTAGATAAAAAAATATGTTGTTTAACAATGGTTCCTATTTGGATTCAAAGGGATGAGTTGGGCAAATATAAAATGACTTAAATGTCATGGTCCAACCCTGTAAATGCCTTTGCACCAACCTGATATCAAAGTTAAAAGGTGATTTTTAACGGATTATCAATGGGAGAAGTCTTCGGAGAACCTTGCAGAGAAAAGAAAGTGTGAAATAAGGTATTAAAACTTTGAGTAATATTTTAACTGAACCACATAAAAAACAAAATCTTATGAACTTCAATGCTACAAAATTAGTAACTTTGAAAAACAACTCATCAAACTTACTAGACAAAAACCATACAAAATTCAAATGTGTCTTTGACTAAAAATAACTCCATAATTACGATCGAGCTTCTCTGTTAAGAGAACACCAATGCTAGACTGAGCACTGCCAACATCTAAGAAATAAAAAAGAAGAAGAAGAAGAAGAAGAAGAAGAAGAAGAAGAAGAAGAAGAAGAAGAAGAAGAAGAAGAAGAAGAAGAAGAAGAAGAAGAAGAAGAAGCACAGAACTATTATAAAATTCTCCAGAAAAATGAGAGAGGATTAAAATCTGCAACCAATCTAATGAGTCAATAATGATTTTGATGATGAAATTTAACATAGACTTTATTTTTCTGTGTAAAAATTACAAGGGATTTTCTAACAGATATTGAGACGATATTAAGGGAATAGATATTGGCGAATCAAATGCATTAATGAGTGGGAAAGATAATGCTTCATGATCAAGTGGGCCTTTCTGTAGTCAAGCAAGATTCCCATGCTCAAAGCCTTGTGGACATTACTCACCATATTATGAATAACAAAAGGACTTGGTGATTAATGTGCTAGATTTAGAAAATTAATTTGACAAAATATCCACTTGGATTGCTTTTAAATATACATAGACTAATGACTTACTTTAAATTAATATAGAAAATGTACTAATTATTTCCATGGGCAATATACCAACTGCTGTAATAAGATCCAGAGAAAGATGTTTTTAATGAAGGCCCAACATCATATACTGTGAGAGAAGAAAAACAAACGTGGGCTTGGGCATGGGCATGAACGAAGGAAGACTATTCCCAAGTGAAATGATTTGTGTGGAAAGCCTCAGAACAAATTACTGGAACTAATAAAGGAAGTTAATGAGTTCAAAGGATACAAAATCAAGTTTTAAAAATTTAATTATCTTCTGATAGACCAACAGTAGAAAAATAAATTTACAATTAAGAAAATAATGACATTTATTATGGTATTACACATATTAAGTGTCTTGGGATAATCGAAAGAAAATATGCATAACACTTATGCTATAAACTAAAATTAGTGCTACAAGGATGAAAACCAAAACTGTTTAATAAACTAGCATTGCCATGGACTGAATGAGTTCCTAAACACAATGCTTAGAATGTCTGTACATGTTGTATAACATGTGATATGCATATAAAGTTTATTTGAGAACCTAACGCTTTAGACCAGTGGTTCCCAACTTTCCTAGTGCTGCGACCTTTCAATCCAGTTCCTCATGTTGTGGTGACCTCCAACCTTAAAATTATTTTGTGTTGCTTAATAGGTATAAATTTTCTATGGTTATGAATCATAGTATAACTATCTGATATAAATCTGGAGGTGTATATCAGAAGTGTTTGTGACCCATCTATTGAGAACCACTGTTTCAGATCATTTAAATCTAGAAAGAAAAACATAATTTGGCAATATGTGATCCAGAATCAACATTGATGACAGTAGCATGGCCTTAGTGTAAAGGAAATAAGGTAAACAGTAAAAAGGAAGATGGTGGGATATTGTCCACATACCCCACAAAGGAAAAGATAAGGTCATTCAGCAAGTGTTTTTGAGACAATGAATAAAAAAAAAACAGTCTGCAGCAATGGGGGGAGGGTTGGGAGGGGAACACCCATAAGGAATGGGAGGGGGAGGGGGATGTTTGCCCGGAAACCAAAGAATTATTATTAAGTATTAAATAAATTAAAAAAAAACAGTCTGAATTCTTAACTCAACCAAGTATAAAATAATGCAGATTATTATAGATTTACCTGAGATTCTGTAAGTAAATAGCATGATACATTTCTAAGCTGATATAATTTAACTATAAATCTTAAGCAAACATGGGCTGGGGATGGGTGTTTAATCTATTGTGCAGGAAGCCTGAGTTTCCATTGCAATGCTCCATAAATGATATGGGGGAAGGCACTCTCGTAAGCAGCTGTCCCCTTCTCTCTATGTGGATGTAGAGAGGTGTGTTTACTGGTCTAGAGGCAATGGATCCTGAAATATTTGAGCAATAAAGGAGATACACTGAAGTCACATCCAATGACCAACTTTATCCAGAGCATCAGACAATTTATACTATGAGCATTAAGAGACATCTCACAAAGTATCCAAACGCAAGGGCAAGACACATTGTTTCAGACAAACCATGTGGCAAAAACAGCTTTTTCCACAGAGGCCTATAAACAAATAATAATTGTCAGTTTTAATTGATAATCTGAGGTAAACATGCTCCTATCTGCTATTCCAAGAACAATTTTGTGATTTTTGAGGAACTGGAGTCATAAAGTTCTCGTCTTGTTTTCTCACAAGCACTAAGGATTTTCTTTATAGGACTCCATTCTGGGGCTGTGTTCTGACATGTAAGGAGCTCCTAATCTACACAAGCAAGATGAAGGCTTGCCTCAGCCAAGTGAACATAACCGTTAAAAAAATAAAGAAGAAAATAATGGTAGATCATAATGGAAAATGTCACATTCATAGCACTCTAAGAAAACAATAAGCTAAAAATTGGAAGAAATTATATACAGTATGTATGTCTGATGACAGATTTTATATGGAATACATATAGAATTATAAATCCATGCCAAAAAGGCAGGTAAATATAAAATACATAAATAAATTATATATGTATATTTACACAAAAACATAAATAATGATGAAATTCATCAAGTGATAGACTACTGAAATGAGAGGAGAGCGAGATCCCACTACAAATTTTAATAATTTTACTTCTATAAGTAAAAAAGTTTGAAATTCAGGAAACTTAAATAGATCACAGTGCTATCATTGTGTTAATTAAAAGAGTATAAAACATGAACATTATATGTGTTATGTTATGTGTGTAATCTTGAAACCATGCTTAACTGTATGCACACATGTGTATGTGGAGGAAGTCCTATGTCAGCCATGTTTCCTTGAACCTTCCTCCTTCCAGTCCTCTGAACCTTGTTTTACCTCACACATGCGAGAGGAATTTTCTGCTTGCTAAACCCTTACCTCCCATTGTCTTGCAGGCTGTGCTCTCTGTTTAAACGGCGTCTTAGACCATTTCTCAATCATTGCTATTAAATGGAAAACAAATATTGCAAGCCAATGCACTTTTTAATGTTCTCTTCTCCATAATGAAATATCCATAATGAAATTTCAACACAAAAAAACATCACTTAAGTTAATTTCAAATACTTTAAGGTTATAATAGGAATTTGGCAGGCAAGGAAAATCTAGGAAATATTATTTAATAAGAAATAACCTCATATGTCTTTCTCTTTTAGGTAAAACTGCTTTTAATGGAAATTTGCTCACATGGCATAAATTCTGTCTATCTATACACCTGAAAGATGGATACATCCACAACATGGACTCATTGAATGTGATTTACTTTTACACCTTAAAGTGAAATCATACATTTATAACTTTGGATCAAAAAGAATTGTTCTCAGGTTATTTGTGAAATTTCAATTATAACTAATTCGATGTACACACACACACACACACACACACATACACACACACAAAAAAAATCATCTTCAGAAAGTGTGGACAATAAGAACAATTATCTCTGCTATAAAACATATTAAAAGGCTTAGGCATTCTTTGTGCATTGCATTAGTTTTCTAATGAAAATGATGTTGTGTTGAGTTAAGCAAATATAAATATTTCTGTCCTACTTCTTTAGTGTCTAAGGATTGATGATACCTGGAGGAAAATGCTAACGGTTTCTTTGTTTTTAGTGAAAACAAAAGTCATAAGAGATGTTTTGAAGGAATAGACACTCTCTAGTCAATGACATGGAACCACGAAGACAGTCTAATAAATTGTTAGGATAATTTCATTCAGAGTTCGGGGTTGGTATAACACAGGCCAACATACTGGATATAATCCTTAGGAAAACAATAGTAATCTGGTTTGTCTTCTGAATACATGGGAAAGCAGGTCAGCAGCCATTTAACTAATTCACTCAGCAGTACAGACAATGACTGGTTTTAATGATAATGTACTACAGACCAATCTAATTGCTTCATGCCTCATGTTTAAACTGTTCTAGCTTAATAAGCATAAGAACATTATATTTACTTTACTGGGTTTAACGGCATATGCTACTGAAAATTGACCTTTACATGATCCCCTGTGTAAGTCTGTGCTATTTGCTTTGGATTCCTGGAAGTCTTGAGTATTTTTAGCTAAAATGTGTGCTTTTATATCTGCATAGGTTCTCATTCGCTCCCTGTTGCGTCCATTAATGCGTCAAGAACATGTTAACAAAAGCATGCCCTGAGTACTACCTGCGAGAAAACTAAAGGCAGAACACTCGGAAATTTGCCAGTCAGAAAAATAGGTTCACAAACAACATCATCCACCTATGCTGAACCTGAGAAATGGAGAACGAAGGGATTTTCTTCATTATCTTCTCAAATATATAAAGGAATTTTCTCTGGTTTAAAATGTTATAGTTAATGGCATGAGAAGTGTTTATTTTGTGTTTATTTTGTGGAGGTTTTCTTAATAAAGTGCTTAGTCCACAACTATGCAGAGTGGAATTCTGAACATAACATGTACACAGTTAAAAGCCAATGGGTGTGACCTCCACCTGTAATCCCAATATTCAGGAAGTGGAAACGGGGAGTAATAGCAAACTACCCAGCTAGTCTAATAGAACCAGCAAGTTCTGCGTTCAAGGGAGAGACCTGTCTGAGTAGGTTATGGTGATGGAGAACTAGGAACACATCTGACCTTACATTCAGGCCTCCCCACGAATGCACACACATGTAGAAGAACACAGGCACACACGCATGCACTCTGTGAAAACATACACACACATGCAAAACAAACAAACGTAAATCAATTTTTAAGTTTTTTTTGATTGTCACTGAAACAAAAGTAATTAGTGTTTGCTACAGTAATTAAGTTTCAATTCTGGTTAAATCCAGCACTCAAGTTTGGTGTGTGTGTGTGTGTGTGTGTGTGTGTGTGTGTGTGTGTGTGTGTATGTGTGTGTTCCTTTAAGTACTGGTCATACTGGCATATCTCACTCCTCCATTTTTTAAGTTCAGTGCTCAGTTAAAGGAAGTCACTTTTGCTAAATTACCTTCATAAAGTCATGTATGTTCTAAGACTGTTAAAAGTACAATATTCTATGCATGCATTATTTTCCCAGTTTGATGCCAATTCTTCACTGACACCCAAACTTCCGGAGTTCCTATGTATCTGCAGAAAGGCCCTCCAAATTCTTTTAACCAGTCTTTTCATTTCCAGAGTAAGATTGGCAAGGTGAACACTCCCAGTTTAACTCCTTGATTATGTATCTCCCTCAGCTACATATTTGAACAAGCTGCTTCCCAATCATATAACCAAACCACCACTGCAGGTTTTAAAAAGTGAGTGAGAGACAGAGACAGACAGACAGACAGACAGAGAGAGAGAGAGAGAGAGAGAGAGAGAGAAAGAGAGAGAGAGAGAGAGGGGTGATATGCTGCTCAGCCAAGGAGCCATTAAAGAATAAGCATGGTGTAGGGTTAAAAGTTTAAATCCGAAACAGATTAAAGCTAAGCTTTATAGGTTCAAATTGACATGTATCTTTCTAAAACATACTTCAGTTTTGCCATCCGTGGGTATCTAGGGAACATTTTTCACTTATACTCCTGAGTAACTAGAATTTATAATTTTATTCTGCAATTTCAATTGTATCTTTTCCTAAAGTGTTTTACCCAAAACTAATGTTACATTAAATTACATATATGTAAATCTTAAATCAAACACAAACAAACATTTCTTTGACACTAGGGCATAAGAAAGCTGACTTTTTAATCTTACTTTTATCTTGGAGCTATCACCAAACCTCCCAGTGACTTGCATATTATTATCTTGGACTTATGCTAATTCTAAGAAATATGCTGGAAAATATTGCAAACTTTGAGTGGAAAGCCAACATTCAGTCTGACATTTAACAAATACTCTGAAGCCGCATGATAAAGGTTTTAAAAGCATAATTTTGACTTTATAGATATTTCAGCAGGCATTAGAGGCATAAACTTTCTGCCATATTCCTACCATTTTTTTACAGTAGAGAATGAAATATATGTATGGAAAAGACTTGCTATTTTTTCTTGATTAATCTCCTTACAATGGGCCAATAACTTACTATTATTTTATAAATTGGAGTGTGACAAGATTTCAAAGGTCACTGGATCTTTATATTTATCTGCTTCTAAGTTTGACTAAATTTAATAGAGACCATAGAAAATCCATCAATAGGAATGGAGACGTGTTGGCAGAATTCATAAGTTGATAGAGTATTTGTTATATATTTGAGCTCTTTAACTAGGTCAACAAACGTACTTTGACTTTCTAGTACAGCTTGCTAAATGTAGAAACGACCAACTGTAGCAATGTTCATATAGATATCATCTTCAAGCTAAATAAATAAATAAATAAATAAATAAATAAATAAATAAATAAGGAAACAAAAGATGGGATGGCATCTAAGATCTTTAGCTTTGATAGCCAGCATTGGTGATTTGACAGCAGAAGATCCAACCATCACACATTTGTTTAATGTATACATAAGGAATATGAGAACTCTCTAAATTTAACACTTTACTACAGATGCCTCACAAAAGTATCTTTTTCTGCAGAGCACAGTGTTGGAAAATTACTCTCTACACTAGCCAAGTATGCTATCACTGAACTAGTTATCCAGTCCTTTTGTTTTATTTTGAAACAAGATCTTCCATAAGCTATCCCTGAATCTGCTGTCCATTTCTTTCATATACCTAGGTACTAGGGAATTACCTATTTGAGTACATTTTTGCAATTATTTGGAATACAGAGGAGAGTGGGGTGCAGAGATAGGAAATGGACCAGCTATGGAAAGATACAGGGAGAGAATAGTGATACTGGAGATAGAAGAAAACATCCTCTGGCCATTACAGGGCAACTACAACGTGAACTCACAGTAGTTGGAATAGTATGTACAATACCTGTAGAAGCACAAGCCAGACCATGAAGAAAATACTACCCATAGTCATTGAAATAATTGACAATTTTGTTCAGAAAAAAAATGATCAGTTTTGACTAACATGTATGCCCCTGGAAAACAGATCATACTCCAATGTAAGACCATATATCAAAGTATTTAAGGCAGCATAAATTGGTCTTTAGGGTTTGGGAGTTTGTTTGGTTTTACAAGGTTGATAGGAAGTGAGGATGGACTTGGTGAGAGTTGGGGAAATTTATATGATCAAAACATATTGTACAAAACTAAAAACTCGTAAGGAACCAATGGTTCCAATAGAACAAGAGCAGGTATTCTGGCATAGTCTTGTATCTAAAATCTGATTTTTAATCGGGAGGAATGTATTTTGAATTACTAATATCTCATGCATCATGATTAGATTTTCATCAACTATCTAAATTAAGATTATTACTAAAAAGTTATAACACAGAATTTGAATAAGAAAAAAGAATGAGAATAGTATGTTCAAATTAAGGAACTCGGGAAAATGGGCCAAAAGCAGAATAGAAATAGAACATTTTATATAGCTTACTCTTCCATAGTTAACTCTACAATTTACAGAAATGTAGCTTCACTGTAGAAATTTCAAAACTACTCATTACATTTTTGTACTTCCCAGTGGGTGGGAGAGGTGATAGAGTGCATGTTCTACATGTATAATGTTCCTGTCTTATTCTTATCACATCCATCTGGACACTTGAGGGATGGGAATATAACTAAGCTTGTAGGGCAGTTTTTTTCTAGCAAGGATGAGGCCCTGAGTTCTACTCCTATATTTGCCAAAAATAATTATGAAAAACAAAATCTTCCACTGTCTTTGTAGTAGTTTCCAGACAAAGAAAGAGTTCTGAAACTCTAATGTGAAACTTACTATTCTGAGGAAATCTGTCTCTTCTTTTTCTCCTGTGACTAAAGAATAGCAAGGGAAGACCTAGAAGTCAACATCAGTACCTGATGCCACTAGGAAAATGTATAACTGCAAAAGTTTAGTGAAAACTGGAAACCTGTGTCTTCATTGTTTAACTCACTGTCTTCTGAATACTAGAATAAGTAGATTCTTTGTCTTTAGTCCTATTTCAGATACCATTCTACTATATTGTTTTATTATTACTATATTATTTTATTAAAAGACAGGTGATTGCAAGGCACCTGTACAAAAAAAGGAAAAAATAAACTTATATGAGATAAGTTCAATTTGTGATGGTCAATAAGATAAGATCAGAGTCATTGGTGTTTCACTTTCTATCTCTAAGGTACCTAAGAGAGAAAGATTTACAAAAAGCATTGCCAGAAATGTGAAAGGGTTTGGTATTGATAATAATTCTATTACCTCAAGTCTTCTGATTTGAATACCTGTAAAGATTCATTTCATTTTAAAGAATGATAATGGTAATATTGTTGAAATCCTCATTCTAGGGATTATGGAAGGCAAAGTACTGATCTAGTACATATAAGAATAAGTTTCCAGGTGAAGGGAAAATGAAGAGAGAGAGAAAGAGTACTGAGAGAAATACCTGGAATTAAGGGGTATTTGGAGGCAAGGGTAGAAAAGCAGTATAATGAATCTATGAGGGTGACACTAGCTAAGACTCATAGTAAGAGGAGACACAGAGATTGAACTCGCCATTTACCACAATCGGGCATAATTTTCAACCCATCCTCAAAGTCTTCAATCTACAATTTCTTCTGCCTGCAAGATATGCAAGATGACACAGAAGTTGGGGGAATGACCAATCAATGGTAGGTCCACCTTCAGACTCAAGCAATGAGAAGTGGTTCACCCTTGACACTAGCATAAGGGCCAGCAATCAGAGGCTGAATAGCCTGGAGTTCTAAAATAGAATAAAAGATGACCGGCATGAAAGAAAGAAAGAAAGAAAGGAAGAAAGAAAGAAAGGAAGGAAGGAAGGAAGGAAGGAAGGAAGAGAAAAGAAAGACAATGAAATAATTCTTTTTGATATTCTTATATACTCACAGACAAGTCAATGAAATTATTCATAATGATCTTCTTCTATACTTGTAGACAGGAGCCTAGCATAATCAGTGTGAGAGAGGATTCATCCAGCACCTTATGAAAACAGATGCACAGACCCTTTTATCAATCTACAGGTTGTAACTAACCCCTTTGTGGGTTGAAAGACCCTTGCACAATGGTTACCTAAGACCATCGGAAAACACACATATTTGCATCATGGTTCATAACAGTAGCAAAATTAAGAATATTAAATGGCAACAAAAATAATTTTATGGTTGAGATCACCACAACATGAGGAAATATATTAAAGAGCAACAACATGAAGAAGCTTGTGAATGACTGTGTAGCAGTTACCATTGATTTTCTACTTGTTGGGTTATAAAATAATCCAGAAGAAAATCCTCTGAGCTGTACATGAGGGAACATCTAGAGCAGTGGTTCTCACCTTCCTAATGCTGTGACTCTTTAATATAGTTCCTCATGCTGTGGTGACCCCAACCATAAACTTACTTTGTTGTTATATAATAATTGTAATGCTGCTACTGTTATTAATCATAATATAAATAGCTAATATGCAGGTTATCTAATATATGACCTCAAAGAGTTCATCACTTACAGTTTGAGAACCACTGATCTAGACTAAGTTAACTGAGGTAGGAAGGCTAACCCAATAAATGTGTAGCATCATTCCATTGAAGGGAGTCCTGAATCTCAGAGGGAGGAGAAAGTGAACTGGGATGAGAATTTATTGCCTTTACTGGCTCTCAATATTCCTTCCTTACCATCAGAACTTCACTATCTTGTAGACTAAACATGTATACTGGAAGCCAAAATAAATTCTTCCTTCACTAAGATGTTTTTGTTTGATATTTGATCACAAGAATTAGAAGTACAATGTAACAAGTCTAAAGAAATGTGACACATTGGTGTGTATGACCAGACTTTATGATGTATACATAAATAGCACATATATAAAAGTGGTTAATTAACTAGTAACCATTAATAGTGGTTGAATAAGAATGACCCCCATTGGCTTTTATATTTGAATGATTAATAATCAGGGAGTGGTACTACTTGAGAGGAATTAGGAGGTATGGCTTCACTGAACTAGGTCTGGCCTTGTGGGAGGAAATGGTTCACTGCAGGTAGGCTTTTGGTTCCAGAAGCCCAAACCAGGCTCAGCGGCTTCTTTCATGCAACCTATGGATTCAGATATACAATTATCAGCTATGTTTTTAATACCATATCTGTCTATGTGACACCATGATGCCCACTAGAGCAAAAATGGATGCAGTCTCTTAAAGTGTATGTAAGTTGCAAGTAAATGCACTATTTTAGAAGAGTCAACCTGCCATAAACTCTCTTCACAGCAAAAGAACAGTGGTCAAGAAACTATTCTTCATCCTCCAGCCAACAGATATTATATCACCTGAAATTGATTGTCTTACTTTGCTGTCTGACTCCCTTAAACTCAGTCCTCTTCTTCTCTTCTCCAAGTCTCCTGGCCTTGATTGCCATTCACCCATCTTTTATTTCTTCTACATATCTGATTTTATCCAATGAAAATATCCTTCTTCCTGAAGAACTCATTGTATTTATTTTAGTAACTACCAGCCTGGGATAAATTATCTCTTATTTATTTATATTGAAAACAAAAGGGTGTTGGATATGGGTGTGTATCTGGAAGAAGTGACTGGAGAAATAAGGGATGGACATTATCAAGAGACAATGTGTATGTGTGATTCTGAAAGAATTTATAGAAATAATATATTAAAAGTAGGTGGTTTATCTCATAGTTTAAAGTTCAAGAGCACAGTACTCACTGTACTCAATGACTTAAATTGCTCTCCCTAACTTAGATCTCTGAAATGTTCTCTCATCTGAAGTCCAACAAACTGAAGACCCAGCTTCCTCTACAGGAAAACTCGAGTTTACAAGTAATACCCTGACCACAGAAGGAACTCCTTTGTCTCTATAGGGACAATTCCTGAGGCTTTGTTGCCTCTAACCCTTGTCTAAAATTCTTCCAACTATTTCTTTTATTTATTTATTATTTCTTTTCACTATGTCCTATCTGTCTCTTCTATTTCATGAACACTAATATAAAGCATATGTGATTTCTCATATCAGTGAACTCTTTTATAATGCAAAGGTTCATACTGAGTTTGCAAAGCTGACTTGCCATGACTTAAAATGCTGTCTACAATTTTCTTTGTCTCTGGAAAACTTTCCAGATGTTTCTGAGAAACATCTGCTCTTTCTCCATGAATTCTAGTATTGGCTTCAGCATGACTCTTTCGTTGACACTACTAATTGGTGGAAATGTTCTGTAACAATCACAGGGGTAATAGTAAACTCTAATGAAGACCTCTCAGTTAGACACATGTAAAATTATAGAATACCCTGTTTCTTGTTGATGAGTCACATTAGTGATGAACCCTTAGTGTAGTTGAGATTTTTATTTTTTTATATTATGTTTCTGCCTGGGAATCCACTTCATAACATATTTGCTCACCATGCCTGTTTCCGTAAGTTATTTTTCCTTGTTATGATTTCTCATAAATCTTTGTTATTGATGAATTTTCTTATTTGTATAGTCTTTGTCAGATACTTTAGATTTTATTTCTCAGATGGGATTTGCTTGCTTTTCTAATGGCTGCATTGGTGTTATTGAATTTTACAGAGTTACTGTAAGGTTTATAACTAAACTTTTTAACTGTAATTCACAAATCTGTTTTGGGATGCATCTAATTTTCAGTCAATATTATAATAACATTTACTTAGAAGGCTGTGTATGATATTGTTATAACCTAATGAATCCTGATCCCCTTTCCACCACTGAAAACTAGAATGTGCCCCCAACAAGGCACTGTGCTCAGAGCGTGAAACTTCATCAGAGTTTGGTGAGACCAAGTTCACCTTTGTGCACTCTGTGCTTCAATGTAGCTCTTCAAAGATCCCTTATAGAACCCTGAGCTGCTCATAAAGACTTTACCCTCTTGCTACATCTACTATATCCCTGTTGTGTTCTTCTTGGCTTATCACAGAGTCTCCTGAGACGGGGAAGAATACCTTCTCCCTTCCGCAGCTTACTGCCTGGGGTATTAGTGTCCTTATTTTTGTGATCCAAGTATTCACTGTGTGTCTCAAAGAAAATTGGAAAGATTTTTGATGGAATTTTTGCACATTATTCTTAATAGCACATTATCTGGCAACTATGGCACCATAAATTAAATTTCTTTCTTTCTTCCTTCCTTCCTTCCTTCCCTTCTTCCATTTTCTGTGTGTTTGTTTTTCTGTTTTATCTTTGTTTTTTGTCTCCTTATCCTTTTGGGATTACCAAAAAATTTGTAGATTCTTTCCTGTGAACTGAAATTATTAGCCATGGCCCTTGACTAAAGTTTATGGTTTATAAGGTAGGGAAGTTTTTCAAATAGAGTTAGCTTAAGATTATCTTCATTTACGAATATCTGCCCTCAAAGTTTTACTTAAGAATTTTTAATATTTAATAAATGAATTTTGTCTTATCTAATTTAGAAATAACTATTCCAGTTAAATATAAAACAGCAGTTCTGAAAAAAACGTGTTATACTTCCCATAAACAGAATGGGAATAGTTTAAACTCCTATTTTTTTAATATAAATATACTTTTTGGAAAGACAAAATTAACAGCAAAGCTTTTCTGAGTTTAGAAAATCAATCAAATAGTAAGGTCTGCATCTTTGAATGCTTGTACTCCCAAAACAGCAAGAAAACAGAAATATGTAGAAACTAAGAATAAAGTAAGCAAATATATTAGAGGACAATTATTTTAAGAAATAATAAAGTGCTAATTTCCTTCTGGGAAAAAAGAATTTTCTGTAATTCATTTTTTCAGCCATGCTGTAGCTATTCTAAACTGTGAGAGGAAATTTTAAAAGTTATTTTTAAATAAGAGAAAAATTTTGAAATTAGATGATAATGCTTATTAAATGTGAGCATTTTGCAAGAAAATAGTTTGAAGCTCTCAGCTAATTTATACTGTATACTAAAGAAACAATGTATAGTACACAAAAATTTCAAAATGAAGATAATGATAATTAAACCATTAAATTAAAAGAGGTTTTAGGATGGTTATATTCTTGAGTATTTTATATATTTTGGATATTAACATTAGCAATCAAAAGTAGGGTATAAAACTAAAGATAAAATTCACAACAGAGCAATCTCAAAATGGCTGAAAAGCACTTAATGAAATGTTCAAAGTCTTTAGTGATCAGGGAAAAGCAAATCAAAATGACGCTGAGATTTCACCTTACACAAATCAGAATGACTAAGAACAAAAACTCAGGTGAAAGCAGATGCTGGTGAGGATGTGGGAAAGATGAACACTCCTCCATTGTTGGTGGGATTGCAAACTGGTACAATCACTCTGGAAATCAATCTGGTGGTTCCTAAGAAAATTGAACTTTGCACTACCAGCTATATGACTCTTGGACATATACCCAAAAGGTGCTCCACAATACCACAGGGGCCCGTGTTACACTATGTTCACAGTCTCCTTATTTGTGCTATTCAGAAGCTGGAAAAAACTCAAATGTACCTCAACGGAAGAATGGATACAGAAAATGGTGTTCATTTACAGAGTAGAATACTAATCAGCTATTAAGAACGAGGACATCCAGAGTTTTGCAGGCAAATGGGTGGAACTAGAAAATATCCTCAATGAGGTAACTCAGACACAAAAGGACATGCATGGTATGTTCTCACTGATAAGCAGATATTAGCCAAAAGAATACAGAATACCCAAGACACAATCCACAGAACTCAAGAAGGTTAACAAGTTGAAGTGCCTCAATTCTACTTGGGAGAAAGAAGAAAGCAGTCAAAAGGGGCAGAGGGGGGAGGGACTTGGATAGGAAAGGGGACAGGGAGTGGAAGAGGAAACATGATTGGATATTGGGGGGTAGGATTAAAACCCTAAATACCAGCAGAAAGAATGGAAATAGATAACCTCATTGGGGTAAGAGTTGGGGTGACCCTATAGAATGTACCAGAGAGGTGGGAAGTGACTCTCAGAACTAAAGGGAGGGACCAAAGATGGCATGCTATAGAATGGGGAGAGGGAACTTGTAGAGTCCACCTCCAGTAGAAAGACAGGACATCCAGTAGAGGGATGGGGTTGTCATTCCACAATCAAAAACTCTGACTTTTTCCTGTCTGAATGAACTGCAGGGACTAACATGGAGAAGTGCCTGAGGGAAAGGAGGTCCAGTGACAGCCCCATACTTGGATCCATCTCAAAGGGAAGTCCCAAGGCCTGACATTATTACTGATGCTATAGTGTGCATAAAAACAGAAGTCTAGCATGACTGCCCTCCTAAAGTACCAAAAAAGCAGCTGTAAGAGTCAGATGCAGATACTTAAACTCAACCAATAGACAGAAGCTGGAATCCTCTATGATTGAATTAGGGAAAAGCTGGAAGAAGCTGAAAAGGAGGACAACCCCATAGGAAGACCAGCAGTCTCAACTAACCTGGACCTCTGAGTTCTCTCAGACACTGAGCTACCGACCAGGCAGTATAGCCCAGTGGATATGAGCCCCCTGACACATATACAGCAGAAGCCTTCCTGGTCTGGCCTCAGTGAGAGAAGATGCACCTAACCCTTGAGAGACTTGAGGCCCCAGGGAGTGGGGAGGCCTGATGGAGTTGGGGTAGAAGTGATGTGAGAACATCCTCTTGAAGACAGGGTAGGGGAAAAGAAGCATGGGATAAAGAACAATCAGAGGGCAGACCTCATAGTGGGATAAAGACTGGACTGTAAAATAAGCTTAAAGCATAAAACGAAAAAAGAAAATAAATATTAATAAGTAAAAAGAAAAGAGGGTAATACCAAAGAAAAATTTAAAAGGTCCTAAACCCCAATTGTGTATGGCAATTAAGAAGACACTGATTGAATACAGCAAAACAAGTAAAAAGCAATACAAAATTTCAATTTTCTTTATCTCAACTAAAATTGTGTCATACTGTTAAAAATCTCTCCTTTTCCAACACTTACTAAAGAAAACTGCAACAAAAACATGTTAAAAAATGTGAGAAAATGGTGTTCATGGGAAAGGTTTACTGGAGAAAGGGAAAAAGGGAAAAGACATTATATAACTATTATATACAGATACATATACATACACACACACACATATATATACATATATGTATATATATAATGGAACGTGAGAGAAAGTGAGATGAGAGTATAATTAAAAAGACTCAGAACAAACCATATTCCTTGAAATAACAAAATGTTATGAAGCAGAAATTGTAGAAGTCTACCCATTATTGATAGAGTGAAAATGCTGGTGAATGAAGGAGTTCACTTTATTCACAAATTAATGTAGTGAAGGTTTTGAACTGAACAAGCTATTTAGATGTAGAGTCTAGATAGAGAATGCAGTTCGTTGTAGCCTTGCAATAGAAAATGCATTTTTCCCAAGCATTATCTTCTGCTCAAATCCCCCTTTTAGCTTTTTGTTCTTTACCCCATCAGTCTACCTTCTTGCAGATATTAAAAATGAAGTCAGTCAGCCATGGTCAAATGACTGACTACAACATAAACAAAAATTAGCCTTTTCTCTGCAACTCTATTCTCTCAAGTAATTTGTAACAATTATAGAAATCTGACTAACAAAATTGTTAGTTATATTTGGTGGAGAAAGTCTATTTTTTTCAGGAAATAATGGTAGAAAAACTGACACCCTACTATTTACTTACTAGAAATAATTAGATTTTCATAACAAAAAAAAGTTAAAAATCAGGGAGCAGTCAGGGGCAGTACCCTTTGGGTTTCTGCCTGTTCCAAAAACTGAAAGCCAGTCACCAAGAGCACCTACACACCTGAGAAGAGAGGTAAGACCAACTTTCCTGCTCCAGGTGACCTGCTTGTTAGCCTCAGAACACACAAAGGCAGAAGTCTTCTGGGACAGGAAACTTTCGGTTTCTGGTTCTGCCCTGAACTGTACAGATCCCATCCCACAGCTCACTGCCCAAATAAAGTGGGGCAGAGAGCTGAACACTCAGAAGTGCGTACAATCCTGAGACCTCATGGCAGACTGCCACTTCTGCTCACTTCTCACATGCCTGAAACAAAAGGAAACTGCATAGTGGCCTCTGAATACAGGAATATAGGCTTAGACAGTGGCAGGAACCTTCTGGCTTTTGCTTGAACTCAACCAGTCCCACACTTCCCTGCACCTAAATGCTGTTCGGGAGAGAACTGCACCTTCAGAAGTACAGACAATCCTGAGAACCCAGAGGAGACAATTATTTTCTGCCAACATTCATGACCCAAGATAGAACCACCTAGTGCCCTCTGTGTCCCCTGGACACCGAGACCTAGGAGCAGTTAGAGGAGGGAACCCTTCAGGTTTCTGTCTGCACAAGACCAGAAAACCAGTCGAGAGGAGTAACTGAGAGCAGAGGTAAGACCAACCCTTCTGCACCAAGCAACCTGCCTGGAAGCTTCAGATCACACAAACCCAGGAGCAGCTCTCTGTTCCCAGATCCATCTGAAAGAAAACAGATCTATAGGAGTGCTGACACACAGGCCTACAGGAGAGTCAAGTCACTGCCAGAGACAGCAAGACAAGCTAACACCAGAGACAACCTGATGGTGAGAGGCAAGCACAGGACGAAAGCAAGAGAAACCAAGACTACTTGGGATCATCAGAGCCCAGTTCTCCCACCAAAGTAAATACTGGATATCCAAACATACCAGCAAAGCAAGATTTAGATTTAAAATCACATCTTATAATGATGATAGCAGACTTTAAGAAGTACATAAATAACTCCCTTAAAGAAATACAGGACAATACAAATAAAATAAATAGAATCCCCTAAAGAGGAAACCAAAAATCCCTTAAAGAATTAGAGGAAAACACAAATAAACAGGTGAAGGAATTGAAAAAAAACATTCAGGACATAAAATGGAAATAGAAACACTAAAGAAAGCACAAAGGGAGGCAACCCTGGAGATAGAAATTCTAAAAAGGAGATCAAGAGTCACAGATGCAAGCATCAGACACAGAATACAAGAAATGCAAGAGAGAATCTCAGGGGCAGAAGATACTATACAAAACACCTACAAAACGATCAAAGATAATGCAAAATGCAAAAAGTTCCTTGCCCAAAACATCCAGTAAATCCAGGACACAATGAGATCAAACCTAAGGTAAGTATAGAAGAAAGTGAAGACTCCCAACTTAAAGGGCCAGTAAATATCGTCAACAAAATTACAGAAGAAAACTTCCCTAACCTAAAGAAAGAGATGCCCATAAATATACAAGAAGCCTACAGAACTCAAAATAGATTGGACCAGAAGCAAAATTCCTCCTGTCACATAATAATCAAAACACCAAACGCACAAAACAAATAAAGAATATTGAAAGCAGTAAGGGAAAAAGGTCAAGAAACATATAAAGGCAGACTTATCAAAATTACACCAGACTTCTCACCAGAGACTATGAAAGCCAGAAGAATCTGGGTAGATGTCACACAGACACTAAGAGATGAAAAGTGCCAGCCCAGGCTACTATATCCAGCAAAACTTTCAATTAACATATATGGAGAAGCCAAGATATTCAATGAAAAATGCAAATTAATGTAATATCTTTCTACAAATCTAGGCCTACAAAAGATAATAGATGGAAAACTCCAACACAAGGAGGAAAAATACACCCTAGAAAAAGCAAGAAAGTAATATCCTTGCAATGAAACCAAAAGAAGAGAGATGGGCAAACATAATTCCACCTCTAACAATAAAAGTAACAGGAAAAAATAGCTATTCCTTAATATCTCTTAACATCAGTGGATTCAATTCCCCAATAAAAAGACATAGACTAACAGAGTGGATAACTAAAGAGGACCCAGCATTGTGCTGCATACAAAAAACATACCTCAGAGACAAAGTCAGACACTACCTCAGAGAAAAAGGCTGGAAAACAACTTTATAAGCAAATGGTCCAAAGAAAAAAGCTGGAGTAGCCATTCTAATATTGAATAATTTGAATTTCAATCAAAGTTTTCAAAAAAGATAAGGAAGAATACTTCATATTCATCAAAGGAAAAATCCACCAAGATGAATTCTCAGTCCTAAATTATATATGCTCCAAATTCAAGGGCATATACATTCATAAAATAAATAACAACAAAATGACAGAAAGCCCACATATACATGGAAGTTGACTAATGTTGTACTCAATGATAACTTTCTCATGGAAGAAATAAAGAAAAACTAAAAGACTTTTTGTTATAATTTAATGAAAATGAAGGCACAGTATACTCAAACCTATGGTACACAATGAAAGCAGTACACTCATAGCTCTGAGAACCTCCAAAAAGTAACTGGAGAGAGCATGCATTAGCAGCTTGACAGCACATCTAAAAGCTTTAGAACAAAAAAGAAGCAAATACACCCAAGATGAGTAGAAGGCAGGAAACAAGCAAACTCAGGGCTGAAATCAACTAAATAGAAACAAAAAGGACTATACAAAAAATCAACAAAACCAGGATTTGAGAAAATCAACAAGATAGAAAACCCTTAGCCAGACTAACCAGAGGGCATAGAGAGATTATCCAAATTAACAAAATGAGAAATGAAAAGGGAGACATAAAATCAGAATCTGAGAAAATTCAAAAAGTCATCAGAGTCTACTACCAAAGCCTATATTCAACAAAACTGGAAAATCTGGAGGAAATGGACATTTTTCTAGACACATACCAGGTACCAAAGTTAAATCAGGAACAGATAAACCATCTAAACAACTCTGTAACTCCTAAAGAAATAGAAGCAGTTATTAAAAGTCTTCCAACCAAAAAGAGCCCAAGGACCAGATGGGTTCAGCACAGAATTCTATCAGACCTTCATAGATGACCTCATACCAACACTGTCCAAACTACTCCACAAAATAGAAACATATGGAGCACTAACAAATTCCTTCTAGGAAGTCACAATTACGCTTATTTTTTTTTTTGTTGTTGTTGTTTTAACTGAAGCTTTATTTTTTTTATTAACTTGAGTATTTCTTATTTACATTTCGAATGTTATTTTCTTTCCCGGTTTACAGGCCAACATCCCCCAACCCCTCCCCCTCCCCTTCTCTATGGGTGTTCCCCTCCCCATCCTCCCCCTGCTACCGCTCTGCTACCAACAATCAGGTTCACTGGGGGTTCAGTCTTAGCAGGATCAAGGGCTTCCCATTCCACTCGTGCTCTTACTAGGCTATTCATTGCTACCTATGAGGTCAGAGTCCAGGGTCAGTCCATGTATAGTCTTTAGGTAGTGGCTTAGTCCCTGGAAGCTCTGGTTGCTTGGCATTGTTGTTCATATGGGGTCTCGAGCCCCTTCAAGCTCTTCTAGTTCTTTCTCTGATTCCTTCAACGGGGGTCCTATTCTCAGTTCAGTGGTTTGCTGCTGGCATTCGCCTCTGTGTTTGCTGTATTCTGGCTGTGTCTCTCAGGAGCGATCTACATCCGGCTCCTGTCGGTCTGCACTTCTTTGCTTCATCCATCTTGTCTAATTGAATGGCTGTATATGTATGGGCCACATGTGGGATAGGCTCTGAATGGGTGTTCCTTCTGCCTCTGTTTTAATCTTTGCCTCTCTATTCCCTGCCAAGCATATTCTTGTTCCCCTTTTAAAGAAGGAGTGAAGCATTCATATTTTGATCATCCATCTTGAGTTTCATGTGTTCTGTGCACCTAGGGTAATTCCAGCATTTGGGCTAATAGCCACTTATCAATGAGTGCCTACCATGTGTGTTTTTCTGTGATTGGGGTACCTCACTCAGGGTGATATTTTCCAGTTCCCTCCATTTGCCTATGAATTTCATAAAGTCATTGTTTTTTGATAGCTGAGTAATATTCCATTGTGTAAATGTACCACATTTTCTGTATCCATTCCTCTGTTGAAGGGCATCTGGGTTCTTTCCAGCTTCTGGCTATTATAAATAAGGCTTCTATGAAACCACACAAAGACCCAAAAAAGCAAAAGAACTTCAGACTAATTTCCCTTATAAATATTGATGCAAAAATACTCAATAAAATTCTCACAAAACAAATCCAAGACCACATCAAAACAACCATCCATCATGATCAAGTAGGTTTCATCCCAGGGATGCACGGATGTTTCCATATTTAGAAATTCATCACCATAATCCAGTGTATAAACAAACTCAAAGCAAAAAAACCTCATGATCATCTCATTAGATGCTTATAAAGCATTTAACACAATTCAACACCCCTTCATGATAAAAATCCTGGAAAGATCATGAATTCAAGGCCCATAGCTAAACATAGTAAAAGCAACATACAGCAAAACAGAAGCCAACATTAAGCTAAATGAAGAGAAACTTGAAGCATTACAACTAAAATCAGGCTGTCCACTCTCTCCCTAATCATTCAATATAGTACTTGAAATCTTACCCAGAACAGCCAGACAACAAAAGAAGGTCAAAGGGATACAAACTGGAAAGGAAGAAGTCAAAATATCACTATTTGCTGATGATATGATAGTACACTGAAGTGAGCCCATAAGTTCCACCAGAGAACTACTAAGCCTGATAAACAACTTCAGCAAAGTGGCTGGGTATAAAATTAACTCGCTCAAATCTCATTCAGTATCTCCTTTTCTAGGTCTATCCCCTTACCTGAAGAATTCATGATTTCACAATTAAATGAAAAATAACCTTAGCATTATTCCATTGCAAATACGTAAACATGCTCATCTTCAGTTCATCCATTGAAGGATATTTAGGTTGTTTCCATTACCTGCATGCTGGATATAGCAGCCATAAACATTGCAGAGTAATTATCTGTGAAGTAGGATCTTGAGGCCTATGGATTGATGTCTGTATGAGGTGAGGGCAGGCACAAGATTAGGCAAGGCCTGTGATTGGACAGTGAAAAAGTAAGGCAGGTACCGAGTTTTGGAGATGGGAGAGAGAGAAAAGAGAGGGGAGAAGAAGAAGCAAGATAGAAAACGTGAAGGAAGACCCAGATCTGTGTAGCTTTAAGTGGTCACAGGTAGCTATGAATATTTCATGAGGGATGGATTTTTAGAATACAATTTTTCTTAACTGGGTAGGCAGTTCATATCAATCTCAATTAGTTCTGACTTTATTGTGTGGATGTTTTGTGCAGTGAGAATTAATATAAAGAGACTGATATAAATCCGATTGATACATTACAAGCTTACTGAGTTTT
Organism: Rattus norvegicus; assembly: GCF_021556685.1. Taxonomy (NCBI): domain Eukaryota; kingdom Metazoa; phylum Chordata; class Mammalia; order Rodentia; family Muridae; genus Rattus; species Rattus norvegicus. The sequence goes on along the minus strand of NC_141534.1, from coordinate 11,367,892 downwards.
GATTTTACCGGGTTGCTGGGAACGTGAGCAGAGTCCATAGCGAGAGAGCAGTGAGATAGGCAGTCTTCCTATGGGACTGGCGGGGCAGCGACCTGCCTTGGGAATTAGATAGATGGCCACTGATGGGGCTAGCCATGGTGGTGAGATCACCGCGGAGTCCAGAGAGTAGCCAGTGGCAGCATGGGATGGAAATTGGCAACGTAGCAAGCTGTTGGGAGACATTTTGCTGATTGACAGAAAAATACCCCACAGATGCCATGTGGCCCACCAGTGTCCGCCATAGCATGGGTTGGTGATTTTCATAATTTTTATTTACTGCAACAGAGGCCTTTGGATTGATGACAAGGAGTGGTATAGCTGGGTCACCTGATAGATTTATCTTTAGTTTTTTTAGTGATTCTCCATATGGATGTGCAGTATATCAGTACCAATTTGCATTCCCAGTAAGTTGTCAGTATTAGGCATATTGACTGGGGTATAGCAAAATCTCATTCATTTTAATGTCTGTCATTGCTAAGAATGATGAAAAATTTTGGGATATTGCATAGTCATTTTATTTCTTCTATTAGGAACTCACCGTTTACATGCTTAGTTCATTTTTATTATTTCTTTTCTTGAGATTATAATATCACATCCCTGATGCCAATGTAACTTTTATTCTCCAGATGTAACTGTCATCTTAGAGCTTTACTGCTGAATATGCCCACCCTTCCAAGTTCTTTCTGAACTTTGGCTGTCTGATTCAACTCAGAGGTTATGGCGTAAAATGCCTCTCAAAGCTCACTAATTCAAACTGGCTTCTCTCGGCTAGCCACTGAATTCTTCTGCTTGGCCTTACACTAACCCTGACAATTTATTATAATCTTCTGGCTCATTCTTATTCTCTGGCTTGTTCTGTCCTCATATTCAACAATTATCTGTAAAACGGTCTTGGTAAAGCTGCCTCCTCTCTCTTCCCTTCTCTTTTGTGTGCTGTTCTCTAAGTAGCCTCTTTTTTTCTGTCCGTTCTCATGAGAGTTGGGTGCATTCTTTCTCTGACTCCTTCTGTCACATTTCTCTCTAATTCAACACTTGTCTGCCCTCAGTTATACTTGATTGTTTGGGACTAAAGGTGTGTGCCATGCCTGCCTCCCGCCAGAGAGCACACCGACCTAGAAAGTCTTTGCATGTGACCCCTTTCTCAAGCAGCCATGTTGCTGGATTAAATTTTTTCTGTACACAGTAGTATAATATACATTGCTCTCTTTCAATCCCATATTTTTGGTTTTGTTTTTTGTTTGTTTTGTTTTATTGTTTACTCCTTTTTACAGGTCCCCTCCTGGACCACCCTCCAACTGTTTCACATCCCACACCTCCCCACCAACTTCCCATCTCCAAAAGGATGTCCCCCACCCCCACCCACCACCACCAGACCTCCCCACTCCTTGAAGCCCAAAGTCTCTCAAAGGTTAGGTTCATTTTCTCTGACTGATTCCAGACCTGGCAGGCCTCTCCTGTATATGTGTTGGTGGCCTCATATCAGCTGGTATATGCTGTCTGGTTGGTGGTGGTCCAGTATCGAGAGATCTTGACAGTCCATCTTCATTGAGACTGCTGGTGTTCATATAGGGTCACCCTCCTCAGCTTCTTCCAGCTTTTCCCTAATTCAGCCACAGGAGTCACCAGTTTTTGTTCATTGGTTGAGTGTAAATATCTGCATCTAACTCGTTCAGCTGCATGTTGAGCCTTTCGAAGGGCAGTCACTTAATTTTTGTGGCACGCATATATGAGATTTTGTTTCTTTGCCCATTTTTCAATCAGTCATTTGTCCTTGACTCTTTATTTGTTGAGTAATTTGTAAATTCTTGCTATCTATAATCCTAGATTTACATGTCCACACATAAGTTTACTGCTGCTTACCATCAAGGATGCTTTGCTTCACAGCAAGTGGAGAGGATCACAGAAACCACGGGAAATACAGTATGGAGATCTTAGGCAACCCAGCTAAAACTGAAACAGCTACCTTACTGCTGCTGCATCTATAGCTAAGGAAACATTACAGAAGAAGGGGACACAACTATTCTAAGAGGCAAAATACTAGTAACTTCACAGTGAACTGATACATCCTGAAATGGATGTATAAACAAGATTGAAACACTGGTAATAAAATAGACAATGGAAGGGTGAAGATTTCATGGCGTCCTTCTTCTAGGCAAAGAATGGCAGGCAACTAATTGCAGGGGGGATAGGTGCTGTCCAAGGAATGAGCCCTGTTATTGGCTGTCCAATGTAGAGTGGTCAGCCCTAAAACCACACATGGAGAAACAACAAAATTGCACTTAAATATAGTTATATACATTTTTGTCATATTTTAGGTATTTCCCTTATTAGAGTAACATCTCTAATCTGAGTAGATATCTGGCCGACATTACTGTTCTTGCTTTTACAAAGAGTGTTATTTATGTACAGAAATTTTTCAGCTAAGTATTTTGAGTATGTAAATAGATAAGGCAAATATAAAAATAAAATACTAAAAAATACCTCAAATTTTAAAAATCAAAAGTAGTTTCTGATATGGAAAGTGTTGTGCTTAATGATTCTTTTTATATCTTCTCTTCTGAAAGACAAATAGGTACTATCAATCAAGTTTACATTTTTTCTTCCACTACACCTGGGGAATAAAAGTAGGTTCATTCTAAATAACATAAAAATTGTTAACATGATGGATAATATGTATTTAATTAAACTATACTCAATCAATACAGCACTAGCTTGAATGATTCTTTAAAAAGAGAAAAATCTAGTATAAAAATGTGAACAATTCACAAAATTATTAAGATTTAAAGTCCAGGTTATAAAGAATTATTATATGCTTCATTTTTCTTATGGCTTTTATATATGTATTTATCTATATATTTAACCATATATATATATATATATGCGCACACACACTATATATATATATATATATACATACACACACACACACATATATATATAAAATTGATCAAGGCAAGTTTGAGAAGAATGAAGGAAGCATTTATTAGGGCCTATAGTTCTAGGGAGAGTCATTTCATGACCACCAGGACAGGAAACATAGCAGTTTATATATCCCTGTGTCCATTGAATTCAATATGTTTATAATGCACAGAAAACCAGGAATTATTCAAATCAATAATATATTAGAAGTTGAGAAATAACTAAAAGGTGTGGTTGTTGGAAATGGAATGGTCCACATAGGTTGATATATTCCAATGCTTGGTCTGCAGTCAGAGGAATTGTTTAAGAAGGATTAGGAGGCAGTACGAATGTCACAAGCCTGGGATTTGAGGTTTCAAAACCCCCAATGATTCTCACTTAGTTCTCCTTCTTCCTTTTACTTGTGCACCAAAATTTAAACTCTTAAAGACTGCATTAATACCATTCCTATAACCTTCCACCTTCTGCCTTCTGCCTTCTGCCTTCTGTCTGCTTTCTGCTGCCTGCTTTCTGCTGCCTGCTGCCTGCTGCCTGCTGCCTGCTGCCTGCTGCCTGCTGCCTGCTGCCTGCTGCCTGCTGCCTGCTGCCTGCTGCCTGCTGCCTGCTGCCTGCTTTCTGCTGCCTGCTGCCTGCTGCCTGCTGCCTGCTACCTGCTGCCTTTAGCCTGCTGCCTTCAGCCTGCTGCCTGCTGCCTGCTGCCTTCTGCCTGCTGCTTGCTGCCTGCTGCCTGCTGCCTGCTGCCTGCTGCCTGCTGCCTGTTACCTGCTGCCTGCAGCCTTCTGCCTGCTGCCTGCTGCTATGTTTCCTGTCTGGGTGGTCCTGAAATCACTCTCTCTAGAATTATAGACCCTAATAAATGATTCCTTCATTCTTCTCAAAATTGCCTTGACCAAATGTGTAATCACAGTAATAAAATAGCAACTAAGACAAGAATGTAGATAAGGAAGGAATTGCACTGTTACTCCATATCTGTATTATTCATGAGTTACATATGTATTATATATTTCTTCTGATTGAAACATCTTCAAAAGAAGAAGGCGATTTTTGTGAAAATGTTTCAAATTTTTAATCAATTAATAACAATATATTTATAGGCTACACTTTCTTGTATATAATTAATATATATATAATATATTATAAGATATGAATATGAATTAAGAGTTACATAACAGTTCTGCTTCATTAATTATTGGGAGTAAAGCGATTTACTTAATTGTCTATTATTCTGAGTTTTCTCACCGCAATATTTATATGAAACATAGTGAGCAGTTTGGGGCTTGTTTTTGTTTTTGTTTTGATTACCTGTTTATTGATTAATTTATTTGTTTACATCTCAAATGTTGTCCCCATTCCAGGTTTCCCCTCCACAAAACCCCTATCCCATTACCCTTGTCCTTGCCTCTAGGAGGGTGATCCCCAACTCTCTCCCACCTCACTACTCGAGCATCCCTATGCTAGGGCATCGAGCCTCCATAAGACCAAGGGCCTCTCCTCCTATTGATGCTAGATAAGGCCATCCTCTGCTACATATGAAACTGGAGCCATGGGTCCCTCCATGTGTACTCTTTGGTTGGTGGTTTAGTTCCTGGGAGCTCGGGGAGGAGGCCGTGGGGGTGGAGGTCCACTTAGTTGATATTGTTGTTCTTCCTGTGGGGTTGCAATACCCTTCAACTCCTTCTGTCCTTCTCCTAACTCCTACGTTAGGGTCCTAATGCTCAGTCCCATGTTGGCTGTAAGCATCTACCTCTGTAATGGCAAGGTGCCAGCAGAGCCTCTCTGCAGACAGGTATACCAGGCTCCTGTCAGCAAGTGCCTCTTGGCTTCAGCACTAGTGTCAGGTTTGGTGTCTCTATATGGGATGGACCCGAAGGTGACAGGAACAATTCTGGTTAAAAGTTTCGAAATGGGTAGGTGGCCTCATCTTTCAACTAGGACCCATGCCTAACCACTGTATATGGTCTCTCCAGGTTTTATCTCACCTTTGTTGGGTATTTCAATTTATGTCCTCCCTATTGGGTCCTGGGAACCTCTTGGGTCCCTGGCATCTGGGACTTTCTAGTGGCTACCCCCAGTCCTCCATCCTCCATTACTACACACCTCCATTCATTTTCCTGACCCTCTGTACTTTTCCCATATCTCTTTCCACACCTGATTCTGCCCACCACACCTTTTCACTCCTCCTCTTCTCTCCCTCCCAGGTACCTTCCTCCTCTACCTCTGGTGATTATTTTGTTCCTCCTTCTAAGTGGGACTGAAGAATCCACTCTTTGGTCTTCTTCTTGAGTTTCATATGATCCATGAGTTGTATCATGGATATTCCAAGCTTTTGGGCTAATATCCACTTATCAGAGAGCATATACCATGGGTCTTCTTTTGTGAATGGGTTACTCACTCAGAATGATACTTTCTAATACCATCCATTTTCCTGCGAATTTCATGAAGTCATTATTTTTTAATAGTTGAGTAACAATCCTTTGTGTAAGTGTAATAGCTGAAACATATTGTAATAGTAAGCTAAAACATACTAAAGAGAGTCTCCAAGTTGGGTTTGTACATGTGCTTATAGTTATATTTATATTAAGCAATATCTGGCTTAGTAGTCATTTCTCTTTAATAATTACAACTCAAAGCCCATTTCACACTCTATTCATTTCGATAATACTGTTTGCAAATTTCTTAGTATTTCATACAATATATTTTATTCCTAAATAAATCTGTCCAATACAACCATATAAATGTTAAATATTATCATTGTTTCATTCTTTTATCTTCTGTGGCTAACAGTAATTTTCCTATGTTGGGTTGAATTAACTAGTTTAAAAATGGCAAATCTACTTGATTATTTTAAATGATTTAAAAGATGAAATTATTACTGTCAAAAATAAATACAAAGTAAGAGAACATAAAGAAGTTAATTTGTATTAACAAGCCATTGATAGTTAACTTTGTTTGGTAATGTCTATGAGTTCGTAGCATTATCCCTGCTTAAATAGCATTCTTATCTTTTAAATTATATTCTGTTTTTGTTCTGAAAATGTAACCAAGTAAAAATCTCAAAGTTCAAGATGAACATGACTTTCCATTTAAAAGCCACCTAGATGATCATCCCCAGAAGTCCATCTTGATAAGGTGCCAGCAAAGCATTTCTTTAGTACTGTCTACACAACACAATCTGGACATTTGCTAATAGGATGTTACCCTTTATTTTTAACCAACAAAATATTTTTTGTTTATATATCATCTTTATTTGGACAAACAATTCTGCAATCTGTATAATTTTGAAATGTGTATAGGAGCTGATGTCTCATAAGAGTAACATTGACTTAAAAAGCTTCTTAAAATTAATAGTGAAATACATAACATATTGAATATGAAAAGTTACATTTTTATTTCAACATATTTGAAGTTACTTTCTCTTTTTTCATATATAACCAGCGTCAGAAAAATGAAAAAAAAATAAGATTTGAGAAAACTGTGAACTCCCTATGTTTGTAGTAATTAGGGAGTAGCTGAGGTAAATTCTATGCATAGAAATTTCTAAGTTAAGAAGCTCAAAATTATGCTGGGGAAATAATAAGCTACTTTAACTTTTCAGAAATTATAAGTAAGGGTAGTTCTATTCAGGTTCACTGAAAAATTAGATTTTTATTTCTATTTTATTTTATTATTTTAGATGCTTGTTTTTATTCTAATGTGTGTGTGCAAGAGACGGGGGTATGGATTTGAGCACATATGAAAGTGGTTAGGATCTATTTTTAAAACCTATTTATAATAAAAATCAAATAAAAATTCATAGATTATTTGACAAAAAAGGGTAGATGATTATAATCAGGTGATAGAAAGCAATAGGTAGTTGATAGATAACAGGGTTGGCAGATATAAACATACACCAATGTAAAAAGGTACATATGAAATTGTTTTCAAAACAAAAATGGATTTTTTTCTCTAAAAACATTACAACATTTAAATTCTGTGTGTCAAATAAGTGTGAGAACTTGCAAACATCGACGCTTCTCTAGTGTACCCTACTATATTACTATTTGTCAAGAAACCCTACATGCTGTCATTTATATAATTGATGGCTAACTCAATGGCAGGAGTATAAATTCATAGACTTTAGGGGTCTAATTTGTTGTTTTCAAATCTCATTTGATGTAGTGACAAAAGTGAATACAATGTCAACTGAAACTGTCAGTAGGAGAGAAGACAAGATTGACATTCACCTTGCTTGCCTCCGTGCTGCTTCCATTTCCTTATTTACACCCTGGAACACAATGTTTTCTCTTCTTTGATATAATTGATTTCTGGAACCATTAAGGGTGAATCCTGATTCTACCTAAAGTGTTCTCTGTAGACCCATCTGAGGAGTGACCCTAATTCTTCCAGGGCCTTCGGTAATAAATGATGGGCTAAGGTAGGTGTCCAAAGAATGAAAAAGTACAATGAACATTGAAATGCTTACACGAGGAGGGAAATGGTAGCTATAAAAACAACTACTAAAAAGACTGAAGAATTTCTCAACAGTTTAAATACTGTTAAATTTTTAAATGCTGTACTAGGAGGCAGAGCTGCAGTAGATTGAATTAAGCTTCATTATTGATTCCCCAAGACATTGTTGGTGTGTTGCCCATTTAAATACATTACCAGATACTTAAGTGTAATTTATAATGCTTTGAAGAACATTTACCTCATTTAAAACAGCTAATCACATCATTCAAATGAGAGAAGATATCAGGGCTCACTATAGAGAAATGCTAGATGCAGATATAATGTCCATTAGAGTAGAAACCAAACAGATTTCACATAACATTTTGAATTAAATATTTCAAATAGAAAAGTCTTTTAATAATACAGCTGCATTACAAGCTGTAATTATGAAAAGTCAATTAAATAATTGTGGTTAGGAACATCCATGACATTATGGAGATATAATAGGACATTATGTGAGAACTAGAAGAGTCTAATTCATCTACAACTCAAAAATGGCCTTCTACTTGCATACATATTGCATTTATAACATTTTTCACATTTGCATAGTTACATTGCATGCAGTTTTCCACTTTTCTCTAAAAATGTGTCACCTGTAATAAACTTTGCTCAGTGTTTTACATAATGCAATCTCTAGTCAGAATTTGAAAGAGAGGGAACATTTATTTAAATTTACATGCCTAATAATATGAGAATTACTTATTCTCAAGTGAGTGATAATGTGAAGCATGTACATGGTTTCCTCCTTTTTCCTTTTCCTAACACCATGACTAGAACATTCTATTGATTGATTGATTCACTGATTGACTGATTGTAAACATCTTTTCCATATTCACATTTCTTTAGATCAATATATTGAATTAATTGTTGAGGAGTCTCACACAGTTTATTTAAACTCATTTACTTTCAAGTTTTAATAATTATGTGGCATTTGGAAGGACTAGTGCAACCTAAATTGTCAATGTAATATTCATGTTCTGAATTGTTTCCTGAACAATTTAATTGTTTGGATTTAAATGTTACTGTTTTAGAATTTCATACCTACACACAACAAATTTTGATCAAATTCATCCCATTCAGCCACCTCTCTCTAATTCATCCCTAGTCTCTGAGTACCATCACCTACCAAGTTAATGTGATTTGTCTTTAAATCCACTGGGTGTACTGCCTATGTGTGTGTGATTATAGGATCAGCTATAGGAGCATGTGTAGCTTCACAAAACCACATCCGTGATGAACACTGACATTGGATTTGCCGCCAGCATTAGTTGCCAGTAGCTCATCTCCTATGGGTGGGTTCTGTTTTGTTTTGTTTTTTGTTTTATAGTCCCCAATCAATGCCAGAATTTTAGCTTATTTCAACTTGTTTGAGAAAGATCTTATCTATATAGGCACAGCCTTTGTGAGTTTTTGAGTGCAGTGGCTCTGCTATGTTCAGCAAATAATGTTTTGAAGATTTCAAACTACCTGTGTCTCCTACGATATTTTTCTCCCTCACAATAATCACTGGGCCTTAAAGAGAGAAGGTATGTTATAGAAGTTCCATTTAGAGCTGAACGATCCAGGCTTTTATTCTCCACATATTAGCCAGTTGTGAATTTGAGTATAAGTTGCCATTTATTGTGAAAACAAACTTCTCTCATAAGAGTTGAGAGCCACACTAACCCTTGTGTATAAAGGTACAGTGTAGGGGTGGTTTATTCCTATGTCTACTTAGCATCATACTGGAGTTAGGTTCTCACATATTTTTGGTAGCCCTGGACTTTGGATCAGTTAATGGTGCAAGACTGTAGAGTGAGATTTAAGCCCAGTCAGATAGTATCCACCTACTTGTATAACTTCCTAAAGCTATTGTCCCATTCAATACAGCTTTTCAGGACAGTCATTTTTGGATGGTGTATGCAGCTGAATGAAACTCTGTTGATGCTTCTTTCCTAGTAGAAGTTTCTGGCACATGGACAGCTAGCTAGTGTGAGTGAGGATAACAGCAGCTTGACTTTTCCATGTCTTCTGACACTAGCATGTGGTGTTCAGCGTAGGATCTTCCTGCCACATTCTGGAAGATGAGCATGAGCAACAGCAGCATCTTGTATCCCTTCAGGAGAGGCGGTCTATGTGACCCAATAACAATTTGTAAAGGCATAACTTATACCTGGGACTTGTGTGGTATGACTTTAAGAATAAGGTTTTACCTTTGGTAAGCAGCCAAGAGTAATGGTAATCATCACAATGATTGGAGATGAGGGAGCCGGGGCACACTGTGCTTCCTTAACAGCAAATTTATAGGGAGCTATTCTAAACTTCACAATGAAATTTTCATGAAAAATCCATAGGTCCTGGGACCATCATTATCCACTCATTCATGGAATCTCTGTTAAAACTGCCTAAACAGATGTTTCGTGTACTTTTGAAGACTATACAATGAAAATTACCACTCAGCTTCTGCCAAAGAACACAATACCTTATTCGCAATCCAACATCTTGTCCCACAGAAAGTTCACTTTGACCTTCGTCTTCCTCAATATATTCTTGCAGCTGGATAGATGGATAAGTTGTTAAGAATGCAAACTGCTTTTGCATGCAACCCAAGTTCAGTTCACAGTATCTATTTTAACAGCCTCTGAGAACAGATTTGTGTGAACCCACGCCTCCAATGTCTATGGGCACCAGTGGTCAACATTTAAAACATTACATCTACACAATGGAATATTACTCAGCTATAAAAAACAATGACTTTATGAAATTCATAGGCAAATGCAAGGAACTGGAAAATATCATCCTGAGTGAGGTAACCCAATCACAGAAAAACACACATGGTATGCACTCATTGATAAGTGGCTATTAGCCCAAATGCTTGAATTACCCTAGATGCCTAGAACACATGAAACTCAAGACGGATGATCAAAATGTGAATGCTTCACTCCTTCTTTAAAAGAGGAACAAGAATAGCCTTGGCAGGGAATAGAGAGGCAAAGATTAAAACAGAGGCAGAAGGAACACCCATTCAGAGCCTGCCCCACATGTGTCCCATACATATACAGCCATCCAATTAGACAAGATGGATGAAGCAAAGAAGTGGAGGCAGACAGGAGCCAGATGTAGATCTCTCCTGAGAGACACAGCCAGAATACAGCAAATACAAAGGCAAATGCCAGCAACAAACCACTGAACTGAGAACAGGACCCCCATTGAAGGAATCAGAAAAAGAACTGGAAAGCTTGAAGGGGCTCGAGATCCCATATGAACAACAATGCCAAGCAACCAGAGCTTCCAGGGACTAAGCCACTACCTAAAGACTATACATGGACTGACCCTGGACTCTGACCTCATAGGTAGCAATGAATATCCTAGTAAGATCACCAGTGTAAGGGGAAGCCCTGGGTCCTGCTAAGACTGAACCCCCAGGGAACATGATTGTTGGGGGGAGGGCGGCAATGGGGGGAGGATGGGGAGGGGAACACCCATAGAGAAGGGGAGGGGGAGGGGTTGGGGGATGTTGGCCTGTAAACCGGGAAAGGGAATAACACTCGAAATGTAAATACGAAATACTCAAGTTGATAAAAAAAATATGAAAAAAAAATATAAAACATTTTTAAAAGAAAGTGTTTCTTTTACTCTTCTCTAAGCTTCAAAGCCTGGGTATTAGGACAGGATGGTTCTTGATCCCCATTCTCTAGCTTATTGTTTGATCTATCTGTCTGTCTGTCTGTCAGTCTATCTATCTATCTATCTATCTATCTATCTATCTATCTATCTATATCTATATCATCTCTCTATCATCTGTTATCTATCTATCTATCTATCTATCTATCTTTATCTGTATTTCTATCTCTGACCTTATATTTGAGATTTTGCTGCCTCAACTCATTGGGCCATAAAATAAAAGGCATGTGGTATCATGTCCAATTTTGTAGTTCCAATGAACCCAATGTAGACTTTCACTCCTGAAAGGGAATTTTCATAGCAACTAAGCTTCATCTCTAGACCCATAGTTGAATAACAAATACAAAGGAAGCTGAAAGTGTGTAGAATTTTTTGAACCCTACTGTCCAGGTAAAATTTCTCTGGTTGCATTCTCTTTCTTCAATCTTTCTACTGAGCAGTCTAGAAAATTATTAACAAGTTTCTCTGGACAATTGGTAGTGTTCCTTATTAATCCATATCAATACAGAAAAAATTCTTTAGGTTATAATTCATTATGTTGCATCTGTTTAGTGGTCATGTTGTACTCAAAAACTTAATGTACTGTCTTTCACATTTTCCACTCCTCAGTCTTTGATCATTATTATCAAGATGTGATAGTTAATGACACCTGTGCATGATGGCTTCCAGTTATAACACTGAAAAACAAACTATGCATAATCAAAGAACTAAAACTAGACTGAACTCAATGAAATAAGGAATTTGTGACTTCTCAGTTTGATTATAGTACTTTCATAACGTTACAGTCCCTATGTGTAAAACTGTTGCAAACTACGACAATTCACAATTTACTGCTATGAACGTGAGTCTACATGGACTATGTCACATTTTAAGGACTTATGATTAATCTCTGGCTAAATAAGATAACATTTTAAGAAATATATTACACTTAATTGTATGCTGAACACTGAAAAACAATTAAGAGAGAGAGACCCACAGGAAGAGAGAGAGAGAGAGAGAGAGAGAGAGAGAGAGAGAGAGAGAGAAACTACAACCATTTAAAAATTAATCTCTCTGGCTCTGTCCAACTTGACTCTAGTTCTTAAAGCTTTCACAACTTCTCAGTAATGCTACCAGAGTGAACAAACATTTCAGTCTCTGAGTAGAAAAGCAGTCTACATTAGGTATTCATGTATGGTTCTTGAAAAAGCCCTTTCTAAGCCTGTGCAACTTCCTAAATGACAGCAGTGGTGGGAATATAAAGTTTAATATTTTAACTACTTCTAAATTCATGAAAGAACTTAGGAATATTGAGATGAAATGAATATCTTTAGCTATAACACCCTTTTTTAAAGTACTGATGACATTATATCAATAAGGTGACTTTGATAAAACCAAGAGAGCTGTTTGCCAAAGTCACGAGTTACAAGGTCCATATACTGATCCAAACCCTGTAATCTCAAAAGAGAAGTAATGTATTGGAGAAACACAATAACAAATTAGTCAACCAACAATTCCTATAAAATGAAAGCATCTGTGGTTTAATAAAAATCCATGGTGACGGCTGTGACTGGTAATAGTGATTGTTAATCTGGAAGTAAGTTGTAGAATCATGTAGAAGGCAAACTCTTTTGGATTGCTAATGAAGTAGAATCTAGATAAGACCAGGCTGTATATATGACTGTGGGGGCTTATCTGGAGAATGTGAATTGAGATGGAAAGACAGACACCGACCTTGTCATAGTCTTCATTAAGACATGAGAAAAGGTAGATGAACACACACTTTAACGTCTTCATGCTTATTGATCATATAGTTTGACCAGAAACCTAATGTTCCTGCTGTTATGATGGACTTCCTTTTAAAGTGTAAGCCAAGACAAAGACCTCCTTAGTTACCCTGTTGAGGTTAGTTTGTCCTAGCAGTGTACCTGATATAGAAAAATGGTATCAAGGAGTTGCAGAAAATGCCATGGTGAGTCTAACTACATTGTTCCTAGCTTTTAGGAACCGATTTGATGGAGATATGTGAAATAATCTGGAACTTTCGGGAAAAATCCTCTTTAATATTGTAAGCAGAGTTTAATTGGCCACCTTGGTAGAAGCCAGGTGTACAGAATGCTGAGAGAAATGAAGATAAAATGAGTCCTTGGCTTAAGAATTTTCTAAGGAGAACAAGTTTTCTGTCAAGAACTGGGCTAAAGGCCCATTTATGTAATATTCTGGCACAGAATCTGACTGCATTCTGCCCATGTACTGATAAGTGGAGTTGGGAGGTTAGAACACAGGTAGTGGATTAATTTGTTTGTTGAAAAAAAAATGTCAAGACAGGAGAACATTCTGGCTATGGCTAGCTATTGCTACCTACACATATATATATGCAGATCTACAGTGAATATAAATAGAAGTTGGGGATGAAAAAATTTTAAAGTACAGTTTAATAGGAAGAGAGCAAAAGCAAGTTTAAAGTTATCCAGGGTTAGGGAGCAGTGACATTTATAATTCTTATTGAAAAACTTCTTACTACTCAGTAGAACAGGAGAAAAAGCATCCAGATAGCAACACTCTACCCTTCAATGTCTCCAACTTGTGAAAATACATTTTTTAAAGGAAGAGAGCCTGAACTAAGAGGTTTCTGAATAAAATTAAGCAGTTCTAGAAAGAGTTCTTCCTGGTCATCCTTACAGAAAGAAACAAGCTAATGTAACTGTGGTTCAAGAGAGTAAGTCTCTAACTGGAACAAGCAACAGAATTTGAATTGTCATTCATACGATACCTAGTTGACAGACATGAAAGAAAGATTAAAGAGTTCTTTCTGTCTTCATTGACAGTTTTGAGAGATTCTGAGTTCAAGCAATGGGGAGCAGGGGCAGAGTCCATGAAAGACTCCATTAATAGGTTGTGTCATGAAGCTCTAAAGGAGAAATTTAAATTTTAGTGAAACCCTCCATATGTTGGAGATGTCCAGAACATAGGACGTCCATCCTCCAAGAAAAGAAAGTGAGCAAGATAGAGAAACCTGAAGAGAAGTTATATAAACTATTGTTGACTGAGCTAGAGAGATGAGACTACCCAAGCTCTTTGGAGCCCAGATAATTCCAAAATGAATCCCAGAGGCTGGTCATAGTACTGTGGGATTTTGTTTGCCTTGGGTTTCAGTTTTTTTTTTCAACCCAAGCAATCACTCTTTTTTTTTTAATTATCTTTATTTTTTTTTTACAGCCCAATAATTAACCCCCTTGTGTTCTGCCCTCCAACAGTACCTCATCCCATTCCTCCTCCTCCATCTCCAAGAGGATGTCCCCACATTCCCACACCCCTCCAGACCTTCCATTTCCCTGGGGCCACAAGTCTCTCAAGGGCTAGGTGTATCTTCAATCATTGAGGCCAGTCCAAGCGGTACTCTGTGTCAGGGTCCTTGGACCAACTAGTGTAAGCTGTCAGGTTGATGGCTTAGTTTTGAGCGATCTCAGACATCCAGGTTTGTTAAGACTGCTGTTCTTCCTATGGGGTTGCCCTCCTCCTCCTCAGCTTCTTTCAGTCTTTCCCTAATTCAACCACAGAAGTACATCAGACCATTGGCTGGGTGCAAGTATCGGGTTTTGTTTCAGTCAGTGGCTAATTGGGTCTCTCAGGGCAGTAATGCTAGACTCCTGCCTGTAAGTCTTGATGTAGAAGACCTCCTGGGGGGCCTTCAGATTGTGGAGTCTTCAGAGGAGCAGACATGCTGATGGTCTTCTCAAGCAGAAGGCACAGAGAGGAAAGTGAGTGGAATTCATGTAGGGGGTGGGAGTAAAGATGGGTTTCAAGTCTGCTGGGGTCCTTATGATTCTCAGCTGCTGCAGTTAGCGGAGAGGGTCCCTTACCTCTAGCCCTGTCTGTAGCAGACCTCCTGGGGAGCCTTCAGACTATGGGATCTTCAGAGGAGCAGACACTCTGATATTCTACTCAGGCAGAAGGTGCAGGCAGGAAAGTCCCAAGCAATCATTCTTATGCCTCATTTCTTTGCCTTTAGAATAAGAAAATTTTCTGTGCTATTGTATGTTGGAACTTCATGAATTTTTATGTAGGAGCTCACTGTAAAGTGATTGACTTGAGTCTTGAATTTCACATCACCTAAAAGACTAGATTCTGAATGTTAAAATTTTCTCAATTAGGTTGTCTGGAGTCAGAAGACTCATTCTATATGTGGACAGAATGACAGAATGGGCCAAGGTTCTAGGTGCAATGAAATGGAGAAAGGGAGTTTTCATCTCTCTATCTGTCTCTGTCTGTTTTGTGTGTGTGTGTGTGTGTGTGTGTGTGTGTGTGTGTGTATCTGTCTCTCTCTGTGTGTCTCTTTATCTCGGTTTCTCTCTCTCTCTCTCTCTCTCTCTCTCTCTCTCTCTCTGAGCCCCCTTCCCCTTCCTGACTGGATGCATGTTGACCAGAAGCCACACACTCTTACTCCTGTTACCTCTCTGTCATCATGACTTTCCCTTCCTACTTAGGCCAAAGTAAACACTTCTTTCCTTACATTGCTTTAATTAAGGATTTTGTCCCAGATGCATGTGCACAACTAACACAGTAACTTACCCAAATTCAGAAGAGGAGAAATTCACATACTTGTGACTGCAAAAATGGCTATATGTGTTTCTTCATATAAATGCTCATTTATACATTTAAAAATTCCTCCCACAATCCCTCGAGCCCTTCCTTTCCAACTTGGGCCCTGCAGAATGGCTCCCACAAAGAAGGGAGTCGAGAAGAAGAAGGGCCGTTCTGCCATCAATGAGATGGTGACCTGAGAATACACATTAACATTCACAAGCACATCCATGGAGTGGGCTTCAAGAAGACTTCTCCTCGAGCACTCAAAGAAATTCGGGAATTTCCCATGAAGGAGATGGGGACTCCAGATGTGCGCATAGTCACCAGGCTCAATAAAGCCGTCTGGGCCAAGGGAATAAGGAATGTTCCGTACTGCATCCGAGTATGATTATCCAGAAAGCATAATGAGGATAAGGACTCACCAAACAAGCTCTACACACTGGTAACTTCCGTGTCTGTTACCACACTCAAAAATCTACAGACGGTCAATTGTGGATGAGTACTAACTGCTGAATGTCAAATAAAGTTACAGAACTGCCAAAAAAAATTCCTTACAAAATATTCAGAATAGGAACCAAACCCATTCCCTATGCTTTGGCAATTTTTCTGTCAAATTATTAAAATGGAGTTGCTTGGGAGAGGACTCTAGGAACCTCTGGTTTACAGCTAAATTAGACAGACACTGTGAATCATCTCAGGGCCCAATTTATAACTAATATCCAAAGGAATTATTGGATAATATGAAGAGACTGAGCTGTTAAAGTTTGGGATCTTTTTTAACCTTCATTATTTTCAGGTTTATGCTCAATTGTAGAACATCCAAATGGTGTACACTGAGAGTAGAGGAGTATTAGATATCAGAAAAATCTCAAAAACAGTTATCTAATTTGAGAATGGAAAACTCTGAATTAGATAAATAAAGAGGAACCAACTCTCCTTAAAAATGTCTGGCTATGAGTTAAGAACTGTTAAATTGTGACGAGAATGTTAATGTTAATTATACATCCTGGGGTTGGGGATTTGGCTCAGCGGCAGAGCGCTTGCCTAGGAAGCGCAAGGCCCTGGGTTCGGTCCCCAGCTCCGAAAAAAAAAAAAAAAATATTATACATCCTTATTGTAAGCTCACTTTAAAAATCTATGTTTCCTTTAATTAATCTACTGCTAGAAATCTACTCAATTTGATCCTTTCATTGACAGCTGCCAGACACTGCCTTGTGCCCAACTGCTTTGGCAGAATACTGTCAAGCTAAGAATGTTTTCCTTTAGGAACCCGCTGAGTGACATTATGGCAACCTGGCTACCTTGAGTCTTCCAAGGATATTTATCAGGAAGCATATGCCAAGTGGAAGTAACCTTCTAACCACAGTGTGGTTTACTCCACAGACTTCCTTCAAAATGGCTGCAGGAAAATTTACCAGACGAGGAAGACTCTACTTCTCAGAAGACTTGCACTGGTGGACTGGAAATGACACGGTGGCCCTGTAGCTCACTTCGATCAGTATCAGTTTTAGGAGATCAATCAAAAGCCAATGACTAACACAATACTAATCTTCAAATTAATCCTTATAAAAGTCTCGTAATTGGTAGATTTGGAAGCTACACTGTGATAGATGGAATTTTAACTTGAACACAAACTAGCCACAGTCCTTTTCCTTGCTCTATAAACGTACCATTCTGTCTTGTTTCATGAGTCTGGGAGGCTTCTCCTCCACTCAGTAATACACATGCCTATGCTGTAACATCAGGCATAAGTAAATGCGTCTCTAAAATGGCCATTTCTTACTAGCGTTCTCTTTTATAGCTACAGCAGTTGACGTCAATTTCAAAAAAGCAAGTATGGGTGTCAGCAATAAGGCCTCAGTAGAAAAGTCCGAAAGGTTATCATTAGCTGTGAGTCTAAAACCAGAAAACTTGAAATGTTGCTGGCAATGTGGAAGAAGAGTTTGAATTGACATGCATGGAACCTACAAGAAGCCACTAGAAGGATGTTGGAGGAATTCAGAAGGCTGAAGAAAAAATAGAGGCTGAGAGTATGAAATACACAGATTGTACGAAGATCAGAAGGGAGAGACTGAGACTCCCAGGACTGCAAGCCTGGAGATTCAAAGCTCTGGAGAACTAACTCTGGCCACTGTTCAGCGGTGCACTGCCTCTGAGTAATCAGCTTCAGCCTGGAGCTCCAAGAGCAACAAATACGTGACTTTATGAGCTTGGAACCATAAGCCTGTGATTCTCAGGTCGTATATTTAAAAGCCTCTGGATTTGGGAGATTCAGTCAGGATTTAGGGCCATCAATACTAAGGAGTCTGATACTCTTCTATCTATAATTTATGCTTGGATATCCTAAGAACTCCCTGCAAACTGTAGTGCACAGGTTGGAACCTGCTCTAGATTTTGTATGACCTTCCCATGTAAGAGACTAAGAGAATCTAATTGGTTTGTTCAGTTTTTCTGTCTCTGTCAAATTTTACTCAGCACGTGAGATGCCAGCATCTGTAACAATAGAAGTAAAATTATATGAGATGAAAGAATGTAATATACACAGGAAAATAAAAAAAAAGTTCTAGTTCAGTACCGCAGTGAAAATAAGTCTCACCTCATGCATCACATGTTGCCAAAATAAAACAAAATTAAGGATATTAAGAAAAAAATTCAAGGATACAAAGTATACAATAGAAAATGTACATTGCTTCATACTTTACACATAGTAATTATTCATTTGCAAATGAAGAGTTCACTTCATTAGATCTCATAGAAGCTATGTTGCTTATACCTAGGGTTAATTTCTGCAATGTGTCAATGCTAAGTAGTTGGGTAGAGATTTGCTATATATTCCTTACTACAATAAGAGAAAAATATTAGATTCTTGGGCTTGTTCAAGTGGTCTACTTTATAAAGAAATATTTTCTAATCTGATTGTAAATGTATACATAAATGCTTGTTTATACATAATATGTTAAAATATAATTGGTGTGGAATCAGGAAACACAAAGTAAGCATTTATTTTCAGCATTGTGAATATACTTTATAGTTATTAATAACAATTGCTCTACACATGTTTTGGATAGTGCTCTACTGTGGAAAAATAATAGTATGAATATATGCATATTGTTTCATACATATTAATATATTCATGAAGAAATGAATATGTATTTTGAACATACACATACATGCATGTATTAGTGAACAAATTTAAATATATATGCTCAGATACATAGATTTGTGAAGAGGTTTATCAGTAATTAGATTACACAATCATTCACCTGCACCACAGGTTTTCAACCTTCCTAATGCTGAGAACCTTTAGTACAGTACTTCCTGTTGAATTCCATAAAATTATTTCACTGATACTTAACTGTAATTTTGCTAATATTATGAATCATAATGTAACTATCTGATCCATACAATATCTCATATGAAATCCTTATGAAAGAGTCATTCAACCGCAAAGGGGTCATGATCCACAGCTTGAGAATCTCTGACCTACACACTGTAGAACTAGTAAGGTCAAGGGTATAATTTCCTCACAGGAAATGAGAATAGGAGGAACCCATAGTGTAAATGTTAACCCAGAATCACAGCTCTGAGCATCAACACTGTTGGGACTAGAATGATGACATAACTCTTGTTTGAAAGTTCATGATCGTTAATTAAGTACTTATGTCAAGTAAAGGAGAACATAAATGGTCCAGTTTAAACTGTGGAGGATGTTTGAATGTCCTCTGCATATTTCATCAAGTCAGGACCTGCATAGAGTAGGGAATGGCCATATGTACTGACAAACACTCTCACCTTTACTAAACTGGAGATTTAAATGTTTTTCCCTCTGTGAAAACCTGTAGAACAATATCACAAAACACAGTTTACAAGCTGTCCAAGTACCACTTATCTCACCCAAGTTGATACATTAACCTCAAAGTCAGATGATATCACAAAATCTAACACTGAGTGAGTATGTGAAAAATTAGTAGAACTAAGTCACTGGGAAATATAAAATGTTAAATATACATTTTAGAATATGTTTATTTGAAAAATTATTTAATCCTTTGAGCTAAAACAATTAGAAACTTACACTAGCTAAGTTTTTCCATAACAATATCATTCAACATTTAAATCATAAGGCTTATTTTGCCCATAAAATATATTAAATATTTTCAACCTTTGGTTATCATAGCCACATGTACTAAAGTTTGGTTAGTGGCCATGGATGTATAAAAACTAATTTTAGTGTAATCACTCATTATAGATAAACAATTGGTATAATGAAGGAAATGAGGAAGAGTTGCCTTAAGCTGAATGAATAAAAATAAACAGTAAACAAAATCAGTTTTAATTAACCAGATTTATCCTGCTGTTCGCTGCTGTAATTCTGAATCTTCTGGATTTGAAATGGCAGATTAATTGAAAAAATGAGATAAATGTTGAACATTAGGTTGGGTTAATGAGCATCTAAAATATTCAGAATATTAAGATTTGTCCTGAAGGCTGTCAGGATCCATTTGTCTTTAGAATCACATAATTATATCTTGCCAAAAGCAGATGCAATTGGAGGATATTACTCTAGATCTTTTCTGTATAAACAGAAGGTGACATATGCAGTCTTTGAGTTGGACTGTAGTAGCACAGTAGTGATTATTTCTGTACAAATTAATAAATTTAGAGTATCACTAGAATTTTTCGTACTCTTCACTAATTTGTTAGGGGATATAATAATATTGGGTATAAGATTATCAATAGTGGTGTCAGGATAATATATACTTAAATACTCAAGAGAATTTCTAATTACATGAGATCATATGGTTCTCCTAGTTATATTTTATGTATCTTTATATGTGACCTGTTTTTATGTAGAAAAATGCTTCCCAAGCACAGGTATTTCTTTGTTTAAACCTTTTCTTCAATAGTCATAAATTCATATAATATGTTTTAATCAAATCCATTTCAATTATCTAAACTTCATCTTCTCTCCTATTCTGCAAGCAAATTTCATGGGCGCTCTTGCTCATTTGTGTAGTACCCCCTCCCTCCCTCCCTCTCTCTCTCTCTCTCTCTCTCTCTCTCTCTCTCTCTCTCTCTCTCTCATCTATCTACCTATCTTTGCCTCTATATCTCCTTTCTCTGTCTTCTAATACTCACTGGAGTGACTTAACCTCCCATGTATGGTCCTGGATAAATAGGACAATCTATTGTACCAGAGTTAGTCTCACAGGGCCCACATTGTTGAAAACAACTGAGTTTCCATACCCAACAGCTATCAGCTAGCCATATGTTATCAAATAGGTGTTGGACCTCATAAGACCCTCCTCCACATTAGGGATATCAAGTCTTGCACATACAGTCCCAAACTCTGTAGATTCATGTATGCCAAGCAAATTCCATGTCCACCAAATACTGTTTACTGCAGACATACGCTATCTCTGACTCTTACAATCTTTCTGTCTCCTCCATGACAATCCATGAACATTGCTGACTGTGATGTGAGATAGACATCTCATTTGGTACTGACTGCTTCCCAACTCTTATTTTATACGGGATGACAAATTTTTATATTAATCTCCATCTACTCTTCTCTGAAAAGAGTTGAAAGATGCACTATTTGTGGAATGAAAGACAAGAATTTAGGAACAGTTTATTAACCTATATACTTAGCAGAATAATAGGATTAGATTCCCCTCTATAGTGATTGACCTAAGTGAGATACTGGTTTTGGACTCCAGTACAAAGCTGCACTCCATCTGGTACACCCTGCCTTAAATGAAAGCATACAGTGGCTAGTTACTCCGGTAACATTTATCCTTCTATTGCACCAGTGAGGAGGTCCCTCCAGGCCAGTTAGCATTTTATAGCTCACTGAGTTTATACATGGACTGTTTATAACTTTTCACCATGCACAGAACCTTCCAGCACTATGAAAGGCATCTAGTAGAGATGAAAGTTCCAGGCATGGAACTAGCTAGATTTCTTCATATCTGGTGACTCTGATATGTGGCACTTTTAGCAATAGGGCTTCACCTCCATTTCTGGAGAGTAACAAATATTGTCCATTTTACTGTTCTAACTCAATCATCTGGCCTTCCACTGTCAGCCATTATTCTAGGGTAAGATGAAAGCTAAAAGTAGTTTTAATTTGCATTCCCTTAATGTCTAGAGCTATCAAGCAATTTAAAGTGTGTCTTGGCCATTTTTCTTTCTCTCCTTGTCTTTTTTAGAGCTCCCTGTTTAGCTTGTAGTACTTAGATGGGAAAAATTTTATGGAATTCTACTGACAAACAGTGCTAAGAAGGGTAAACATTGCTAAGAAGTGCTACTTGGTACTAGGGTTCTTTTTGTTTTTTGTTTTTGTTTGTTTGTTTGTTTGTTTGTTTGTTGATAGTATATGGTGTGTGAAAACAACATCCTTGATGATCCCTAACCTAACTATTATGAGGTAACGCCATTTAAAACAATATGCATGTATTTTAGTAAGATTCTGTAATAGTTGGTTTATGTAAACCTATTCAAAGGTCTTTATTTTTAGTTATTCTTCCCTAATGTCTTAGTTAGGGTCTTATTGCTACGAACAGACAATATGACCAATGTAAGTTTTATAAAGGACAACATTTAATTGGGACTGGCTTACAGGTTCAGAGGTTCAGTCCAGTATCATCAAGGCAGGAGAATGGCAGCATGGCAGCATCCAGGCAGGCATGGTGTGGGAGGAGCTGAGTTCTACATCTTCACCCTCTTCACCTGAAGGAAGCCAGGAACAAACTGAACATCCTCAGGGAACCCAACCCCACAGTGACACACTTCCTCCAAGAAGGCCACACCTCCTAATAGTGCCACTCCCTGGGCCAATGATATGCAAACCATTATTCTACGGTAAGAAAACTAAAAGTAGTTTTAATTTGCATTCCCTTAATGGCTAAAGTTATTAAGCAATTTTAAGTGTGTCTTGCCATTTTTCTCTCTCTTTTTCTTTTTCAGAACTCTCTGTTTATTTCTATGTCTCAGTTTTTTTGGTTTTTTTTTTTTTTAACTTTAAAATTTTTATTGATTCTTTGGGAATTTCACTTCATTCATGCCAATCCCTGCATCTCCTTTTTCTTTGTATCTGCCTTCTACCCTGGCACCATGCTTCTCCAAACAGAAAAAAAGAACACAGTGTCTTCCCAGGAAAACCACTGTTCCTCATGGGATGTCATGGAGTATATTCCTTTGTGCAAACAGCTTTACTTGCAAATATTAATCACGATGAGTGAGTTGGTGGTATGTTATAGCAGTTTATAGATGGGATAGATGATGGGATAAACTAAGTCAAAGTCCTGGATCTAGGTAGGCCTAAGTGGGAGCTGAGTTGGTCTACTCACAAACATTCCTGCACCCACACTAACAGGGCCAGCTGTCCTACTTTGCCCATGTGAGGGACCGGGACATCAGTTTTATCTGCAGCAGCTATCAAGAGACAGGACAGCTTTCAAGAGTCCAAGCTATCAGGGCCAGCTCTCCTCTCATACCCTCTGGGCCAGCTCACCTGAACTCCCTCCGCCAATTCCAGTTCTACTGTGCTAACCCAGGCCCCATTTTTTATGGAATTTTGTAAAAATACTGTTGTTTGTTTATTACTGTTGTTGTTTTTTTGTATACTCTAAATAGTAACTCTCTCAGATGGATTCCTTTAATCATGGATCATTTTTGCATATTTAACTCCAATATTATGAAATGGTAAAGAAATTTGATTAGAAAATGTAAACATTTCAAGTCTTCTTAAAAATATTCTTGAAATAACCAATTAAAATGAAAAACATAGCATGTAGTCACTGTTAACTATAATAAATATTTACATTTTATCTAGTCTGTTTAATTGGAATAGGAACAATTGTTTAATAGAAACATTTTTCCATAGTAATTTCTGAAATAAAAAATTCGAAGCTGCAATAATAAATTTGTCTGTAGTATAGTACAGGCAGAAAAAAAAAAGATCATATTTTGTCTTAGAGTATAGTTCTCCCTGTCAGATACTTTTATCTAAATACAAGTGTAATTCTTTTATAAATTCAGTGTTTACTTTCCAGATGTGTCCATTATTATTTATACTAATATTTGAAACATTACCAATAGTAAAACACAAGTTAATATAATATTCACATTTGGAAATGTTATTTTTCCTTGAATTAATCTGGTTTTCTGATTTTCTTTCTTTCTTTTTTTTTTAAAAAAAACAGCTGTTTAATTGAACTGTAGGCAATATTTCAGCAGTATTTCTGGAAGTATTTGTAAATTATTTACATGAATCTTTGTTTAATCATTTAAATTTTAAGACAAAATTGTATTGTGAAACAAGTATCCTTGACTTTGAATATAGCAAGAGTATTTGTCATTGGGAATGCAATATTACTAAAAAGAGAACATGTTAATGTTTTTACAATCTTGCTGTCAATTAGACCCTATGTGAACCCTTATTGAAACATTATATGAATTAGAGTAATAATACCCTTTTAAGAGTTTCTGGGACCAGTAATAGAAAAGATAATTTTTTGTATTTACTGTGCTGAATATCAGTATTTAAATACTGTAATTCTGCAATTTTAAAATTTATAATTGACATTAAATTTTATAAACTTTTCACTTTCAGTCTCAGCACTTGTTTTCAGATTGCATTTTTTTTTTATTATTAACTTGAGTATTTCTTATATACATTTCGAGTGTTATTCCCTTTCCCGGTTTCCAGGCAAACATCCCCCTCTCCCCTCCCCTTCCTTATGGGTGTTCCCCTCCCAACCCTCCCCCCATTAACGCACTCCCCCCATAGACTAGTTCACTGGGGGTTCAGTCTTAGCAGGACCCAGGGCTTCCCCTTCCACTGGTGCTCTTAATAGGATATTCATTGCTACCTATGGGGACAGAGTCCAGGGTCAGTCCATGTATAGTCTTTAGGTAGTGGCTTAGTCCCTGGAAGCTCTGGTTGCTTGGCATTGTTGTACTTTTGGGGTCTCGAGCCCCTTCAAGCTCTTCCAGTTCTTTCTCTGATTCCTTCAATAGGGGACCTATTCTCAGTTCAGTGGTTTGCTGCTGGCATTCGCCTCTGTATTTGCTGTATTCTGGCTGTGTCTCTCAGGAGAGATTTACATCCGGCTCCTGTCGGTCTGCACTTCTTTGCTTCATCCATCTTGTCTAATTGGGTGGCTGTATATGTATGGGCCACATGTGGGGCAGGCTCTGATGGGTGTTCCTTCAGTCTCTGTTTTAATCTTTGCCTCTCCCTTCCCTGCCAAGGGTATTCTTTTTCCTCATTTAAAGAAGGAGTGAAGCATTCACATTTTGATCATCCGTCTTGAGTTTCGTTTGTTCTAGGGATCTAGGGTAATTCAAGCATTTGGGCTAATAGCCACTTATCAATGAGTGCATACCATGTATGTCTTTCTGTGATCGGGTTAGCTCACTCAGGATGATATTTTCCAGTTCCAACCATTTGCCTACGAATTTCATAAACTCGTTGTTTTTGATAGCTGAGTAATATTCCATTGTGTAGATGTACCACATTTTCTGTATCCATTCCTCTGTTGAAGGGCACCTGGGTTCTTTCCAGTTTCTGGCTATTATAAATAAGGCTGCGATGAACATAGTGGAGCACGTGTCTCTTTTATATGTTGAGGCATCTTTTGGGTATATGCCCAAGAGAGGTATAGCTGAATCCTCAGGCAGTTCAATGTCCAATTTTCTGAGGAACCTCCAGACTGATTTCCAGAATGGTTGTACCAGTCTGCAATCCCACCAACAATGGAGGAGTGTTCCTCTTTCTCCACATCCTCGCCACCATCTGCTGTCACCTGAGTTTTTGATCTTAGCCATTCTCACTGGTGTGAGGTGAAATCTCAGGGTTGTTTTGATTTGCATTTCCCTTATGACTAAAGATGTTGAACATTTCTTTAGGTGTTTCTCAGCCATTCGGCATTCCTCAGCTGTGAATTCTTTGTTTAGCTCTGAACCCCATTTTTTAATAGGGTTATTTGTTTCCCTGCGGTCTAACTTCTTGAGTTCTTTGTATATTTTGGATATAAGGCCTCTATCTGTTGTAGGATTGGTAAAGATCTTTTCCCAATCTGTTGGTTGCCGTTTTGTCCTAACCACAGTGTCCTTTGCCTTACAGAAGCTTTGCAGTTTTATGAGATCCCATTTGTCGATTCTTGATCTTAGAGCATAAGCCATTGGTGTTTTGTTCAGGAAATTTTTTCCAGTGCCCATGTGTTCCAGATGCTTCCCTAGTTTTTCTTCTATTAGTTTGAGTGTGTCTGGTTTGATGTGGAGGTCCTTGATCCACTTGGACTTAAGCTTTGTACAGGGTGATAAGCATGGATCGATCTGCATTCTTCTACATGTTGCCCTCCAGTTGAACCAGCACCATTTGCTGAAAATGCTATCTTTTTTCCATTGGATGGTTTTGGCTCCTTTGTCAAAAATCAAGTGACCATAGGTGTGTGGGTTCATTTCTGGGTCTTCAATTCTATTCCATTGGTCTATCTGTCTGTCTCTGTACCAATACCATGCAGTTTTTATCACTATTGCTCTGTAATACTGCTTGAGTTCAGGGATAGTGATTCCCCCTGAAGTCCTTTTATTGTTGAGGATAGCTTTAGCTATCCTGGGTTTTTTGTTATTCCAGATGAATTTGCAAATTGTTCTGTCTAACTCTTTGAAGAATTGGATTGGTATTTTGATGGGGATTGCATTGAATCTGTAGATTGCTTTTGGTAAAATGGCCATTTTTACTATATTAATCCTGCCAATCCATGAGCATGGGAGATCTTTCCATCTTCTGAGGTCTTCTTCAATTTCTTTCCTCAGTGTCTCGAAGTTCTTATTGTACAGATCTTTTACTTGGTTGGTTAAAGACACACCGAGGTACTTTATATTATTTCGGTCTATTATGAAGGGTGTCGTTTCCCTAATTTCTTTCTCGGCTTGTTTCTCTTTTGTATAGAGGAAGGCAACTGATTTATTTGAGTTAATTTTATACCCAGCCACTTTGCTGAAGTTGTTTATCAGCTTTAGTAGTTCTCTGGTGGAACTTTTGGGATCACTTAAATATACTATCATGTCATCTGCAAATAGTGATATTTTGACCTCTTCTTTTCCGATCTGTATCCCCTTGATCTCCTTTTGTTGTCTGATTGCTCTGGCTAGAACTTCAAGAACTATATTGAATAAGTAGGGAGAGAGTGGGCAGCTTTGTCTAGTCCCTGATTTTAGTGGGATTGCTTCAAGTTTCTCTCCATTTAGTTTAATGTTAGCAACTGGTTTGCTGTATATGGCTTTTACTATGTTTAGGTATGGGCCTTGAATTCCTATTCTTTCCAGGACTTTTATCATGAAGGGGTGTTGAATTTTGTCAAATGCTTTCTCAGCATCTAATGAAATGATCATGTGGTTCTGTTCTTTCAGTTTATTTATATAATGGATCACGTTGATGGTTTTCCGTATATTAAACCATCCCTGCATGCCTGGGATGAAGCCTACTTGATCATGGTGGATGATTGTTTTGATGTGCTCTTGGATTCGGTTTGCCAGAAATTTATTGAGTATTTTTGCGTCGATATTCATAAGGGAAATTGGTCTGAAGTTCTCTTTCTTTGTTGTGTCTTTGTGTGGTTTAGGTATAAGAGTAATTGTGGCTTCGTAGAAAAAATTTGGTAGGGCTCCATCAGTTTCAATTTTGAGGAATAGTTTGGATAATATTGGTATGAGGTCTTCTATGAAGGTTTGATAGAATTCTGCACTAAACCCGTCTGGACCTGGGCTCTTTTTGGTTGGGAGACCTTTAATGACTGCTTCTATTTCCTTAGGAGTTACCGGGTTGTTTAACTGGTTTATCTGTTCCTGATTTAACTTCGATACCTGGTATCTGTCTAGGAAATTGTCCATTTCCTGAAGATTTTCAAATTTTGTTGAATATAGGTTTTTATAGTAAGATCTGATGATTTTTTGAATTTCCTCTGAATCTGTAGTTATGTCTCCCTTTTCATTTCTGATTTTGTTAATTTGGACGCACTCTCTGTGTCCTCTCGTTAGTCTGGCTAAGGGTTTATCTATCTTGTTGATTTTCTCAAAGAACCAACTTTTGGTTCTGTTGATTCTTTCTATGGTCCTTTTTGTTTCTACTTGGTTGATTTCAGCTCTGAGTTTGATTATTTCCTGCCTTCTACTCCTCCTGGGTGTACTTGCTTCTTTTTGTTCTAGAGCTTTTAGGTGTGCTGTCAAGCTGCTGACATATGCTCTTTCCTGTTTCTTTCTGCAGGCACTCAGTGCTATGAGTTTTCCTCTTAGCATAGCTTTCATTGTGTCCCAAAAGTTTGAGTATGTTGTATCTTCATTTTCATTAAATTCTAAAACGTTTTTAATTTCTTTCTTTATTTCTTCCTTGACCAGGTTATCATTGAGTAGAGCATTGTTCAATTTCCACGTATATGTGGGCATTCTTCCCTTATTGTTATTGAAGACCAGTTTTAGGCCGTGGTGGTCCGATAGCACGCATGGGATTATTTCTATCTATCTGTACCTGTTGAGGCCCGTTTTTTGACCAATTATATGGTCAATTTTGGAGAAAGTACCATGAGGAGCTGAGAAGAAGGTATATCCTTTTGCTTTAGGATAGAATGTTCTATAAATATCCGTTAAGTCCATTTGGCTCATGACTTCTCTTAGTTTGTCGACATCACTGTTTAATTTCTGTTTCCATGATCTGTCCATTGATGAGAGTGGGGTGTTGAAATTTCCCACTATTATTGTGTGAGGTGCAATGTGTGTTTTGAGCTTTAGTAAGGTTTCTTTTACGTATGTAGGTGCCCTTGTATTTGGGGCATAGATATTTAGGATTGAGAGTTCATCTTGGTGGATTTTTCCTTTGATGAATATGAAGTGTCCTTCCTTATCTTTTTTGATGACTTTTAGTTGGAAATTGATTTTATTTGATATTAGAATGGCTACTCCAGCTTGCTTCTTCTGACCATTTGCTTGGAAAGTTGTTTTCCAGCCTTTCACTCTGAGGTAGTGTCTGTCTTTGTCTCTGAGGTGTGTCTCTGAGGATCATTGATTAGTGCTCAATTATCTCTTTATCACTCTGCTATTTACTAATTACTAATATTACTCACTAATAAGTTCACACAAGAGTAGTCATGTTCCTACAGACCAACATTTCGAAACCAAAATGTGATTTATATAAAACTTTAGAGTTCCCATTCCTGTTGGTGAATGCTAGGATGTTTTAATAATATAAAAGCAGTAAGGCTGATGAAAAAATAAAATGATGGGACAATATGATATTAAATGTCAACCAAAATGCTACATTACCTTGTTTTAAATTTTTAAAAAGGCCAACACTGGCATGATAATAACGAGTGTTTGAAAATAGCTTTGCAATTTATGACCTTGTGTAACATTGCTAAATGAAAAATAGTTCTTAAAATAGAGGCAAGTATCTGTGGTTATTGTAAGGAAGGTACATTAGAAAATAAATTTGTTTATTATATAGAAATATATACCATCTAAGGAAAATACGTTTTTTTGGATATTAGAAACAACATAACAAATCATCATATTTAAGGTGCTGCATACCTTGAGTAAGTACTTCATGGTAATGGTCTTTTATATATTGTCTTTTTCTCTCAGTCTCTGGAAACTGTATATTTAATTTTTCCCCAAACACACATAGAGCTTTATCTTATGTTCTCCTCTTTGGCTATAGAAATTCCTCCACTTTGGGTGCAATTGCCTTTGCCATGATCCCTATAATTTCAATATACAGAGAACTTGAAAGTCACAAGGAAGAAAACCAGAGCTGACAACATACCTGGGGCATACATAGGTATTGTCTAAGTTCATTGTTTGTTTTTCAGACATATTAGTCTCGCTTAGAAATAATTCACACTTACTTTAAAATTGTATGTGGCCACATTTTTCTTTTCCTTATGAAATAGATCTATAAGATTCTAAAAATTGCTACTACTTTGATGTAAGTTTCAGTAATAACTATGTACTTTAGGTTTCTTAATGGCCTTCGCATGGCAAAAGCTGGAGGTTTTTTAATTTTAAATGGATAAAATTTTCATAATCTAGTCATGAAAAGTTGGGCAGGTAGTTAGAGCTACACATATAAATGGCCGCATTCCTTCTGGTCTCCATCTGCATGCAGAGCTAAGTCTGTCCCACAGCCCTCCAAAACCAAAACCTTCCTGGAAAGACCAGGTCTCCCAGCTACCCTCTCACTCCTACGATCACAGGCCCACAGGAGGGACAAGCTCCAGTCAGAGATGGCAAGACCGACTAAGATAAGACATAACCAGGTGGTAAGAGGCAAGTGCAAGAACCTAAACAACAGAAACCAAGATTACTTGGCATCATCAGAACTGAGTTCTCCCCCGACAGCAAATAATGGATATCCCAACACACTAGAAGAGCAAGATCTGAGTTTAAAATCAAATCTCCTGATGATAATAGAGGTCTTTAAGAAGGACATAAATAATTTCCTTAAAGAAATACAGGACAACACAGGCAAACAAGTAGAAGCCCTTAAAGAGGAAACACAAAAGTCTCTTAAAGTTCCTATAAGACACAACCAAACAAGTAAAGGAATTGAGCAAAACCATCCAGGTTCTAAAATGCAAATAGAAACAATAATGAAATCACAAAGTGAGACAACCCTGAAGATAGAAATCCTAGGAAAGAGATCAGGAGTCATAGATGCAACCAACAGAACACAAGTGATTGAAGAGAGAATTGCAGGGGCAGAAGATGGCATAGAAAACATTTACATACTAGTCAAAGAAAATGCAAAAAGCAAAAATCTCCTAACCGAAAACATCCAGGAAATTCAGGACATAATGAAAACACCAAATCTAAGGATAATATGCATAGAAAAGAATGAAGATTCTCAACTAGAAAGGCCAGTAAATATCTTCAATACCATTATAAAAGAAAACTTCCCTAACCTAAAGAAAGAGATACCCAAGAACATACAAGAAGCCTACAGAACTCCAAATAGATTGGACTAGAAAAAAATAATTCCTCCCATCAAAATACCAAATACACAAAACAAAGAAAGAATATTAAAAGCAGTAAGGGAAAAATGTCAAGTAACATACAAAGGCAGACCTGTCAGAATTATAAACCACCTTCTCAACAGAGATGGTGACAACTAGAAGATCCTAGACAGATGTCATACAGACCCTAAGAAAACACAAATGCCAGGCCAGACTACTATATCCAACAAAATGCTCAATTCCCATCCCAACTCAGCCCACAATACCGAGCGTCTCCCTCACAATTCCATCCCAGACCCCCATAACAACAGGAGGGGCCTAGGGAACCATCCCTATTCTCTTGAATATCATCAATAAAGTTCTGCTGCACCAAAAACAAAAACAAACAAAAACAATGACTACATGAAATTCTTAGGCAAATGTATGTCACTAGAAAATATCATCCCAAGTGAGATAACCCAGTCACAAAAGAAAACACATGGTATGCACTCACTGATAACGGGATATTAGTCCAAAACTGTCTCTTCTGTCTCCGTCCCGCAGAAAGGAGTGACACCATGATGTTCTTCTCAAAGCAGTTTATTCAGGAACCTTTCTTTCTGCATGCAAGCAGCAATCTCTCTTTTCTTCTCTCTCTCCCCCAGCCCCCGAGCACACTCCCTTATATCCTCCCTCAACTCTGCCTCCTCAGTCAGACTGCATAATCTCAGTTCATAGGTCCACGTCACATGGCCTGATCTTGCGTCATGGTGCGCCTGCGCAGCTCTCACAATGGACGTGGCTAGTTTCAGGTGTGTGAGGAAGTCAGGTGCTAGTCATGAGACTTAGCTGCAGTCCCGGGCGCCATCTTGGGACTGCCGCCACACCCGCTCCCCACACAAAAGCTCAGAATACCCAGGAAACAATTCATGCCATATGAAGCACAAGAAGGCAGGCCAAAATATGGATGCTTCAGTCCTTCTTAGAAGAGAGAACATAATACTCATGGGAGGAAATACATGGACAAAGATTGGACAGGAACTAAAACGGTCATCCAGATACTTCCCCACCTGGAGATCCATCCCATATGCAGTCACCAAATCCAGTCACTATTGCTGATGCCAAGAAGTGGTTGCTGACAGGAGCCTGATATGCATGTCTCCTGAAAGGTTCTGACAGCTTTAGTGATACAGATGAGGAAGATTGCAGCTAACCATGAGACTGAGCACAGGGACCTTAATGGAAGAGGAGTTAGAGAAGAGACTAAAGGAGCTGAAGGGGTTTGCAACCCCATAGGAAAAACAACATTATCAACCAACCAGATATCTCCAGAGCTCCCAGGGACTAAACCACCAACCAATGAGTACACATGGAGGTACCTATGGCTCCATCCGTATATGTAGAAGAGGGTGGCATGTCTGGTATCAGTAGAAAGAGAAGCCTTTGGTTCTGTGATGGCTTGTTTCCCCAGTATAGGGGAATGCTAGGGCACTGAGGTTGGAGTGGGATGTGGGAGTGGGAGCACCTTCATAGAAGCATGGGGAGGGAGGAGGGGGGTTGGGAGGGAGGGA
This sequence comes from Rattus norvegicus, assembly GCF_021556685.1. Lineage (NCBI taxonomy): Eukaryota > Metazoa > Chordata > Mammalia > Rodentia > Muridae > Rattus > Rattus norvegicus. The sequence goes on along the minus strand of NC_141534.1, from coordinate 11,335,653 downwards.
AAGGGGATAACATCTGAAATATAAATACATAAAATATCCAATAAAAATAAAATAAAGTAAAATAAAATATAAGGCCACCGTATTTAAGCTCATGTTCTGAGTGTTTGTGGTATCTAATAATGCTATTTTTTTAAGGACTCATCGAGCCTTTGCAGGCCATATGACATAAGTAGGCAATAGAGGCAGAATTCTGTACTTCCTTTTCCATTTTGTTCGTCCCAGCTGTTACCTTCCTCCTTGTCCAACATGTTGTGAATGAGCTTACCCCAGTATGTGTCATCCTCACCAGGATTAATTTTCTCATCTTACAAAATGAGCCGTAAGTTGTTTCTGTCAGATTTTATGCCCCACTGATGATGTCAGTCATTAATATATTTGGTTACAACCAACATCCATTGATTATTTCCTTCTAAAATTTGACAACTCATTTTCAACTGTACAGCCCTAGTTTACTAAGGATTGGTTCATCCATGGAAAGTGAATCAGTGGGGAAAAAATGGATTTCCTTAAATGCTTATGATATTAAAATATAAAAAAACACTTAAGTGGTGTGAGATCTTCTTTTCAAAGGATAATCTAAGTGTCTCATAGCCTATCACGTATTATAATTTCCCCCAGGTTTGCTGGCCATTGAAATTCATATATATTTATTCATGATCTGATATGATCGACATACACATTGTGAAGAATTACTGATCAAACAGTATATCGACCCCTTCACACAGCAATTTCTTCATAGTGAAAACATTTGAGGACTACCTAGGAAATTTTAATGATTTGTGAAGTAGTATGGAAAAGTGAAATGTATTTTATAAACTGTCCTAATGAAATCATACTTTTCTAGGAGGAATTTTAAATATATATTTTTTTAGTTTGTCATGACAGTACTTGAAAGTTGGAATTGGGGGCATTGTAAGCTCACGTCTACCTAGGGTTACATAGTTACTTCAGTAACCACCGGGATTACATTGAAAGACCATGTCTCCTAAAAACCAAACACTGTGCATGCAGCTCATGGTAAAATCCTTGCTTCACATATGCAAATCCAAGATCCGGTTTCCAACAGTGACAAAACAAAACAAAACAAAACTCCTTAATGGGCAATATAAACATTACCAGAGAGAAGACTTAAGTATGAATTTTGCCTTTTGGACAAACTATTTGGATGATTTTCGGCCCAAAACTCTCTTTTGTTCAATATAGCACTCTTTGGAATTATGTTTCTGAAAAATGATCATGGCCAGAAACAACTTGGAAGAGGAATAGATTTATTTCAGTTCATGCTTTCACGTATATAAGATCATCACTGAGGGAATTCAGGACCAGAGATTACAGAAGGAGTTTAGAGGAAGGAACTGAACCAGAGACCATAGAGCAATGTTGACAATTTTGGCTGCTGCTTATCACATGTTCTTGTATACCCCAGGGATGTTTGCCTAAAGTTGGTGCCATTGAATCATGACGAGTCTTCACAGATATATGAATGGACTAATCTGATCTAGGAAGTTCTTAATCTGAGGTTCCTTCTTTCCACATGATTAATTTGTACCAACTTGACAGTCATTGCTAACTAGCACTGTTCATTCCTTGCCACCTTTACACATAAATATACCACTGTTGAGCAATGCTTTTTTTCCTGTACCAAATACCATAAGAAACATAGAATAACATAGAAGTCCCACCGTCTTTAAAATAATTCCAATCATTTAAAAGTTAAATGTTCCTTTAAAGGTTCAAAGTCTTTTAACTGTGGCTTCCCTGTGAAGCCAAAACCAAGTTAAATATTTCTCATTCCAAACGTAAGAATGTTGGAATAGGAGCAATTTTATGAAAGCAAAACCGAGATTCTGCAAATTAAATCCAAATTCTATAGTTCAGTGTCCAACATTTCCGAGTCATCATGTTTGTCTGCTCTAAGGGGTTGCAGTACCTCCAAGTTTCCAACTCTGCTATCTATAGTATACGGAATGTCTCCAGTAGGCTCAGGCCTACATCCACTCACACATTCAACAGTCTTTAGTGGATGTCCATGATCCTTCCATTTCTCATATCCTTAGGCCTTCTTTACAACGAAGGCTGTATCTACTCTCTATGACTCCTTTATTATTGCAATTCCCTGTCTTCCAAATCAGCATCAGAAAGATTATTGTTATACACTGGCAAGTTTGGTTTCTCTCTTTTTTTTCAGACCACCACAACGGTGCAAAGACCCCATGAAAATACTTCCTAGAAGATTTTACTTCAATGATGCTCATCTATTTTTTATATATGTATATATGTGTGGGGAGATGTATTAAGAATATGTGGTTCTTTTATTTTTTAATTTTTTATTTATATTCCAAATGTTGCCCCCCTTCTTGGTCCCTCAACCCAGAATTCTTCACCCAGTACGCCATTTTGCTTCTGAGAATGTGCTACCCACTCTGGACTCTGTGCTGGTCCTAGGTGGTATGAGTATTGAAGTGGGGGTCTTGCCTGTGTTCCTAGTTCTGTCAGACCCCTTGGGAGACAGGTATGCTGTGGGCTGAGGTGGGATCATGGACAGCAATGCTGATGCTGATCTCTTAATCATAGCTGATTCTATTGGACCAGTAGAATTTAGAATTTCTCACAACAGGGGTGAGAATGTATTACTACTTATATGTCTTCAGCCCCAAATAATTGAAACACAATTTCCATAATTCAAAACATCAGACAAATAATCTCTAGCCAATTTCCTCAGACTTGGCTCCTTTCTGAAACAGTGAGTGATGAGGTAGCCATGTGATTAAGGTGAGCAGCTGATAAAACTTCAGGGACCATGTTTTTATTCTCCATTCTTAATTTAGCATTTTCTTCTAAATTCACACAATTCATTAAGCTCTGGAGTTTATAATGCAAAGAACCAAATAGTTTCATAATCCCGCCCCCATCGATGACAAATTAATTAATTAATTAATTAATTAAAATGGCCAAGTCCTTCACAACAATGCACGATTCTCTGGCACCCTTTGCTTTCTTTGTTTTCCTGCTGTTGTAAAGAAGCATCAAAATGGGAAGCACTTGAGGGAAGAAAATAATTTATTTTACTTACATTTCCAGGTTATAATACACCATTGAATGAAAGCAGAGTACAAACTTATAAGCAGAGACTATGAAGTAATTCTGCATACTGATGTCAAATCTTACTCCCACTTCGGTGGGACCGGTTGATTTTCCTACGTAGCTCAAAGCCACCCATCTAGGGATATACTGCACGCAATGCTCTGGATGCACCTATATCAATTAACAGTTATTAAAAAGCCCCACAAACATGCCCACCAGCACATCCTACTGAGAGAATTTCTTCAATTGAAGGCTCTTCATCCAATGCAGCTTTGGGCCGTGAGTAATTGACAATAAAAACTAAATCCGCATGTAGGCTTACTAATTGTAGTCAGCTTGTTATGTTTGTTTGTTTTTATCCTTTGACAAACATGCTATTTCTCCCTTATTTTGCCCAGTCAAGACACGCCTCTCCCTGTCTGTCATCCCTTTAGATTTCTTATTTCTCATCCAAAGCTCTTCAAATAGATTGACAGTAAAACCACTTAATAAAAACTGTAGAGTGGATTCTCGGCATCAAATCTTTCTCTACACAGAGTAAGCAATTCCTCAGATGGACATCAGAACTCAAGCTGCTTACCCACGTGATGACCATCTTTGCAGAAGAACAAGTGGAAAGACCTAGGAATTCAAGTGCAGTGGAGATTGTCTAGTTAAAGCCTGGCTCTGTGTGGTTAGCAGCGACTGGAAGCTCCTTCTCTCATTTCTTTGCTATGTCAATCCATACATTTGTGCAGTCAAAAAAAAATTCATCTTCCTGTTGGAGAAGCAGGTTTCACTGCGGCAGCTGCTGCCATTCAAGCCTGCACGGCTTCTCCAGGCTGTATACTCTAAGTTACAGAACCAGACTGGAATAAGACACTTGAATTTTCTATCCAGAGGAGTAAACAGAACACAGCCTACAAGTTATTATTATTTTTTTTAATCTCCATTTGAAAGTACAGATGAAATTTAGCTGCTAGGGCATTGCTCAATTCCCCCCGCCATCTCGATGAGTTCATACTGTGTAAATATTGTGATCTTAATAAATAAGAACTGAAGCACAGCTGGTGCCGGCGAGATATCGCTGTTAGGTTGCTGTGGCCCTGTTATCACCAGTGGGCGATGCTAATTATTCTCAGAACTGAGGCTCTGGCATACGAGGGGAAAAGGAATGCAGAGGAAAGTCAACAGAGGTTGAAACAAAAATAAAACACTGTTTGTTTCAGACCATTGCAAGGGCACTCCACCCTCATGAAAACCAGAGATACACAGGTATGTGAGCTGCTTTTCTCTGTAAAAATGATTTACCAACACTATTTATTTCCTAGCTTGTTTATATTCCAGCTGATTAAAATTCACACCACTTGTTTGTACGGGCAAGAGGAGGTAATTGGGGTGTTGAAAGGACAGCACTGGGAGCCTGGAATTCTTAAATGAATGAGCAAAGAGGGAGAATATTTTTTTTCTCTTTCTCCTTGCTTTTCTGGCAGGTGTGTTAATGACTTACCTTTGAACATTATACACACACACGCAAAAAAAAAAAAAAGAAAGAAAGAAAGAAAAAGAAGGAAAAAGAGAGAAAAAGGTTCATTGTGCATCACTATCCTGATTTTGAAAAATCACATGCTCTTCAGAGGAATTGTCAAGCAGCGAGGTGCTGCTCATGAATGACTTTCCTTTCTTGAAAATGCCATGATGAATTTTTAATTGGTAGCCACTGGTGACCACAGCATCCGACTCAAGTAGAGCTGGCTCATCACATTGTCACAGCCTTTTTTAAGTAATGCTGTTTGACTTTGAGCAGATAGATAAGCAGAGAGAGTCCTGTTAAATGGCGTCTCCCTGCTTTGCTCTGTTAGCATTGAGGAACCCATTCTTGTGGCATACTCTCCAGATTTCCTCACTTGTCAGCAGAGACAAGTTACTTAAGAAGAGGTAAACTGCCATTAGAACAAGTTAGATTCTTCTAGATCCCTTCCACTGTTTGCTCTCTTGTCAAGCCTTGTCTCCTCATGTTCACCAATTTCTCACACCTCTTCCTTGTTTAAAATGAATTTAGGATCTAAGGTAACATGGATTGGAGCCAGTTATTCTTGGGGTTCTCTATGGAGCATCTCTGTCCCTGGATGTCTATTATAACTCGAGGTAGTTGGCAATACTCTGCTGCTTTATTCAAGAACTCCTCAGTGAAGGGAATTTAGGGGCTTTTCTAGTCTAAAAAATGCTCAAAACTTACTGAATCTGTCAGGAACATTACAGTTGGTATTATATGTGTGGCTAAAAGAAACACTGCTTCACATTTTCTATCCTTGACTCTGTTATTCAACAAAAATCACTTTCCATATTATTCTGCATCCAAAATAAATATTTAAGCCAGAAAACCAGGAGACGGTTGTTGGAAAGGGGATCACATTCGTTTTTGATTCATTCAGTCTGAAGATAGTTTCTATAGTTGCCAGTTCTAGTCACTAGATTAGAAATGAGATACTCATTTCAATTAAACAGGAAGCGAGGCACTTTCAGTAATAGTATCTTGCATGGTTTTCAGGCATAAAAATCATGGATGCCAGGGGACAGTTAAAACAGAAAGGCAGCTAACCTCATTCTGTTAATGAAATTATAATCACAGTGTGTGATATTTCAGTGAGACCAACAGTGCTTGTTCATCTAATTTCAAGTGGACAAACCTATTGTCACTAAAATTCAAAACATAGATCTTCCAAATCTCTATCGTGTCTTGGCATCCTCTTTGAGATTCACGTAATTCTCAAACTTGATTTCCCCAGAATTGTTCTCTTTACGATTCTTAACACATTTGTTTACTTGCTTAATTCTGACAAATTAAGTCACTAGCTTTTAAAGGGAGTCACTGATTCCACTTGAGCCACAAGACAACATTTTCCTAAGTCATGCGGTGTGAAAGTGATTTAGAAATATTCTCCTACCGTGCTTCCTAACTCAGCCATTACCTACAAAATTGGCCTGGTAACTACCTAAAGGTTTCTGTTTTATTTACAGAAATGAAAAACCAGATGCATTATTTCTAGATTTTGTCATGACTACAAATCTTTGTGTATCTGTTGCCTCTCTTAGAGTTATATTCTTGCTCTAGTATATGAAGTCAATATGAGGTTTCCTTAGGACAATCATCTTTCAATCTTAAGTCATTGATTGCTTCCTCAAAACCCACTTTTTGCATAAAAGTATTCCTACATTTTCCTCAAGAATTCTCAAGTTCTTAATCCAGGCCCTTTTTTATTTCTCAATCCCCTTCTTGAAGTCCAGTCACCAAATTCAACACAATTAAATGTCCTAGTGCGGAGGACATTCAGCATAAAGAGGGATACTAGTATTAGAAATGATTATTGGCTTTGTAGAAATAAGAATTCTACCATCTACTCTTTTGGTTTTGCTGAACCTACTAGTCAGTCTATCAAAAACTTTGACATCTCTATTTGAAGATTGCTCTGAGGTTTCAAAACTACATAGTCCTTCATTGGGCATCATGTCTACCTGTCTACTCATAATGATTGTGTGCATAGTAAGGGAGAGGTAGTGATAAGCATAATGATAACCACATCATTACCATTTGACTTGGGCCTGATTATATTTAATAATACTTCAATATTCAACTATGCACTTTCTGTGTATCTTTGCCTTTGAAGATCATTTAAGTTAAAGCCATATGAGATGAGGGACAAGGGATAGCAAAACGCACCCTTACTATCTTGTCTTATTCCCTCTTCAAATTTGTTGATATATCACTATATTACTTGTTCTCTGCCCAATTTCTAATAGTCTATTTTTCTTTTCGATTAATATATAATGTATATAATTTAAAACATTATATTGATTATGAGTTTCACATCATGCACCCCACTCCTGCTCATCTCGCTGTCTCCTCATGTACACACTTCACCCTTGCAACCTTTCCCCCAAAATAAAAACACACAAGTAAACAAATAAGCAACAGCAATAGCAACATAACAACAACAATAACAACAACAAGAAAAGAAAGCATAGAAAGCACCACATTGCGGATACTGTAATAAGTCACATTATTTTTTCTAAAAAAATAAATTGAAGAAATGGAAAATGTATTTTATTTTTATTTAACCACAGCAATCTCTGAGACGAATACACAGAGTGGACACGGATAAACGTCTCAAACTTTGGGCTTCCTATAACTTACTTTTAGCAATTCTTGCTTTTGACTACATATAAATTCTATATTCTTGAAGTTATTCCATCATCAAAGTGCATGATGAATAAAAAATGTTTTAGAAGTAGACATATTATGTCTGTGTTTCCATTAAACAGTGAAGATGTCATAGAAATCACTGACAATTTTGTGTTTGGTTTCGAGACAACAGACTTAGATTTTATTAATGCGTTGAGGGTATTTGTTTAATATATTTACTTTGATTTATATTAAATGAAGTTCATAGGTTAGAGGTGTGTGTGTGTGTGTGTGTGTGTGTATGTATGTTTAAATCCACAGTTTAGTAAAATTATGTCATACAAAATTGTATAAACACTTTTGCCAATTTAAAATGACGATTGCTGTGATTTTCCATGACAGCTAATAGGGCAGTTTTCATTTTCATGTTTTCTGATAAACTAAAATATCTATACATAAGCTATACTTAATCTCTGTATCCGAGTAATCACATGCTATTTAGTGATGAGCACTAACAGACCCAGTCATATAATACGATACACAATGACTTGGAGGCATGTTATTCTACATGAGATGTGAGTCTTTACACAGTATTTCTCATTAACAACCTGATCCAAGTCTTTTGGAAGTCGAAGGCTGACACATCAGTCTCTCAGCTAGTTTTAGGACTCAGTATGCACAAAGTACTGAGGCTTTCGCTTTCTTTCTGTGCTTTTTGTTTCTATGATGTTAGAAGCTACAATGCAGAAGTGACTCTCCAGGGATGTCCCCTAGGGATTCCTTGAATCCTCGTTAGGAGACAGAGCTGCAGGCTGGGATAATATCATGACTGTCAGGAGTGAAGTGTGTGTACATTTTACTTCTGAGACATGGAGAAGAGTCCCGGGAGCCACTATTGTGTTTTGAATCGTTCATGAGTAAACACTATTTTAGTTAAATTCACAAAGAAGCATCTTCCTCCCAGGTCACCCATCTCTCAAGACAATTCCTTAGGAGTTTAACTTTCAGGACTTGGAAGTCTTGTTCTGCCAATTTGTAGCCCATTGTAACCACCTTCCATGTGTCCCCTCACCGTTACAGCCTCATGGCAGTTTTGAACAGAGTCTTAAAACTACTCTGCAATATAAATAGGCTTTAAATGTTTAAATTATTTCTTCATTCTCAATTTTTGAATGCAATTTAATTAAGTTATAATTATATGGCTTCCCCTTTCCCTCTCCTCTCTTGTACTCTGTCCAATGTCTAACAGTCTGTTTTTCTTTTCGATACATACATATATATATAATATGTTTTGTTTATTCAGTTTCCTTTTGATATAGAGTCTTACTCTGTAGTCTGGGCTATACTAGAACTCTCTATACTAACCAGCTTTAGTTTGGTTTCCTGGTGATCCACTTAAATAAGCTATCTCTGTGCTCTGAGTAAAGGTATGAGCCACCATATCTGACTTAAAGCTAACTATTTTTATAAAATGTTAGACCACCAGGTAGTCAGTCTCAAGAGACAGAGGGCAGATATGAAGAAAGAGCAGAAAACAAGAAAAACACATCATTTATAAAGTCTATAAATACTTGTTTTTAATGATACAAAATTCCCCATAAATGTGCCCAAGAAATTTAATAAAATTTTAAACTAATTCCAAAGACACCTCAGGACTGAAGCTGTAGGTGAGTGATTATGTCCTTGCCTACCATTCAGAAAGCCCTAGGTTTATCTAGTGCTGCAAAAATAAAATAAATAAATAAATAAAAAAACCTAAGCAAATCAAAACACCTAAGTCTTCCCTAAACAAATGATTTTGTTTTCACTTACTTTACTATTCATTCTTTATTCTGAAACATAGGGCATTTTTAATACTTGAACTTTAAAGTCATGATCAAAGAAATTACTGAACTTTTTGAACAGGCATCTCGTTATAATGTGGATTCATTAACTAATTAATGTGTGTGTGTGTGTGTGTGTGTGTGTGCATAGAAGGGCATTGTGTGTCTTTGTTTAACATGTTCTACCTTGGCTTGTGCCTACCTACCTAGTAAATCTAGCAGGTGACCTGTCATTGTCATCCTGTTTCTGTCTACTCAATTGATGAGGTTACAGATGTATCTATTCACACATGGGTTTTTATATGGTTACTGAAGGTTTGAACTCAGATTCTCTTGTTTGGGGAATAAATGATTTTGTTTAGTGTCTCAGTCATCTCGTAACGTTCAGTCACGTTCTACATGCTGTACCTGATTCCATCTCTAAATATAGCAAAAAGGGGATTAAGTTTCACTAACACTATTAGAATAATTCACATGCAACCATATATTATTACATATAATGTAATTGATAAGGTTGGACATGTGTTTGTGGAAGAAAGTGAAGGCATGAGGACATCAGTGGTTATTCACACAAGGCTGGGAAGGTAAGAGAGCCAGTTTTCTGAAGATGTTAATACAGAGGGAAACAGGATTGAGTTCAGGGTTTAGCTGGCTGTGACGATAGCCTTGTGTACAATCACAGTACCCAGATAAAACCTATCTAAATCCACAGCCCACTAGAGTGGCATTGGGGAAAAGAATATGAAAGCCAAGCCTGCCTACTCAGTCAACCATATATTATTCCAAGACTCGTTACATGTTATCATGTTGTGGAACAGGATGCTATTTTTTTTCTGAGCTTTAAAATGAAAGAATAGGAACAGCTGCCAAGCAGTGTCAATTCTAAATGATATAGTGTATGCACACGGCTTAATGAGCATCAAAGCATGATTGTATTGAAAGAAAAAGTTATAGATAAACCCACTTAAAGGTAAATGTGATAAGATTCATGCAACAGGTAGAAGATAGCCTAGATGAATGTGCATGTGAACCATACATGGTAGATTCAGTCTAGTTCTCTCCACCTTTTTGTGAAGAATGTTATATAAGAACACACTGCCTGTTGTTGTTTTTGTTTGTTTGTTTTTTACAAACCATGGTCCTCACGGTCAAAAATATTTACTCTGAAAATTATAGGCTAAGGTATCAAACCTGGCATAGAACTTCAATTTGTCAGAAATGTAAACATTTTAAAATTAGTAACCCAATATTGTAATATCAGTCTCTAGAATCAACACACTCATACCTCCCTTTAGACCACTGAAACTTTTATCATCGCAACAATTCTCTGAACTGTTTAATTTTACCAATATGTCTTTGGTTTTTCTCCAATCTGACTTTGCTGAGATAAAAATATGTCAGTGTTTTAAACTGGGCGACTATGGAGGATCTGAAACCTCTACTAAGTAGACACATTTATGGTCTGTTACACTGAAAATAACATTTAAGAAACCTTGAAAGGGTTGAAAGGCAGAAGGATAAATGGGTAAGAAAGATTATGAGAGTAACAGAGAACATAGCATTGGAAAGGCATTGTTTGAGGAGCTAACTAGAAAAATCGGAAAGGAAAAGAGAAATGGGAGAGGTCGTTTTGTTGATGAGCCCGGGGATGGAAAGTCTGAATCCTGGAGTACCTTCTCCCAATCATGATGTGTATATGGCCAATTGGCCATCTTTTTGTACTGTCTATTATTCACTCTGTTTTTTGCTTTGGGGGGGAAAGTGAGCTGACATTTATTCTTCTTTACCCATTAGTTACAAAAATTTGACTTTTTGAAGAAAATTCTAATGATATAATTAATTTAAAGTTCAACTATGAAATGTTAGACTCACTGTCTGGAAAATTGGACTTATTATGTCTTAGTCTGCCATCTACACACAATCACTGAGAAGCATTTTCAATGCATAGCTGAAGCGGATCCTAGTCAAAGAGACAGTAATGAGAAGGTAACAGAAACTTTGAATTCTGAGAAATTTTTGAAGAACTAATTATTGCCTGATATATTTAAGTAATGCCCTCCCTTGTTTAAAATTCAACATTTTCATATATAAAATGGGTTAAAACCATGCAATGGTGCTCATACGAATAAAAATAAACTTAATCTATTAGATATCTGTTGCAATGCCAGATGCGTAGTATTTGTTGAGTGAATTATAAATACAGTATCTTTCATAATGAGTTTATTTTTGAGAACTTCAAATATTTACACATTAAGATAGGATCATATCCAGTACAATTTACCTCATCAACTGCCTCCATATCTTCCCTGACATGACTCCTCTCAACCGCATGCCTCGTTAGGCTTTTGATAACCCATTAATGTAGTCAGTGCCTCACATATGCCCATGAGTTTGGGGCCATCACTAAAGCATGTGGAACTGACAAGTAGCTATATTTTCAGTACAAAATGCATTTCTTACTCCACTAGTTCCATAATCTCCTATTAGGGGAAGGAATCCAGGCATCATTTACCTCAGCTGTGCCGAGATCTTGGTTTGCAGGATTTCTTCAGGTACTGTACAAGGAATCACAGTTGCTATGAAACCCTAAGTGCTTTGGCCATGCGGGGTCCAGAAGATACTATTTTACAGCACTCTTCAATAATCACTCAGATCTTATATTCATTCTGCTCTCTCTGCTTTCCCTATTCCCTGAGTCTTGCCCATGTCAGTATTAATATAGGGCTGCTTTTTAAGACTAAGCCTGAAGTCCAGTATTTTGAACAGTTTGACCAGTTACACATTTCTGCAATGAATTTTTCCATGAAGACTCTTTGACCATAGTTGAAAGTAGCAAAACTTTATGCTCATCAATATTAGTAGTAGGTAGTTTGACAGCATCTCTGGTTGTAAAAAGCAGGATCTACAGCTTTCCTGGCTACTGTTTGTTTTTTTTTTTTATTAGATATTTTATGTATTTACATTTCAAATGTTATCCCTTTTCCCAGGCTCCCCTACCTTCCCCCTCCCCCTGTTTCTATGAGGATGCTCCCCCTCCCACCTACCCACTCCCACCTCAACACCCTGGCATATCTGTACACTGGGGAAAGGAGCCTTCACAGGACCAAAGGCTTCTCCTCCTATTGATAGCAGACAGTGCCATCCTCTGTTACATATGCAGCTGGAGTCATGCGTCCCTCCATGTGTACTTTTTGGTTTGTGGTTCAGCTTCTGTCTTTTGACCACGGTCACAATACCAGGCAGGGAATTCGCTCTTGTGACAACAACTTTAAATCCAATCAGAAAGCAGTTAGTTACCCCTTAACAGTGATATCACTATTGTTCTTGTAGTTTTATTGTGTCTGGTAGGTCTGTGTTACAGCCTGAAGGAACCAGCCATCAATTCTTTGGCAATAAGCTCCTACCAAGGAGTTATGGTTAATAATTAAGGGCAATAGGAATAGCTTGTGATGACGGTTTGGAGACCTCTAGGGTAACCCCCGAGTAATAAGTCATAGGGATGCATCATATGCTTTACCTTGCAATAATAGCACTTGTCTTCCAGGAGATGCTGTCCACTCATGCATGTTTATCATGCTCCAACCTTTTAAAATTGTATTTTCACATTTGCTTATTAATTAGTGGGTTTCTCTTAGACTTTCACACATATTCTTTGTTTTACTTAAGCCACCTACTCTCCTCCATTCTCTCCCACATTCTCAAGTTCCCTTCTCTGCTTATCATCACTGTGGTTATTGTTAATAGTGATCATGCATGCATGTCAAGAAAGATATAGAGATGATAAATCTTTAGGACACTTGCACAGACTTGAAAGTCATAAAACCTTTAGTTCACACCCTTCAGAAGTTGAAGGGCTTGTGCATTAGCATCCAGTTTTTGTCAGCATCATCCATTGTAGCTTCATTTGCCTACGACTTCAAGAATTGGCACTTTCACATCACTTCAAGAAAGCATCTTTTTGAAGCAACAAAGGGATCCATAACTTGTTAAAATGCAGAGAAAAATGACTGTGGTGTGTCCATCCCTGATTCAGATTCTATAACACAAAACTATACCTAAGGCTTTGGTGATATTGTGGCTGAGGGCTGGGGCAACTGCTGTTTGCGAGTGTCTTCTGCATGGAGCAGGATGTTGTTAGCATTAACTCTAATGATATGGCCGCCTAGACAAGATGTAAAGACTTCAAGCTGGTCTACATGTCAACATGGATGGAAATTTTATTTATATAAGTTTTTACTCCTGAGATGGAAAGCTACAAAAGGTTATGCCTTTTGAGGGTGAGAGAATCGACTTTCTTTTCATTTATTTTGTTTGTTAAGAGTTAAGAATTCAGTGATAAAGGATTCAATCAGCCATAAACAAGTGCATAATTAATTGAACTGAATACTTTTTCCTCTCTCTCTCCTCTCTCTCTCTCTCTCTCTCTCTCCTCTCTCTCTCTCTCCCCTCTCTCTCTCTCTCTCTCTCTCTCTCTCTCTCTCTCTCTCTCTCTCTCCCTGTATCTCTGTGTGTGCATATGTTTGTGGAAAGTAAAATAAATACAATATAATAAATTAGGTATTTGAGATGACTGGCTGAGAAGAGACAGTAGGAATTGGAGGGATTGAGGGGGGTGGATATGATGAAAGAAAATGTACTCACATATAAACTCTTCTCAATTACAAAACTTCCTATAGACCTGAGATAGAACAATGGGGAGGTGGGATCCATAGGGAGCAGCAAAAAGAGATAGGAAATCCTTGCACATATAGTATGCTGATAAGAGAGACTCTGGTGCACTGGCAGAATTAGCTTGCCACAGTAGGAAAGCTGAATTTCTTTGCCTCTGCAGGGCATCCCATTTAAGCAGCTTGTGGGACTTCCTAGAAATTTACACCTCTGTGGAGACAACACAAATGGAAAAGTGTTAGTTTCCAAATCTGTTTCCCTCTGAGGAACTCTCCTGCTGGGTTTAAACTGACTGTTCATTTTAGGCCTCATTTACTATTTAGTCTTCAGAGGTATTTTCAGTATGAGCAATGGAAATTTTGGTTTAGTTTTACTTTTTCTTATCTTATCCACGAATAAATAACTTGTTGACTTTGAAGTCAACGAGACCCTTAAACAGCATACTCTACTCATAATGGTTAGGTGTTCATATTTAGAGTCTTTTAAAATTATAATTCTTACTTGTTCTTAACTACATATTATAAATGTAAGAACTGAGCTGGGGAAGGACACCAGGAGAACATGGCTCGCTGAATCAGCTAAGCAGAGATCATATAGGTTCACAGAGAATGAAGGAGCTAGCAAGGAACACACATGGTTCTGCACCAGGTCCTCTGCATATTTGTTATGGCTGTTAACTTAGTGTTTTAGTGAGACTCCCAACAGTGGGAATGGGTGTGTCTGTGACTGTTACCTGCTCTTGAGACTCCGTTCCTTCTCTTGGGTTGCCTTGTCCAACCTTGGTGTGAGGGCTTTTGCCTCAGTTCATTGTATTTTGCTTTGTGATATTTGGTTGTTATCCCTTGGAAGTTTTCTTTTCTGCAAGGAAACAGAGGAGGAGTGGATCTGCAGGATAAGAGAGATGCAGGACAACTGATAATGTACTATTAATTTCACACACAAAAATGAAAGAATGCCAAAAGCTTTCAGAACACTTTTGTGTGTGTGGTAAACTTTTAGCAAGAAAATTATGCTTGGCCCAACTTAAACTTTTTACAAGCCCAAGTTGAAATATTACAGTGTGTCTATGGATCATCTCCTCATGTCATATCGCCAGCAATATTCCCATTTTTCATTGATTTAATCTATTTTCTTTTTTTCATTTTTAGCTATTTTATTTATATTCCATTTGTTGCTGGTTTTCCCTCCCAGAATTCTTCATCCATTCCTCTTTGCCTCTGAGGTGGTGACACCTATTCCCCCTTCCCTGGGAAAGAAAGTCTCTACAAGATTAGGTGCATTCTTTCCAACTGAAGCCAGACAAGGCAGTCCTTTGCAGGAGGTCAGACCAGTGCTGCAGGTATGCTCTTTGGTTGGTAACTTAGCCTCTGGGAGCTAATAAAGGTCCTGGTTAGTTGACACTGTTGGTCTATCTATGGGGTCGCCACTCTGATCAGCTCCATAAAATAAATACTAGTAATAATTAGTAAAATAATAAATGAGGAAGTTGGTAAGTTAATTTGAAGAATGCACACCATCAGATAAAAGTACATTGATTAAATAGGTGACAGGCAGAAAAGAGCAGAGCCTCTTTTTCTTGATGTCAGTGATCAGCACAGTACACTTTGGTATGTATTTTGACAACAATCACCACTAGCAATAAGAGGACAGAATACCATGGGAAACTGGCACTTGGTATAAAGTGGGTGAAGAGCTGAGAGGCATCTATCTCTAATATTAATTTATACGTCTTCTTGCCAGTTGCCCTGACTACGCTGGCTTGCCTTGCGGTTCTACGGAGGCTCTGTCCAAATTTGTCCTACCGCTGTAATACCTAATTTCTGATGACATATTATGACAGTATATCTTGAAGAAATTTAAGCCAACCATCCTTACCTTACCTGAAATAAGATATAAATGGTTGTAGAATGGAGTGAATACATAGACTCTTCCCTGGAGCCAATGTTCAGATACCTTACCTTATTGGTCACTTATTTAGAGTTCAGGAAATAATCACAGCATGCCTCATCCTTGCTTCCTTATTTCTTCTTATTTACTCCTTGCACGGTTATGGTGATTGTTATTGATTCTAAAGTTTACTTCTTGCATGGTTAAGGTCATTGTTATGGATTCTAAAACTCTATAGCATGAATTTAACTATAGAGAAATATCGTAGGCTTTAATGATTATTATAAACTGTGGCATGAAGCCATAATAAGTTCAAAACAATCATGCCTCCACCATCACAATGCATTCTCCCCTGGATTTATGTATGGATTCAGATGTACCCTTTACATATAGCACAAATCATATCCACATAGGGACATATCTCCTGCTGTGTGACCATAATGTTCTTTCTAAATCTTTCTAAATCTACAGCAGCCTCTTTCCAAGGATGAGCACATATTTAATCACTGGAGTTAGGACATAAATAAATGAGTAGGTGACAAAATCAATATCTTTTAAAGATTTAAAATCTTAGAAAAATATACATACATATGTTTCCAGATAGAATCCTAAATCAAGTATTATGGTTATCTCATTCTGTTTCATTATCCATTTTTCATAGACTAACAATGTTTTCACTAACCTAAGGATGAGCAATGTCACATACTATCAATAGCTTTAAACTTAGACAAGTCTCTTTATTGAGTAAGCTTGTATTACAGATTACCAACTTTGAAGGCTGATTACCTGCAAAGACATTATACCCTGAAGAACGTTAAGGCAAGCACCCATATTCTACCTGAAACAGGATATTCTACACAAATACTTTAGTTACAGCTTGAAATAGTACGATTTTAGACACTTATGGAGCAGAGTAATCTGAGCATGCATATTCTTTGAGTGGCACCATGCTGTCATACATAGCTATTTTTATTTAAAGTTTTCAAATCATATAAAGAGAATGGGGGAGAAATTGAAATTTTGATTTTAAATAGATGTGGTTAAGAAAGTAGAATGTTTTAGTTTTTGTAATTTTATTCCTCTGTGTCAAAGGCAGGGTTTCAAAAATGTGAGCTTCCTCAGCAAATGATAGAACAAAATCAATCAAAGAATCAAACGGAATAGAATGTAGGTTGATTGAAAGTGAAGTGTTTTATTTTTGTTGTTCGACTTTATATAGATTTAAAAATCTTAGACGTTATAGAAAACTGTAGAAATATAGGAATCAACAAAATATTCTGCATTCTTGCTAATTACATTTTTCCTGCAGATTGGACCAAGCACCAAAAATTCTGACCAGTGCTTTACTATCTGTTTTTCCCACTCAAAGGGCAGTGATGAGACTCAATGAAGATGTTCCAATAACCGCATGGATTTGGCAGACCCTAGCGATACTCATAATTAGGTCAAAACATTTCTTCTCCCATGTTCAAAACTGTATTATTTAATAATGGGTATTGATGTGAAGAAATTCTGAAACTTAAATTTAACTGATTCTATTTACATAAAAAGTAATTTTCAAACATGTTGAAAGATGTGTGCAACTATGCCAAAAGTGATAAAACTAGATTTCAAGCTAGCATTTATATTATTAATTGGGAGACTTTCCTTGGTTTTTTGTTTGTTTGTTTGTTTTTGTTTTTGTCTTGTTTTTTGTTTGTTTGTTTTTAAATCATGGAACTGGTATTGCTTCAGGCTGACTTCCTGCTCATGGCAATGGTTGAATGTAGACCCAGAGTGTGTTACATTTCAATCTGTTCTCTAACCCTTTCTTCACCGCCCCACCCAGCACCCCATCTAAGGCTCTTGTTCAATAGTCTGTTTCAGATGCAGGAAAGTCAATAGCTTTTGAAGTTCAAAATAAACAAAGTAGATACAGTGTTCATTATTCCACAGCTTTCTTGAAACCTTTCTAGGATAGATTTCAAGATCATTAAATGCAGTGCCAGCACAATTTGTTCAGATCTTAATGGAATTTTGGACTGAGCCCAATAAAATAATAAACTTATTTTTGTTGTTTTTCTCCCCTGTGCATGGACTCCCTCAGGCTTTGGGTGGAAAATGTGTTTATTTGGGACAGGATTCAGGTAGCATTACAGTATCAGGCCTGCTATCACCAATCACTCACATAGGTTTGCCTCCCATGACAACCAACCCATCAGATTAATATTCCTCTTTAAGCATTCTAAAACTAAGTCTTTAATTTGAAAAGAATTTGAGAAATTGGTTGCTATTAGATTTGGAAGACTACATCTGTAGCAAAAGTTTTGCCAAATTAGTTCATATATTATATTCTCATTTCCTATATTTTGTGAAATGAATCTCCTTTAAAAATAAGATCAACACACACACACACACACACACACACACACACACACACACACAAACACACAAACACACAAAGGCAGGGAGGACTTTTGTGTTATTTTTCTTACATTACATTGCTCAAAGTCTTAATTTTGTTTCTGAGTAAGCTTTTTTAAATGTTGTTTATTTCTCTCTTTTTATTTATAGTTTCTATCAGGGTTAGCTAGGGAGGGTTTATGAGCCCTCTGCACACAAGAAAGTAGGAGTCGAGCCTTGACTGGGATGTTGGGGAGACTTTCAGTAGATCAGGGGTTGGGGGATGCAGAAGGAGAAAAGATGGAGTATAAATCAGAAAGGCCCAAGATGAGACAGACGACTGGTGCTTGCTTTCTTTTCTATCCCTCCTTTCTTCCCCTGGTTGCCCTGTCCTTAAAAACTTAAATACAGAATAACTCATTATTAACACTGAGAACTAAGGTTGAAACTGGAGCTTTGAGCACATACAATATTGAGTTATGGTTTTTTATTTTATTTTTATTTTAAAAATTCTGTTAAAGGATCAAGGAGGTAGCATATATTAATAGCATAACAAAAAGCTCTAGTTTCCACCCTCAACATGCAAGGCTCCTGACACACAGGCATCCTAGAGCTCTGCCCAGGGTTGTGGGTGGGGTGGGGAGTATGAGGCTCAGAATGTAAAGGTCAACCTTAGAATGTAAGAACCCTAAGCTCAGCAGCCAGGATTTCAGGAGAACCTGAAAACAACAGCAACAGCTACAAAACCAACAGCAAAGTAGCAATAACAAACAAGGAACTTGCAGTGAAATCTACATCACAATAGAGACATAAACCCTATTAGTCAAAAGTGACTTAGGAATTTGAAACCCTCCGTAGTGAATTAATAGAACAATACACAGGAAATCTGTGATCCTAAGACCCTGCAATAGGTGCAATGGGTGGAGGTATAGGGTGTGGTCCATTGTAGACTAGAGTAGTGCTTTGTCCTTACCTATGAAATGTGACAGGAAGCTCAAAGCAGATACCTCACTGATTAGCTTCAGAGAAGTCACCTGAAGAAAATGCCTGAAGAGAGGCGGGCAGACGAATCGCTGTAACCATCATTGGTTTGGTTCAGTCCTTGTCCATGTCTAGATATCTTATTTCATACTTTTTGAGTAAAAACATGTGCACATCCCTGATATAGGCTGCAAACGCCATATGCCAGTGTCCTGCTGCAGCTTAAATCATTGATGCATTTCTTCTGTTCTGTTAAAGTCAGGCTTGTAATGTTGCGTTGCGAGATGTAAAGTTCAGAAGCAGTACTTCTGTGAAGTGCGTGAATGATTGTGCACAAAACACAGATATTTAATTACACGATATTCTCTGTGTAAGAAAACTTTTCATGTTTCTTTTAGAAAAAAAATTCAAGTAGCACTTAAAACTTCCAAACATAATGCAAGAGTTTCTTTAAAATTTCAAATGTTTCTATGAAAACAAATTTATTAAAAAAAAACACCTCATATCTCTTCCATTTTTAAGGCACAGCTAAATAAAATTATGCTTTCAAGTCTTGTGGCAATAGTGTCCATGGAGCTCAAGCCACAGTCTCTGGGTCTACAGCTGCTTTACTGGTGAGTGACTGCAGAATCCCTATGCTGTTTATAGGCAGGTAAATAGCTAATGGCAATAGGACATACCTTGTCTTCTCTTTGGTCCCCATCCTTCACTGGAGGATCCGCTACATGCTTTCAGCACTGATGAAAATGACCTTAATACTTTGTATTACTTTCATAATTAAAATATACATCTTTTCACAGGCCATCCTTTCCAGCGTATCAGTCATGTTCCAACCAAGCATGACTCAAATTAAATATTGTACCACAAGCTAGAAATCAATCGATCTTAAGCTCTGCAGTTGTCCAGTTGAAATTTGGTCATACTTACATATTCCAGCGTGTTAGGTTTGTCAGGAGAATGTGCTTTGGGTGCACTGTAAAGAAGAGGGTCAATTCTTCCTTTTCTGATCTTTTTTCTTCTATAGAACAACACTCCTATGTGAAAGCACCCTGGGACACCCAGTTTCATTCAGTGAGGTTTGCTAGAACCCTTACCAACATCTTCCCGGTCAATTTTAGAAACATTAGAAGCTGAGAAAGTTATGCTAGCTCACAAATTTTGAGGTTTTCTTACCAGACTGGCAAGTTTTTCATGAAGTCTCATCTAGTATCCATCAAACACTGTCTTATAGTAGCTCTAAGAATTTCTGAACCATGCAATAGTCCCCAAAACACCCATGCAATATGACTTAATGCAATTATTTTTTTGTGATCGATTCATCCTAGCTAGTTCCTTTTTTGGATATGCCATCTCAGCCCTTGGGGTCTTATATACTATTTGTAGCATCCATTCCACAACTCTAGACTTCACACTGCATTTATCAGAAAACCTTCATTACTAGTGAATTGTAGAGAGCTGCGACGTGCCGCGCCTCAAAGATGGCGCTGGTTTTCCGCCTTCCACCCTCCCAACAGTGAGCGCTCCTTGCAGTAAACAAGTCCTTATTTGGCTATGTCTGCCTGGCCCGCTAGCTTCCGCATAGTGACAGCCTATCTACATGACCCACGTGGCTTGCAAGGACTGGCCAGTGCTAGCTATTTAAGTGTGGTGCAGGGCGTTCCCCGGGGAGAGCCAGGAGATAGAGAGAGAGACAGAAGGTTGTATCAAGGTTCCTGAGTAAAACTGCTTGAAGAAGATCTCCTGTGGTCGTGTCTTCCTTGCTGGTCGAGGTTGGGCGCGCCAAGTGGTGGCCCGTACGGGGAATCCTCGAATCCACCATAAAGGGACTCAACTCTCTCCAAGATCAGAACTTCTTGCAGTCAGGGCAGCGCTGGAAAGTTCCCAAGGTAAGGTGGGACCATAAGGACCGTGGGAAATAAGCGCCTATAAAGTCTCAGGGTAGTGAGCAAATAAAGTTGCGGTAGCAGCAAACCGAAAGTAAAGTTCGCGGTAGCAGCGAATCGAAAGTAGCAAGACACACGGTGAATTTAGCCGTAGCAGCATAGAAAGTTTTTGTCATGGGGACCTCACAGTCTCATCCAATTTTTGTGGCTCTTCAAGAGCTGTTTGAGTGAAAGAAACTAAAAATAAAAAGAAGCACCATAGAGAGATTTTTGAGTGAATGCGATGCCATTACACCCTGTTTCACAGCCTCTGGTAATCTCACAGTGGCGAGCTGGGACAAGTTAGGGAAAGACCTTGATTTTGCCCAGGAACAGGGGACTCTAAGACCTGGGGTCCGTAAAGAATGGCGCTTAGTGCGTAGCTGCCTTGAGGATCAGAAATGTTGTCAGGCAGCTATAGAGAAGGGGCAAGCTGCCCTAGAAATGCTTCAAGAGGAGAGGTCAGAAAAGCAGGGAAGCGCAAAGGAGACAGACTCAGAAAAGACAGATACAGAGGAGGAAACAGATGAAACAGATTCAGAAGAAGAGTTACAAGAGTTGATAGATCAAATGCGGAAACAGTCTCTAAGGAATAGACAGAAGAAGAAAAGGAAAAAAACTAAAATGGTGGAGGAACCTCCTGGACAGTTCCCCTCGGCTCCTCCTCTCTGCAATGTTGTAGAGGGAGGAAGTAGAGTTTCGGGTAGTACATTCTGCCCAGAAGTGTGGAAGGCAGTCCGCACAGAACTACATCTGGCCTATCGTGTTTATGTGGATGCTAATCAACCAAGGTATCACGAGCCTTTAGACTTTAAGGTGAGCAAGTCCCTGGCAGAATCAGTCAGGACATATGGCATTACGGCCTCATTTACCGTAGCTCAGGTTGAGGCCTTACACAGATTTTGTATGACTCCTAGTGATTGGACTAACCTTGCTCGGGCCTGTCTTAGTCCCGGACAGTATTTGGACTGGAAAGCTTTTCTTATTGAGTTTGCCAATGAACATGCTGCCGCTAATTTGGCAGCGGGGGTCGGCCAAGCTGCCTGGGATAGGGATATGCTGCTGGGTCAGGGACGCTTTGCCAATGCTCAGACAGGGTATCCAGGACAGGTTTACCAGCAGATTAATGAAGTTGCAACAAAGGCATGGAAATCCTTACCTAATAAGGGAGAAGGGAGTGGAAACCTCACCAAGATCCTTCAAGGACCTATGGAGCCATTCTCTGACTTTGTAGCCCGATTAGTAGAAGCAGTGGGGAAAGTCTTTGGAGACCCCTATACTGCTATGCCCTTGATTAAATAGTTGGCCTATGAACAGTGCACAAGGGAATGTCGAGCCGCTATCACTCCTTACAAGAACAAGGGACTTGAAGCTTGGATGAAGGTCTGTAGAGAAATAGGGGGACCTTTGACTAATGCTGGACTTGCGGCTGCTGTCCTCTCTACCAGCCTGTTGGCCTGCTGTAGTGACTGATATAAAAGATTGCTTTTTCTCCATACCTCTTTGTCCAAGGGATAGTGAAAGATTTGCTTTTACTGTTCCATCCTGCAATCATGAAGGACCTGATCAAAGATATGAATGGGTGGTTTTACCACAAGGTATGGCCAATAGCCCTACTATGTGTCAACTTTTTGTGGGCAACGCCATCGCCCCATTAAGACAGAAGTTTCCCGCACTGAGATGCGTACATTTTATGGATGATATCCTTTTAACTGCAAAGAATGCAGAGATTTTAGATTTAGCATATGGAGATTTAGTTAAATTGCTAGAAGGTAAAGGATTGATTATTGCCCCTGAAAAGGTACAAAAGGACAATCTTGTAAATTATTTAGGAACAAAAGTAAGCCCTTATATCATTATCCCCCAAAAGGTTGAATTGAGGAAAGATAACCTTAAGACTCTTAATGATTTTCAAAAAATATTGGGAGATATTAATTGGGTCAGATGTTATTTAAAATTACCAAATTATGAATTAAAACCATTGTATAATATTTTGGCTGGGAATTGGGCCTTGGATTCTCCTAGACAATAGACTGATGAAGCAAGGGAAGCTTTAAAGAAGGTTGAAAAAGGATTACAAGGCGCAATGTTACATCGATGGGAGGAGGGTGCAGACATTGTGCTATGCATTCTAGCCACCTACATGCAGCCCACAGGATTGTTGTGGCAAGATGGCCCTCTGCTTTGGGTTTACCCCAGAGCTTCTCCAGCTAGATCAGTAGAGTATTATCCTACAGCAGTTGCACGATTAGCCCTGAATGGGATTCAACAGTGCATACAATATTTTGGTGTTTCCCCAACCTCGATCATAGTGCCCTATACAGGTCAGCAGATGAAGATCTTATGTGGCACTGTGGATGATTGGGCTATATTGCGCTGTGGATTCCATGGAGAGATAGATAGTCATTATCCAAAACACCCTCTGCTATCCTTCTTTAAGGAACATCCCGTGATTTTTCCTAAGGTTACCTCCAGTGTTCCCATACAGGGGGCCCCAAACATTTTTACAGATGGACCCAAAAATGGCTGTGGAGCCTATATGGTTGACCATCAAGAGCCAATTTTGTGTCAATATCAACCCGGCTCTCCACAAGTAATTGAACTCAAAATTGTGCTGGAAGTGTTTAAAAATTGTTCTTTTGCCTTTAATTTCCTCTCTGATTCATCATATGTTGTTAATGCAGTTAAGATATTAGAAGTGGCTGGCCCTATTAAA
The DNA here is from genome assembly GCF_021556685.1 of Rattus norvegicus. Lineage (NCBI taxonomy): Eukaryota > Metazoa > Chordata > Mammalia > Rodentia > Muridae > Rattus > Rattus norvegicus. The sequence goes on along the minus strand of NC_141534.1, from coordinate 11,312,028 downwards.
ATTAGCAGCACGGTATGCCAGCTGCTGAGGGAACTTCAGGAATTGATCTAGAAAAGAGGTCACAAGTTTTTGTTCAACATATTAGAGCTCATACAGGTTTGCCTGGTCCTCTCAGTGAGGGAAATGATCTTGTGGATAGATGTACCCGAATGGAGTGTATCTTCTTAAGCTCATCATTGGATCAAGCCCGACAGTTTCATCAACAATTTCATGTGCCTACCAAAACCTTACAGCAGAAGTTTCATCTGTCTCCAGCAGATGCTGGACAGGTAGTTTTAGGATGTCAACAGTGTATCACTTTCCATCATCCCCCTAGTGTGGGGGTTAATCCCAGGGGCTTACTGCCTCTAAAGATTTGACAAATGGATGTAACTCACATATCTGGATTTGGGACTCTAAAATACATTCATGTTTCTGTGGATACCTGCTCAGGTGTCATTCATGCTACCCCTATGAGTGGGGAAAAGGCACACAATGTTATTGGACACTGCCTAGAAACCTGGGCTGCTTGGAGAAAGCCTCAACACTTAAAAACTGATAATGGCCCAGCATACACTGCCCAATCTTTCAAATCCTTTTGTAAACAGATGGATGTGCAGTTGAGCCGTGGTCTGCCTTATAATCCCCAAGGTCAAGGTATTGTTGAGCGAGCACATCGTACCTTGAAGGAATGCTTAATTAAACAAAAAGGGGAATAGACCATGGCAAAACTCCTAAGGAACAGATATCCTTAGCCCTTTTTACTCTTTATTTTTTAATTTTGAATGATGATGGCCTTTCTGCCGCTGACCGACATCAGTGTTGGGCGGGCACATTGAAAGTTTATGTGAAGTGGAAAGATGTGCTCACTGGCTTATGGCATGGGCCAGACCCTGTGTTGGCGTGGGTAAGAGGGTCTGTTTGTGTGTTTCCTCAGGACCGGCAAGATCCATTGTGGGTCCCTGAAAGATTGACCAGAGGTGCAACAAGAATGAAGATCCTGCTGTTGTGACCCAAATGCTGGTCAAAACGGAGCCCCAGTGGGGGATATTACCGGTGTTCCCAAGACTCATGCCGCTACGTCATGACCTTTAAGCCCACTCCTCTAATTTGTCTAAACAGTTATCAAGTTATTTTTTAGGTAATTGGACTGGAGAATTCGATTTCTTAATGGATCAGCTACATGTAGCCATCATGACCGTGAACTCCACACGTGCAGATGCTGGACTGGCTACGGGATTGTCATCTTGGATCGCTGCTGCTATGAATCATCTGAGGCAGTGGGCGGGTATGGGAGCCCTAGCTGGACTCTTGCTGCTGGTCTCCCTAGTGAGCCTGAGGTGTCTCTGTATAATGAGGTTTGTTCAGAGGTGGCACGCGGCTATAGTGGTACAGACATTTACAGCCATTAAAGTAGGACAGTCCTCTCAAGCCTGGCTTATGGTCATTCAGAAGACCTAGTTGCACCTCACCCCTGAGTATATGTGAGTGACCCTGCCCAGTGACGGGCAACTTCCCTTCTACCTAAGGCACGGAACCTTGTGGGCGACGAGGTGTCCTACGACGGGTTTAATGAAGGGATGATCCTAAGACAGGGGGGGTCGCCATGCTCAGAGGTGCCTTTGCCTGCTTGATTAATTAAACGAAAGGGGGAACTGTAGAGAGCTGCAACGTGCTGCGCCTCAAATATGGCGCTGGTTTCCGCCTTCCACCCTCCCAACAGTGAGCGCTCCTTGCAGTAAACAAGTCCTTATTTGGCTATGTCTGCCTGGCCCGCTAGCTTCTGCATAGTGACAGCCTATCTACATGACCCACGTGGCTTGCTAGGACTGGCCAGTGCTAGCTATTTAAGTGTGGTGCAGGGCGTTCCCCAGGGAGAGAGAGCCAGAAGAGAGAGAGAGTCAGAAGGTTGTATCAAGGTTCCTGAGTAAAACTGCTTGAAGAAGATCTCCTGTGGTCATGTCTTCCTTGCTGGTCGAGGTTGGGCACGCCAAGGTGAATAATTATGATTGTTAAAGACATTCTATGAAGATTACCCTCTGTCTTCTAATTCTGATATATGGCTATTAAGGAAATCCATATTTAGTTTTGATTGCCAATACAACCCTCTGAAAGCATACTATGAGGAATTCATCATTAAGGTAAATGAATAACCTCATGCACAGCCAGAGTTTGATGCTCTTACAGTGTTTCCTTCCTTCCTTCCTTTCTTCCTTTCTTCCTTTCTTTCTTTCTTTCTTTCTTTCTTTCTTTCTTTCTTTCTTTCTTTCTTTCTTTCTTTAATTTCTTATTAGATATATTTCTTTACTTACATTTTAAATGTTATTCCCCTTCCTAGTTTCCTGTCCATAAGCCCCCATCCCTTCCCCTCCCCCCTCCCCCATACACCCCCCTTACTTCCCACCCCCCCATATCCCCCAGCACTTGGCAGGAAGAAGGGTTTCCCCTTCCCTTGGTGCCCCAACAAGGCTATTCTCTGCTACATATGCAGTTGGAGCCCTGGGTCAGTCCATGTATAGTCTTTTGGTAGTGGTTTACTCCGTGGAAGCTCTGGTTGGTTGGCATTGTTGTTCTGAAAAGCTCGAATTACCCAAGATGCAATCCACAGACCACAGGAAGCTCAACAAGAAGGATGACCAAAATGCGGATGCTCCCATTCCTTCTTAAAAGGGGAAAATATCCATAGGAGGGTGTAGAGAGCGGCGCGGCGAAACAAAGATGGCGCCGACATCCAGCCTTGTCTGGATATAAACGACTTACTGCGCATGTGCAGGCTTGTCCCCTTGCTAGGGCTCCCTCTAGTGGTGAACAGCGGTACTGCACATGTGCGGTTTATTCACCAGGTGTTAGTTGACCGTTAATATGCTAATGAGGTGATTCATTCTCCGCCAATCCCTGGAGGACAAGTAGTGGGGTGATCCAAGCCCCACCAATCCCTGAGAGATAATTAGCATACTGCTGTCTATATAAGCCGAGCGATTTTGCTGCTCGGGGTCCCTGTTCAGAAGAGCTGTAACACTGAGAATAGCTGTAACACTGAGAAGAGCTGTAACACTGAGAAGAGCTGTAACACTGAGAAGAGCTGTAACACTGAGAAGAGCTGTAACACAGTAAAGGCTTGCTCGCAGAAGAATCCTGTTGCCGCGCGTCGTTCTTGCTGGCGGGACATTGGGCGCGCGACAGGAGGGGATATGGAATCAAAGTTTAAAGCAGAGAATCAAGAGATGGCCATTCAGAGCCTGCATGCTGAAAGGGACAGTGTTTCCTTTCTTTGAGACCATTCTAAGAGTTATATTGTATAAATACAACCTTCCCTTTGACCTGAGAAAGCTAGGCTTACTCCATTACAGGTTTCAAATTGGCAGTTCAGGACTGGGCAAGACTAGGCAAGGCCAAGCCTCAAAAGCTGCCATACCACCTGGTCTAAGACAAGGACAATGGGCCAGCAGCAGTCTCCAAACTTCCTCAGCTACTTCCTCAGCAAGTTTCCAACTTTACAACCTGGAAATAGAATGTCCCTAGGGATGGACTAAGAAGATAAAGGTCATTTATACTGGAATCTTCTAATGTGACTGCAAGCTGACTTGGTTAACTCTCTTAGTGATAGGATACCCCAGCATGGTGGACTTCTAAAGAATGAAACACTCTGCATCTAAATACTATCTGAGAATCTGAGTCTGGGTGTTATTCCTTAGCAAATCATGGATCCTTACAAATCCAGGTTATAACCCTGTAACTGTAGAAAGTGGACCAAGCTCAGAAATTTCCTTCCTCTATGAACTTATTAAAGATGGTACCAACGTGGCATAGGCATGAAAGGTAGATGTTGGTATAATCATGCAGATGATTCCAGGACTTGCACTACCCATTACATTTATCTATTGCCTTTAAATACTATGTAAGAAGTAACATATTTTGTAATTGCATGTCAGGAGGCCTAGTCATACCTGTGATTTCATGATCCTGAGAATTAATTTTGGGTAATTACAACTTCATAGACACTTGAAGTGCCATGAGTGCTCATTGTTTTCCAGCAGAGCCAGTTTACCCTGGGTAAATAGTCATTGTCTCTGTGGTGTTCCAGTGGTATGCAGGATCTCTATTTTCTATGGGCTATCATTCTACATTAAAATCATCACCATAGATGCCTATCTTAAGATGTTTCTGTTATTCACTGACAGAGGTTTCATGATTCTCACACACAGATCATTTTACTATTACAGACTCTACTTGATTGTATGTTCAGAATGACAAGTTGTTTGATACCGTGAGTTAGATATGTAGTGGTGATATTTTTCTGGGAAGGTTATACTCAGACTTATAAGATTCATGGCAGACAAAGCAATGGAAGAATATAAAAAGTAGACTATTTTCTTTCAAGCCAAAAATGCTTACAAGTCATTTTCCTTTTGACCCCAATAGACAAACACGATTTTCTGACTCTCCATATTAGCTTTCAAATTCTGGGCTTGACACTTCTCTCTGTGACTGTGAAAGATGTTTGTTCAACACTACGGCATATGTACCTTAACAATGGATCCACACACTTAAAAGTTTTATTAGTAGTTTTGAATTATTATCATGAATAGAGTAAACAAATGACACTATAAAAATGCATACATTCTCTGGATCACATTAGAGTAAACAATGTTAGAGCTTTTTTTAAGTTGAATTAAAACTTAAGTAATCCCCTCGAAAACTTAATGATACATACAAGATTCTGCCTAAAGCTATTATGGAAAAGATTTTGTATCTAGAATCACAGTTTAATTTTGGTCTATTAATATTCATCTTCTAAAACAGAGCCAAATTTTATGACGGGCTATCAAAAGATCATACACAACAATATATGTGTTTGTATATGTACATACAGGCATACATGTATGTATGAATACATGCCAAACAAATACACAAATTCTTTCCAGAATTGCTAATTTTCCAATAAAGCCAACTTGTGAATTTTAAGAGTCAGTTTCCATTTATTATCTGATCTTAGCTAAAATGACTCTGTGAGATCATTCTGAGGATATTTAAATCTTGGAATGACTATATACAATATCTAGGAACCATAGCAAAGTTACCATTGAAAGATTGACATTCTTGTCTATCCTCATTTTAGAGCCACCGTTCACATAACTCTCATTTTGTTTGAGGAAACCTTGCCAAAATTGTTCCTGCATGCATTTACCATAGTGTTGCTTGTAGGGCTTATATTAACTATCAAATTTAGAGAGTAGATAAGACTGTAGAAATCATATTAATTCCTCTGAGATCATTAACTGTGAGCTTATTTTTGGATGGCCTATGGTTTTAATTCCTATTTTAATCATACCAGTCTGTGCTTAACTCATTCAAACTTACTTTGCAGTTTAATATAAATGACATGAATACTTGCTATTCTAACATTTTAAATGATATAAATGTGAAATTTATCTTGTGAAGAAGAGAAATTGTTTCTGTTTCTGAAAGATATATATCTCTAACATTGTCATTCTGCACTTGATCTTAGCCAAAAGGCCGAGAAGCGATAACATTGTCATTCTGTAATTTCTGAAGTGTTACATTATTATACTGTTCAGTGCATAAAAAAATCTTGCACAGAGCTGAATGTACTTTTCTCAAAATTTCAATGGATTGATACTATTTCTGTACTCTGGAGATTAAGAAAACTTGAATACTCTTTCACATATTACAGTATTCCAACTATTTGCAAACAATTATTATTAGTTGTTAAGTATTCTTTTTTTGCAAAGTTAAATATTCTCAATCGCCTTCACAGATGTTGGAACAGTTTTCAAATATTCACTACAAACTGAGATTTCTTTCTACTAAATCATTAAACTTCTACACTATAAAATATAACAGAGATGGGGCTCAGTGCAAGAGAGACTAAGATGTTCCTTTTCCTAATAAGCATAAGATAATACGTGAAAATTGTAAAATAATCAGTATTATCCTATTTTACTCAAATATTCCTGCCTCAGAGTAGGTATTTAATAAGTTGACATATTTTAAAGTTCTAGGATAGTTGTCCTTTACACATAACACTTTGATGTGCTTTTGAAGTTTTTAGAAATCCTTTTAGGACTTCCATTCATATATCATTTTGATCTTTGTTGATTAATCCCAACCATTTTCTGAACTCAAAACGTTACATTTTTCCATTAGTTGCCTCATGTGGTTTTATAATAATCCATGAATCTATTTAAATCAGATCATCCAACCATTTATAATAAGACATATTGACAGATACTATCCATAGTGTAAGTGAGCTGTTCTCATAGAACTCATATGAGTACGTTGTCCACGTCAACCTTTATTTCATCTTAGCGAAGTCTCAAAGTGCATTTTGTTTGCTCCAAATGAATATTAATTTGTCATACAATTTATAGACAAAATGATAATAATTTCGGTGATCAAATGAGCCTCTAATTACATCTGAAGTAATATAATAGTCTACACATAAAGAAAATAATATCCAAACATTAGAAATTATTTTAATAATAAAACATATACTATAAAGTTGCTAAATTATTAATTTGGTGCACCATGTTAATTATATGGCTATGCAGTACAGTTTTTGAAACTGCGGAGTTCACTCTTTTTACAGATATGATGGCTTCCTCATATTCATTAACCATGAAATCTTCTAACTTTCTGCATAGAAAATAAGATATCTTGCTAAAAACAATGCAAATAAAATCATAATATCATATCAGTTGACTGTGTTTCAGATAACATTATGACTTAAAATGTGTTCAAAGTTTCCAAAATGTTTTTTTAATTGATAAGTTATATAGCACAGTGACATTCTTCTTATTCCAAAGTGTAGTTATTCACAGCCTAATCTCAGTTTTACACTATTATTTCTTTCTTTCTCTATTTTCCTCTTGATCAGATCCAGTTATAGATCGCTATTCTTCATGTTTATTTAGAGAATGCACTTTTCTCATTGTCTGAACAGGGAGAAGAGATCATTGAAGTGGTTTCCAGAAGTTATTACCCTGGTTCCATCTGTGTTTGACACATGGCATTTTGATTGGCCAATTCAGGTCACATGACCCTTTCTGGAAGAAACTCAGTTTCCCCAGAACAAGGGATAATGATATGAGCTTTGATTGTATCTGCTATTATATCTCTTTGACTATCCATATTACTCCTGGGAGCCGGGAAGATTGTAACTCTCAGTTTAAGGTGAAGCATGCCCTAACAAAGGATTAAATCACCCAATACAAGTGTTTGACATGATGACTCTCATTCAAACTTAACCTAAAAACACAATGTGTACTGCTAGAACTGACAAGCTTTAGGGTTCACAGCTCTGCTTGCTTTTCTAAAGAGATCCTTGGATACAAGAAACTAGCAATTTAAATTGACCAAACAATGAACGGAAAAAAGTAAAGAATACAAATGAAAAGCTAGCCCCTTTCAGAGATTTTAATACTGTTAAGTATTATGCGCTGTCTACAATGACAAAGTGGGAAATTATGATTTTATCAATGAAATATATTTTAATCTGAAGCTATTACCTTTAACTAAAATTAATATAGTTTGGCTACAAATCTATTTTCAACATCACTTACTATACTTATTTATATAAAGGAGAATTTGAGGAAGGTATATGCTTGCTTTAAAATTTGGTTTGAAACATATTTACTGGGAAAATTCCGAGAAGGCAAAATAGTATACCCAGATCTATCTGCCAACACACACACACACACACACACACACACACACACACACACACACTCACACACACACTCACACGCACAAAGTATTGCTGAAATAAACTGATGTAATTTTTGTAACATCACTACAATCCATTAAATATTATCGCTTCCAAGAGATGGCTTAAATATTAAATTCTTAATGCAGAAACAAACCAATACTGTGGCTTCATTTGCATGTTTCTGGAGTAACCTGCACTATGAAAACTGTATATAAAAGGAAACTGTCCAGCAAGTGTTGAGGATCTCTGCTTTACCTGCTGATTGCTTCTTTAGACTGTACAGAAGTAGAATTCCACATTTGTATAAGTGGACATCCTGATGATGCTGTGATTAAAAAAGTGCACTGCCAGTGCTGAACAGGAATGAGAACTCTATTTAGACTGTCCTCCTTGGTTCAAGGATTAAGGTGACATAAAAGTGATCAACGGGAATAAAATCATAGAAGTTTTATGGTATGCTGAGGTTTCATGGTAGCTGAGGTTTCATCAGACATAGGAACCTTAATATGGAAATGAACTTGGAAAGATGTAGTAAGGGTGAAGCATGTGGTAACTGAATTGGATCTCAAGCAGTAAAATGTAATATATATGTATATACATATATATGTATATATATAAAATATATATGGAAAGGATTAGAGATCTACGTAATTGTGTATATTTTTTTCAGCTGAAATTTGTCCTCCTCAATGACAAGAATATTCTTCTCAGCTAGATGTGAACTCTCAAACTTGTAATCCTGGCATCATGTGGCCAAGGTAAGAAGACTACTCTAAATGTAGGCCCAACATAGATTAATCAGTGAGTTTTATACCTTTAAGTCACTTGGAACATAAAAGCAAATAAATAATAATACTAGTTTTAAAAACCCTTATTACATATACAAAGAAAACCAGCAAGTGACTACATGTGAACAGGGAAATATACAAGGTGAGAAAGCATCTAAAACACAAAGGTAATACAAAAGCCATAGATAAAACAACTGCAAACAACTCAGTAGTAATACAGATAGAAACTATGGTCTGATAATAAACTTGAATTTGGTAGCTGTGAATGCAATAACTACAACCAAACTTCATTAGGGATACATGAGAGATTTAAATATACAAAAAAAGGAAAGAAACAGCAAACATGGAAAAGAGACAAATGAAATATCACAACTGGGAAAAAAAGAACAAAGGGACCAAGACACTTACTGAAATATCATTAAAAAGACAAACATTTGCATTATGGAACTCTCTAAAAGTGTTTTCTGAAAAAGAGATACAGTATACAGAATAAGACACAAAATGATGAATGAAAACTTCATTCATTGAAAAAAATTCATGTTAAGCACTCATTTGAGATGCTTAGCACAGTCAAAGAAGATGAACCAAAGGAGACTCCAGATGCTACATTTTCATCCAATTTTAAAGCATAAGAGAAAATCTTGAAAGCATCTAGAGAAACATGACTTATTATATTTTAATTATCCACCATGAGAATGCCAGCCGATGCCTAAAAAGAAATTCTGGAGATAAAATTTGAAAACACTAGGTTGGGAACTGGGGGGATTACATGTTACTGGGGCATGAGATTTCTTTTCTTTCTTTTTCGGAGCTGGGGACCGAACCCAGGGCCTTACACTTGCTAGGCAAGTGCTCTACCACTGAGCTAAATCCCCAACCCCATGAGATTTCTAATAGCCATCAGAACTGTCCTGTCAAAAGTCAGGGAGCAAACAAAACTTTCTAGTGTGTGAAAGAGCTGGGGAAAGTCTTGCCATCAGTTCTGTTTATAAACATTTCAAGGTATCCTTATATGTGAAATGAAATGATACGGGGCAGATGTGAAGATCTATGAATGCGAACTTCATTACACGTAGGTGCCTGGTGGTTCACAGAAGCTACTGGCACTGGAGCAAGGATCCATAGTATTTTGTTTTTATTTCTGTTTTGTTTGTTTCTTTGTTTCTCATCATTAAAGAATTCACTCATAAGGTTTTTAATTAAAATATAATCACATCACTTTCTACCTTCCCTTTCCTCATCAGAATCCTCCAGTGACCATTTTTCTTTTCACACACACACACACACACACACACACACACACACACACACACACTCCACATCACATCACAGATATACCTCACTGAATCCACTTCTTGCTCCTTGTGTGTATTTGATATCAGAGTTGGTCAGTTGGTACTGGATAACAAATTAGCAATCTTTTCCCTGAGGAATTCTAGCTTAGTCTTTCTGAAATCCTCAATCAACTGTGGTCCTTCGTTTTTGTCTTGAGATTTCCCTCTTCCATGTTAGCTTCTAATCTGTCCTTTGGCATTGTCTGTAGGTATTGTCAGGTATTCCTTAAGAAGCCAGATACTTTGTAGGGCTGGTGTTAGAGAAAGGACTGAAGGAGCTGAATGAGTTTGCAACCCCATAGGAAAAACAGCAATATCAACCAACCAGATCTCCCCCAGAACTCCCAGGGATTAAATCACCAACCAAAGAGTACACATGGAGGGACCCATGGCTCCAGCAGTGTTTTGTAGCAGAGGATGGCAGTGTCTGTCATCAATAGGAGTAGAAGCCATTGGTCCTATGAAGACTCCTTTCCCCAGTGTAGAGGAATGCCAGGATGTTGAGGTGGGAGTGGGTGGGTGGGAGTGGGAACATCTTCATAGAATCAGGGGAGGCATAATGGGAGGGGGGGAAAGAGATATTATTTGAAATGTTAATACATAAAATATCTAAGAAAAAAAGCCAGATGCTTGAAACTTAATGGGCATAGCTTCACTAACATTTTTAAGCAATTCAGCCCCAAAGTAGCTATTACTTCTAATCTTCTGACTAGCAAAATTTCCCTTCCAAGTACAATGATGTTTCCTGAGCCTTAAGTAGAAGAATTTTCCCTTACATATATGAATTGGGACTGGGCACCGAAGCATCGTTTTTTTCTCCAAATTTTGAACAGTTGTATCTTTTTTCTGCAATGGATTTTTTTAAAAGGAGTTGCTAGCTGTAAAGTTGATAGTCATTAGTGACTCCCTTTATAACAACATTTTAATTTCTATTTTTGAGATTATAATATAATTACAACATTTCTCTAAATTCTCCCAAATACCATTCTTTGCTCACTTTCAATTTCATGCCTGTATTTTCTTTAATTTTCTTGCATGAACATATGCATACATCTAAATATTCATAAATATAACCTGTTCTGTTTGTATAATTTTTTTTTATTTATACTCTAAGGACTGAGTATTTGGTACTGTATAACCAATTGGTGTGTGCTTCCCTGGGGAAGATTATTTCTCCCATACTCCATATTTCTTCACTTGAGGCTAAGGAACCTTTGTGGAAGAGGGAGCAGAAAGATCATAAATGCCAGAATGTCAGGGGGTTGTCCATGAGATTATATCTCCTAGAATTTTCATAAGCTACAATCATAAAATTTCACAAACATATCCTCCCAAACATGAGTTAAAGAAAAAAGATACCAGGACAGGATCCTTCAGGTTTCTGCCTGTGCCTGGAGTTGACCCGGTCCCACATCACCCTGTACCAAAATCCCATGGGGGAGAGAGGTGGACTCTCACAAGTGCAGACCACCACTTCTCCTCAAATTCCTGGCCCAAGAGACACCCACCTAGACCCCTCTGAACACAGGAATCTAGGAGTAGTCAGGGACAGGAAACTTTCAGTCTCTGCCTGCACTCAGAGTTGAAAGCAAATCTTCAGGAGCTTTGACACACCTGAGAGCAGAGGTAAGACCACCAGTTATACTCCAAGGGACCATCCTGGAGCCTCCAGGACACAGGAACCCAGGAGCAGTCTGGGACAAGATCCTTCTGGTCTAAGCCTGAGCCCATAGCTGACCCTGTGACACAACTCTCTGTATCCAGATCCTGCTAGGACAAAGCTGGTCTCTAGGAGTGCTGACACACAGATTATAATTCTTCATAGAGTTTGAGAAAGCAATTTGCAAATTCATGTGAAATAACAACAAAAAAAAAACAACAAAACAAAGCAAAACAAACAAAAAAACCCCAAGGATAGCAAAAACTGTCCTCAAAATAAAAGAACTTGTGGGAGGAATCATCATCCCTGACCTCAAGCTGTATTACAGAGGAATCATGATTAAAAAAAAGTGTATGGTATTGCGGCATAGACAAGCAGGTAGGTCAGTGGAATAGATTTGAAAAACTTGTTGTAAAATGGTAATAAATGGGTTTTCTTTTACCCTGCACTATGTCTGGCACCATAGTGCCCCAAGATATTTGTTAGATATCTTCATCTCAGCCAGCAAAACATCTTACCCACCTTGCTCCATCCCATATCACACTACTGATAGCTACTCTCTAAGCTTGGCAACAATCTCTCTGCCCGTTTAGTTCCCAAGACAGGTTGCCACCTTGCCAGGCATACAAATCCCAGTTCCGTGGTGGCCTAATGTCTCCAACTACCACGAACTCTCTTGAATTAAATTAAATCACCACATGAAAGAACACACATCACAATAACCTCCAATCCAATTGGTAATATATGATTGCTCACCTAGACATACAAAGCCCTGTACACATCCATCCCTTAAGAATGTTGATAACAACCTGTAAATGTGCAGAGAGGAATCTTAACATCTGCCTGCATGTTCTCTCGGCTGGTCCCCCTCTCTCCCCAGTCTCCTCCTCCTCTCTATAACTTTTCTCCTGCCCATCCTTCCTTCTCGTCCAATGAAAGGTCTCATTCTATTTTGTGCTTGCCTACACTTGCATAATGACATCAACCTACAAAGACTTAGAAATGAACCCACACACTATTGTGACTTGATCTTTGTCAAAGGAGCTAAAACCATTCAGTGGATAAAAATAGCATCTTCAACCAATGGTGATGGTTCATCTGCAGGTCAGCATGTAGAAAAATGAAAATTGATTCATTCTTATTGCCCCGTATAAAGCTCTAGTCCAAGTGGATCAAGGACCTCCACATTAAACTTGATACAATCAAACTAACAGAAGAAAAAGTGGGAAAGAGCCATGAACATTTGAGCCTAGGGAAAATTTACTGAACAAAACACCAATGACTTATGCTCTAAGATCAAAAATTGACAAATGGAACCTCATAAAATTGCAAAACATCTATTGTGCAAAGGACAATGTCATTGGGAAAAAACAGCAACCAACAGATTGGGAAAACATCTTTACCAATCCTGCATCCAATAGAGGGCTAATATTCAATACATACAAAGAACTCAAGAAGTTAGACTGCAGAGAATCAAATAAACCTATTAAAAATGGAGTACAGAGCCAAACAAAGAATTCTCAGTTGAGGAATATGGAATGGCTAATAGGTACCTAAAGAAATGTTCAGAATCCTTAGTCATCAAGGAAATGCAAATCGAAACAACCCTGAAATTCCACCTACACCTCCCAGAATATCTAAGATAAAATACTCACTTGACAAGAGATGCTGGTGAGGATGTGGAGAAAGAGGAATACTATTCCATTGTTGGTGGGATTGTAAGCTGGTACAACCACTCTGGAAATAGTCTGGAGGTTGCTTAGATAATTGGACATAGTATTACCAGAGGACCCAGCTATACAAGTCCTCAGAATATACCCAAAAGATGTTCCAACGTACTGTAAGGACACATGCTCCACTATGTTCATAGCAGCCTTACTTATAATAGCCAGCAGGTGAAGAGTGCCAACATGTCCTTCCACAGAGGAATGGATACAGAAAATGTGGTACATCTACACAATGGAGTACTACTCAGCAATTAAAAACAATGACTTCATGAAATTCATAGATAAACATATGGAAGTAGAAAATATCATTCTGAGTGAGGTAACCCAATCACAAAATAACACACGTGGTATGTGCTCACTGATAAGTGGATATTAGCCCAAAAGCTCGATTACCCAAGATACAATCTGCAGACCACATGAAGCTCAAGAAGAAGGATGACCAAAGTGCAAATCTTCAGTCATTCTTAGAAGGGGGAGCAAAAATATTTATAGGAAGATATATAGAGTCAAAGTTTGAAGCCATTCCGAGCCTGACCTACCTGGAGATCGAGTCCATATATATACAGCCACCAAAACTAGACAATATTGCTGATGCCAAGAAGTGCATTCTGTCAGGAGCCTGATATCCATCTCCTGAGAAGCTCTGCCAGAGCACAACAAACACAGAGGCGAATGCTCCCAGCCAACCATTGAACTGAGAACAGGGTCACCATTGCAGGAGTTAGAGAAAGAATTGAAGGAGCTGAAGGGCTTTATAACCCCGTAAGGACAACAATTCCAACCAGCTAGATTTCCCAGGGACTAAACCACCACCCAAGAGGTACACGTGGGCAGACTGATGGCTCTAGCTATATATGTAGCAGAGGATTGCCCTGTTGGGCACCAGTGGAAGGAGAAGCCCTTGGTCATCCCAAGTCTGTACCTCCAGTTGTAGGGTAATGTCAATGTGGGGAGGCAGGAAGGAGTGGGCGTTGGGTGGGGGAATACCCTCATAGACAGAAAGTTACGGAGGATGGAACATGGGCTTTATGGATGGGAAACCAGGTGATGTTAATTTGAAATGTAAAGAAAAAATATCCAATGAAAAAAGAAAAAAAATTTACAGTATTATTCTCAAAACAAAAAAATAAAAATATATATAAAGAAAGAAAGAGGATACCAGTAAACATGCCAAATTTGATATGAAAACTCTACCAGTTTTCAAACCTACATAAAGACCAATCTAGTTTTAAGAAAATAACTGTAATGCCCAGTTAACCCATAAAGTTTATGAGCCATATGGATTACCAGAATAACAGGATATGCCTACTAGTGACATTATAGCACATATATCACGGAAATTACTAACATCTATGTAATTCAATAGTGGGAAATTCATATCCGGTACTGTAAAACTAGCCAGTCATCCTTGGATTGTGTAGTAATGAACACTGATGGAGAACCCAATGCTATCATTTTTTTAAGCAAGCATAACTTCAACCTACATTCCAAGTATCTATCCTTGTACTCACAGATAATTAAAGCTCTCAACCCTCATCAATGGATCTTTTGTCCAGCAGAAGTGTGCTGTTACAGAAAGTCACAACTGGTCAAAGTGCATAGAACTACTGACGATGGAGACTATGGTGTACCCAACCGTTATGGATACATCCTGCCATACAACCATATATCTACAACTTGAGGAACCTCATGGAAGAGGAGAGAGAATGGTTTTAACAACCAGAGGATCAGGAAGGAAGTTCTGCTCTGAGATAGTATCTTCAATACATGACAGAAAAAGCACATATAGTTTTAAAAATAGGTGACTAGGCATCATCTATACCACAACCTGGCATCATCTATACCACAACACGCAACATTAATAGAAGAAAAAAAAACCTCACAAGACCCTACCCTTAGATGGAATGGTTGCTGTGGTAGGGAGAGGAGCTCACCAGGCATGAGCTTCCGATTAGGTTATCACATCCAAGTGGTTAGTCCTAAACACTAAAGCACTAAATATGCTGATTCGCTGGTGTGTGTGTGCGTGTGTGTGTGTGTGTGTGTGTGTGTGTGTGCATGTGTGTGTGTGTGTGTGTGCCTGTGTGTGTGTGTGTGTGCGTCTGTGTGTTTCTGTCTTTCTGCCTGTCTCTGTGCATATCTGTGTGTCTTTGTGACTGTGTATGTGTCTGAATGTCTATGTTTGTGTGTGTGTGTGTGTGTGTGTGTGTGTGTGTGTGTAACAACAAAAAAGAGGAGGTGATGAACTTGAGAGTTTGAAAAATAGTGTGAGTCACACGGTAGGCGTTGGAGAAAAGAGGAGGGCTGAAAATGATGGAAACATAACAGTGTGAAATTCTCAAACTATTTTTAGATAGTAGTAATATTTGCATGACCTTTGGAATGTGCTCAACAACATGGAATGTTACATATAAAATGATCAAAAGATAAAATTTTCATGTATTTTACCTGTAATATAATTACAGGAAACTGTGTGAAAGGGCACAAAGGAAACTTGCTTTCTCTTTTAGATTTAATTACCTGGGTACTTACTGTGAATTATACTGCCACCATCTTTAAAGACGTGTCTGTCAATTAAAACGAAGCAGATATAGTGCCTGATACATATATCGTTTTTGTTTAATTAAAATGTCACAATCAGCCTCTATCTCATAACAGAGCCTGGCTCCAAGTAGGAAAAGTCAACCAAAGGAAAGACAAATGCAGAAAAATAAATCCGAGAAGCAATTTAATAAGTGGGTATAAATGATGTATGTTGGTGAGAACTCAAAATGCATTTGCCTTTTGGACTTAATAAGTAATCATTCTCCACTAAATAATATTTGAATAAGTGCCAGTCCTATATCCCACTGTGCGTATTCTTGTAAACATCAGGATTATATTTCTCCTTTGGTCAGCAACCGAAGACAAAATAGTAAAAGTAATCAAAATTAGATTGCTTGTATACACAAGATAATTTGGTGGAGAAATACAGACTTAGGATTTGTTTTTGTTTTTTTTGTTTTTGTTTTTGTTTTTGTTTTTTTAAAGATTTATTTATTTTGTATATGAGTACACTGTAGCTGTCTTCTGACACACCAGAAGAGGGCATCAGATTCCATTACAGATGGTTGTGAGCCACCATGTGGTTGCTGGGAATTGAACTCAGGACCTCTGGAAGAGCAGTCAGTGCTCTTAACCACTGAGCCATCTCTCCAGTCCCTAGGATTTATTTTTAAGACATACTATTGGATTTTAAATAAAGCAAACTTTAATATGCCAGTGTGGCCTTAAGAAAAGTATTTTCACATAACTGAAAACGCTATATGTAGTTTTGTTTTATTAGCATCTCTTTTTTTTCTTTTTAGCCACAGGCATAAGAATAACTTACAGTAATTTCCTTTAGGATTGTGATGAAAAAAATTGCACTATTGATGAATCATTGTTGTATCAATGTTCACTTGTAGAAATAGAAATCGTTAGGTCTATTATTCTATAAATTGTAGATAAATTTGTGGGTAGTGAATAGCAGCATCATTTAATGCACAAACATGTGTAAGTCATAAGACAGTGATTTCTTGTAAATACCTATTTTGCTGTTTCTTCAAGAGTCATAAAGCTTTCTACATACCATAATTAGAAACATTGGATAAAGCTACACTCCTTACTGATAGCTGTTTATTGACTTAAGTTTCCACTGCTGTGACGGTGTACCTGAGATTAATTAAGACCAACGGACCGTTTTGGCTTAAATATTTCAGAAGTTTTAAGGATCGCTTTTCAAGACTACTTTGAAATCTTTGCATGAAATTATAGGTAAAACTTGTGAAGGGAGGGGGTGCTTTTGTTTTTATTAAGAGGAAGCAAAAAAGTAGAAATAAGAATAAATCCATGATAAAATGTACCCGTCCAGGACATACCCCTTAACAGTCTTATTTTCTTTGAATAAGCCACACTGCCTACATCTTCTAATACAGATATATCATTAACTTATAGTTCCAATACTTGGTAATTCATAGAACATATCAGAGCACTTATAATACATTCTCCTACCTGAAAAAGGAACCTTTAATTTTGGCCCACTGAGCGCTAAACCAATGGAAACCAAACACAATAAAAGCATTCGAAGGCCAAACCCTAACAGATCCTCATTCTCCCAGACTATACTTGACAGCATATACATGCATGTCTGCCAGTCTTCTACAGGATAGTAGTGACATGGAGTTGGAAATCTTTGCTTCATCACTTGTAATTTTATACATTTGTTTTTTTATTTTTATTTTTTTAAAGATTTATTCATTTATTATATATAAGTACACTGTCACTGTCCTCAGGCACACCAGCAGAGGGCATCAGATCTCTTTACAGATGGTTGTGAGCCACCATGTGGTTGCTGGGAATTGAACTCAGGACCTCTGGAAGAGTAGTCAGGTGCTCTTAACCGCTGAGCCATCTCTCCAGCCCCTGATTTTTTATTTTTACTTAAGTCTTTGATAATATTATATAGAACAAATATCTTACGCTACCTTCTGTTCTTCACTGATGTTCTTTAAATTAACATTCATCATTAGTTTCTCCAAGTAAATTTGTCATCAACCAATTAAAGCCAAATTTTCCGTGTTATAGCTTTTTTAAATTAATCATTGATTTTTTGACATTACAATACAACTACATAATATTGTCTTTTCTTTTTCCTCCTGCCAAATCATCCTGTATGCTTCTCCTTTTTTCTTTCAGATTCATGGTTCCTTTATTCATTTTTCTTACATTCACATTTATATGTGCATATACATATATTTCCTAATACATAAATGCAACTTAGTGTTACTTTGATGTATGTTTTCAGAGCTGACCATTGGTTATTGGGTAACCAGTGTGTTCTTTCCTCTGGAAGGTTATTTCTCCCTCTCTCAGGTTTCCATGGGTAGTCAGTTGTGGAGGGTGGAGGAATCAATGTTAGGCTTTTCCAGTCCTCTATGGAATGCCAATTGTTGTTGTCTTTGGTCTGATTAACATTAAGGAACCTATGCCTGATCGTGGAAACTTAGCCAACAATGCAGGGTTAGTGAAGACTGAAGTCATGGTTCTTGCAGGACTTATAATCACCAGTTTACTAATGTACTGGGCTGCCTTTTGAATTCCCAACGAAAATTAAAGGCTTGGAATGTCTTTCATGCTCAATCTGTATGACATTCATATTTTCATAAAACTGATATGTTTATAAAACATGCCATCACATTTATGGCCCATTCATACTTCTTTTGAGTATGACTTCAGAAACAGTAACACTCTGAAGGACAGGTGATATGGATTTCAACTTAATATATTTGAGGAAACTTTCAGTCCGTGAGAATGGATAAGAACACTCGGCAAAGAACTGTCAGAAACTATATTTACATGACAAATTTCACCAGTCATTTATTTGTCAAGTTCCTGAACCCAATATTTTACATTCTCATCCTGTTACGCATGAATGGTTATCCCAGAGTATCCAACTTAGGGTTACTTTGGGACAGTGTTCTAGTCTCTTTTGTTACAATCAAAAAATAGCCTAACCAAGAAGCAACTCAGGGGAGTAAAGGATTTATTCAGCTTTCTCTTCCAGGTCTCAGTCCATCATTTAAGAAAGATAGGGTAGGAACTTAAATAATCATTGAAGTAGAAACCATGGAGGAATATCGATTCTTGGCTAATGGAAGGCTAGTTTCCTAATGTAGTGTAGGGAAACTTGCCTGTGGATTATACAATTCTCAGAGGAGTGGGCTCTGCCACATCACTTAATAATTAAGACAGTCCCTACAAGTAATACATCAATCTGATATAGACACACCTTCTAGCAATTCTTTTTTCTTCTCAAATAACTCTAGACTATGTTAGTTGACAATCAAAACTAGCTAGGACAATGTGTTTTGCTTAGCATGTAAATAAGTGCTGTGAATGATCTAGAAATATAGGTCAAGTCAAAATATCATATCAATTCATGTAAAAATATCTGACAAGTATCAAGAACCATATTCAAAAACAAAGCTCAAAACTAAACTAGTGGTAAAGGAATAATTACCAAGACATCTAATATTGAGTCACAAAATTATATAGGGTTAATAACAGTGGTATACAGTACTTAAATCTAAATAGAACATCTATTTTTAAAGTCCCTCCCTGCTCATGAAAGCCCACTTCTAGCAGTTGAAGGCTGGGTGGGGCGTGAGAATTAGATTTCTTTGATGATATGGATTCTTGTAAAGTCCTCATATACCAGTAGATAATGCTATATCCATTCAAATATGAGCAGCATCAATTGTACTCAGCAGATTACAAATATAGAACATGATATTAGGAAGTAGATGTGTTGTGGGTATGGGACTCATGGAAGTTAGAGAAGTAGAAGGTTGTAATAAAATATAACTTACACAAACATATATGAAATTATCAATGAGAAAATTGAAATGTATTTTAAAACCGTTTGCTACTCAAAAATTATGAAAACAATCTAGACTATATGTTTTGGCATTATTTAAATTGTCAACAACTCATCGGGAACTAACTTAAGGGTACTAAATGACATATTGTCAAGGTTATTTTCACTTCTGATTAACTCTTGGTTGATTAAACAATTGATTACATTGTTGAAACTCATTGCAACCCATCATGAGAAATACATGTAGTATTGTGATGTTTTGATCTGCTCAGAGTGTAAGGAGGGTTCGAGCCATACTTTCTATTGGGAAGTGCATGAGTTTTGTACATAATAATATCCACCTTCTAAATGTGCTCCTCCTGCAGAACAGTTTTTCTAACTTTTGGTCTTGGTCAGTATATGTGTATCAGAAAGTGGCATGCAATTTTTCACAAGAGAAGGAAAGGAACTTTAATTATATTTTGCTTCTATATTAATATTAGAAACTTTCATAATTTTTTCCAATCAATTTTGAGATTACTGTTTCTACTTTCCCATTGTCTTTCATTCTAAAAAAAATTCCAATGACTCGTTTAAATGCTTCAAATATGAACTTGTAATTTGAGACCAAGATTTATTTACATGTCAGCACACGGAATAGTTGTCTCACAATACATTGTCTATTTCAAAGGAAAAGAAAATCCAATACTATGAGGGTGTGTGCATTGATGAAATTTATTTTAAACAAGCAGAACATGGGATTATGGAGCTAGAAAGTTGGAAACAAGTATTCACATAATCTTCCCTTTGTTCTGTTTATTCTCACTAATGCATATAATGTTAAAGTATTTGAGAAGATATATGTTGATAATAGGAAAGTAACCATATCCATTTTGTATAATGGATTTAAACAGCCATGGCTATTGGTAGCTGCAATGGGTACTGAAGAAAGTTCTCAGGGACTACCATGGGTTAAGTACAGCTTCCTCTGATGGGTGCTTTCAGTGTTTCTTGTCCTGTTCTTGTTTGGTTTTATCACATGAATTATTTTTTGACAGTGTGCCTACACCATTCCTGGTTGAATTATGTCTTTTGCGCAAGGCTCTGTCATCATTTCTAGTGGTGCCTCGCTGTTTTCAGAGAACTATTTGCATTAAGCATTAGTAAACTTTACAAGTTATCGTATATATTTTGGCAGCATAATTAATTTTTCTTGTCAATACATCATTAAAAGGAACGTGAATATTCAATTTCAGAGTTAAAATTGGCCAACCATTTGCTATTTTGTTTTATTTAACTTGTTTAATTATGGGACATATACAAATATGTGTCTGGGTATATTCATACATGTGGACATTTGTGGAGACCAGAGATTGAGATGGAATATTTTTCTAAGTCACTTGTCACCTACTATTAGAGAATAATTTCTCTCACTCTACCTGAAGCCCAAGGTTGTAAACAGAATACCTGACCAGTGATCCCCAAGAATGCCTGCCTTCCTATCAGGTCCCTCAGCCAAAAGGTTATCTTTAGTGTTTGTTTTGTTTTTCTGTTTTGTTTTCTTCTTTTTCCTTTTTAGTTGTTTTTTTTTTTTTTTTTTTTGGTTGGCTGGTTTGTTATTCTATTGTTGTTTGTTTGTTTGCTTTTCAGATAAGTTCTTCTTCTGCAGCTCTGGCTGTCCAGGAACTGACTTTGTAAAGCAGGCTGGCTGGTCTTGAACTTGCAGAGTTGCTTTTGACTCCCCTGTACTGGAATTAAAGGTGTGTGCTGTCACCCTCATCTCACTTACGGTTTTCCATAGTCATTCAGGGTCTGAACTCTGGCTTCATGTTTGAAGGGCAAAGGCAA
Organism: Rattus norvegicus; assembly: GCF_021556685.1. Taxonomy (NCBI): domain Eukaryota; kingdom Metazoa; phylum Chordata; class Mammalia; order Rodentia; family Muridae; genus Rattus; species Rattus norvegicus. The sequence goes on along the minus strand of NC_141534.1, from coordinate 11,290,587 downwards.
GCACTTTTCCTCAACTTCAATTCCTACCATTTGTTTCTTTCTTCTTATTGTTTATTTTATTTATTTACATTTCAAAGGTTATTCCCAGTCTCCGGTGCCCTTCTGTAACCACCCTATCCCATTCCCCCTCCCCCATGCTTCTATGAGGGTGTTCTGCCATCCACCCACACCCTCCTCACCACCCTAGCATTCTCCTATGCTGGATTGAGCCTTCACAGGACCAAGGGCCTCCCTTGCCGTTGTTGATGCTAGGTCAAACAGTCCTCTGCTACATATGCAGCATGAGCCATGGGTCTCCCATGAGTACTAATTGGTTGGTGAATTAGTCAGGGAGCTGGGGGAGGGGCACAGAGGGGAGTCTGGTTGGTTGATATTGTTGTTCTTCCTGTGGGGTTTCGAAACCCTTCAGCTCCTTCAATTCCCTCTCTGGCTCCTCCATTAGGGTCCCCGTGCTCAGTCTGATGGTTAGCTGCAAGCATTTTAATATGTATCAGTAAGGCTCTGGCAGAACCTCTCAGGAGCCATCCATATCAGGATCCTGTCAGCAAGCACTTGGCATCAGCAATACTGTCTGGGTTTGGTAGCTGCATATGGGATGGATCCCCAGGTGAGGCAGTCTCCGGATGGTCTTTGTTTCAGTCTCTGCTCTACTCTTTGTCCCTGTATTTCCTTTAGACAGGAGCAATTCTGAGTTAATATTCTTGAGATGTGTGGGTGGCCCCATCCCTCAATCGGGGGCGGTGCCTACCCTCTAAATATGGTCTCTACAGGCTCTCTCTCACCTTTATTGCTTATTTGAGCTAATGTCATCCCTGTTGGGTCCTGGAAGTCTCTTGTTTTCCTGGCATCTGGGAATTTCTGGTGGCTACCCCCAGTTCCCCATCTCCTCCTATACCTGATCCTGACCCCGTTTTTTCCTATCCCCTCACCTTCTCAAGTCCCTTCTTCTACCTCTCATGATTATTTTGTTTCTCCTTCTCAGTGGGATTGCAGCATCAGCACTTTGATCTTCCTTCTTCAGCTTCATATGATCTATGTTTGTATCGTGGGTATGCTGAGCTTTTTGCCTAATATTATTTATCAGTTTCTTAGCTTTTCTTTGAACCTATTTATCTAGACATGATCTGTCAAATGAGATATGAATGCTTCACAGGAGTGCTATATTTCTTTCTCCTTCAAGTTTTTATAGGGTTGTACTTTATGAATACTTCTTGATTTTAGGGAGCACACCTGCATGCATTCTGTTGTACTTTGAAATTACAAGCATTACCACTGCAAAAAGTGTTCCTTGTTGCTTTTATTATTTCTTCGATTTCAGTCAAACATGGCTTTGGCCCTTGCATTGTTGTTCTTTGAAATCAACTGCTGTGAGCCATCTCTTTCTGTTCTCTTAGCCTTTCCCAACATCTTTAATATATCACCTTTTCACAACATTGTGTACTACGATGTGATTGTTGGTTCCTTTTGCTTGAACGTTTTTATTCGATTCAACAGGCATCTCGATCTTATAAGTAAATCTATCATCAACAACTCTATCAGAGGAAGACATTTAAACTTCTCTCACAATATATCAGAAGACATATTTGTATAAATTTGCAAATTGGAGAAGTGTGATCATTTCAATTTGTTTATTTGAATAATATTTATTTCTGTGTATAAAAACTATTTTTAAACTGGACACAGAACGGAAAAAGTGTTGTATGAGTCCATGTATTCTTCCTCTAGCAACGTATAGCTCTCTAAATTATAATAATTATGCTGTTTCTGCTCTGTGTATTATGAATACTTTATAGCGGTTTAAAATAATATAATTTTTCTTTCAATAAATACTGAAATCATTAAGTACATTTTACTTTCTATGTGTTTCCTCTCAGTCTGTGCCAGTTCGTAACTCAATCTCTATGCTATCAAAATACAGCCCTGTAATATCATACAATGGCTTCCTTCCAGCTAACAATTAGTCTGAAATTTGTGAGCAAATTTGCATAAAATTGAATCCAAACCTGATGCCAATGATTGACTATTTGTTTTACTGTGTCAAGTTTATTCTCTACTTATGTGCAAAAGCACATAATAACAGCAACTTACAGATTTTACACCTGTGCATCATCACTTCTTAGGAAGTCACTGTGGACGTAAAGGCATCTCTAAGCTGACATTGCATGGCCAGGATGCCATTTGATTATCTTCGTGCTATAGGAAAGCTAGATGCCAGTTTCATTTTCCTGTCCTTATCAATGACCTTGGCTACTTTTTCTTTTCAACCTTCAAAATTTAAGTCAAATAATTAGAAATAATCTTAATGTTGACTCTTTGGGGCTCTTATCTTTCTCTTTGCATATTGCATCATTTCAATATATAGGTTCTAAGCATGTTTTATTTCAGAGTGTACAAGTTAATTGCCAATTGTTTTATATATCTTATTTCTGTAATCTTCTTGTATTGGTCTTCTGTAGCCTGAATGCTGGAATTTGGTTATCCACCTGCTTTGCTTGCTACCTTTTATACATAGTTTCCTCCTTTCCTCCTCATGGTGAAAATATTTCCAACTATTCTGAATATAGCAATATCTTTTATATTTGTTGAGTTTCTTGCTTTTTCATAGCTTAATATTTCAAACAAAAATTATGTTCTTTATTTCCTGAGTGATTGTATGACCTCTCTTCCCTTTTAAAGTATGACAAATCTGCTTTCTGAGAGCTGTTAAAATAATTGAAATTATTATGCAATACTAACAGTTCTCCCTTGCCCCCATCCATCCCCCTCTCCATTTCTCCTTCAATTCCATCGCATTTTCTTATTACTAATTGTTATTGCATGCATATTTGCACAGGTTTATTCATATGAATTCCTAACTATAGCCTGCTCATTCTGTATAGTGTTACTTGTATGTATGTTTTTAGGGAAGACCATGGTACTGGACAACCAATTGCTGTGTTCTTTATTAAGTATGTTATTTTTCATCAATCCCAGAATTCCATAGCTGCCTATAGTGATCTGTGTAGGGCTGAATCCCATGTGACTTTCCATGTCAATTTTTTTTATTTTTAAACTATACTATTCAAAAGACATAGCACCTTTCAATTTCATATGCTGTCTGGTTATGAGCTTCTCAGGACTTTACTGTCTGTTACTCTCATTCTTTTATATCATGTCTCTTCTCCTTCCATTGATCACTCACTGTTGTTGTAAAAATATAAAAAATAAAAAAAAGTTTCACTGTCCTTTACCTCGCTAGGTACAGCACCTCCGTGCCCCAAGATTTCTGCTAGATATCTTGGCAGAAACACATCCCAACTTATCAGTGGTGGCACACTTTCCTCACTCAAACTGTCACATAAAAGAACACTCAGTAGAGCGCTTACCTAGGAAGCGCAAGGCCCTGGGTTCGGTCCCCAGCTCCGAAAAAAAGAACCAAAAAAAAAAAAAAAAAAGAAAAAAAAAAAAGAACACTCAACACAATAACCTTATATCCAATCAATAAGATATAATTGCCCACCAAAACATACAAAGCCCAGTACCACCCATCCCTTAAGAACATTAAGAACAGCCTGTAAATACACAGAGCGGAATCTTAACGTCACCTGCCCTGGTTTCTCTCCCTCTCCCTTCTCTATCTTCGCCTTTCCATTCCAGTCTCCTCCCCTTCCTTCAAACTTTCTCCCGCCCACCCTTCCTTCTCATCCAATGACAGGCCTCCTTCTATCTTGGACCTGCCTCACCTGTGACATCATCCCACAACCCGCCGTGTGCTTTTCAATACATTTCTATTCTGAATAATTTCTTCCAAGTGCTGGATTTAATATTGAAATAAATTTGTTAGCACATTGTAGATAAATCTGAGGATTTCTTCAATTTAGAATAACATAGCTTTTTTTTTTATTTTTATCTCTCTCAAAGTCCTTTCTTAGTTGACCATGAACGAAATTTGGAAATAACTTATCTGGGTCTGTGTTCCCAGAAAGTTTCTCTAAGAAAATTCAACGCATATAGCAGCTTGTTGAAAATTACTATTCTGAAGTTCAATTGCCATCAAAATTATGATACCTTTCAAATATGTACTGTAACAAAACAGGTCATCTAGCTTTCAACAGACAATGTTCACTTCATTTTAGCATTTGATATCTATGGATATCTCATTTGTTACCCAACTGCTCACTCTATGGTGGGTAGAATTATTCCTATAGATTCAATCATTATTTCCCTAGTGTCACTAATGTTTTCTTCTTTATATCAAAAAGACGAATGGAAAATTAGAACGCAAATGGTTAAGCATTTGCAACAAAGCTTTCAAGGAATTTACTAAGGAAAGGAAAGAATTACACCTCATGTTTAGATTCACCTACTTGAATTCATCTAGAAAATGAATCACATACCATGAATGCAATTTAAATAAAGTTTAATATATTTTCACTGCTGGGTCAGAGGACATGAATAATAGTATAATAAATCTCTCTTGTTACACTGTTTATTATTTTCTTTTTCTATCATATTTGTTCAGTTATTGTCATAAATCTCCCCTGCTGTTTTTTTGCACTGCATTGTGACAGATGTTTAATGAAAGTTGAAAGTGTTTTTATGCAATGCCATAAGCTTTTCAGAAGAAAGGCAGTATGCAAATGTAAATCATAAATAACTGAAGTGCAAATCAGGATGCTTTCTCCAAGGAATGCATAAGTAGTATCTTAAAAAGAGATAAAAATGTAATGGTCTAAGATTTAAAGGATTAGGATATTGAAGAGTGCATAATTCCAAACTGCTTCATTATTTTTGGAATCATGTTTAATTTCATTTTACTAGAGTATCAACCTGAAGGAAAGTGACTGGAAGACATATTAGGTAAATGATTATACCAAGAATTACTATACATCCAGAAAATATCTGCCCACAGAGAGAACTAAATACAGCTGAAAAAGCTTTTCTTCTCAGATCACTAACAATATGAGGGACTTGAGTTGAGTTTTGTATTTTATTCTTTTCATGGAATATTAATTTTAGAAGACTAATAAAAGTTTGAAAAAGTATTCACGTAAAATACTTTCTATGTAATTAAATATTTTGCTAAGGCGACAAGTAATTATACACATTTCATTCCAAATGAATATTGGTATTGTAAACCTCAACTCTGATACCATTTTAAACTCTCTTTCCATGAAAAATACAGGAATTTCAGTATTTTTTATTTATTTCAGGAAAAAATCCTTAAGTTCAGTTCCTTTCTATAGTTTTATCATTAGGAGCAAATAATTTTCCATAATGTAAAATTGTTCTTCTTTATAACTCAACATCACTAGGGTAACTCTTTGAGATTCAAAATTTCTGCTCTAATGTTTGCCCTTAATTAAAAGAGTCTTTCTTTAATTTTGGGTGATCTGGTATATATTGCTACCACCTGATCTTTGCTTTATTTCTCTTATTTATCACAAAGTATACTACAATTTAAAAAGAAGGATTGATGGTCACCATCAAATGACTTCATTATACAAATGTGCAACATCTCAATGATCTCAGATACTTCAGAAGACACATGTGTGACCTAAGCCTAGAATGATTCACATCTAGTAATTTACAGTTTATGGGATACTCTTGTGATTTCTACTATTCAGAACAATGATTTACTAGCCTATGATAAGAATATTTCTCAGCCATAATATGAGAGGATTACAGCCTAGATGGCTGTCTGTGCTTCTGGAGATAAGCTCAAAATAATTTATTCACTTGAACACATGTTTTCACAACCAAATCTCAGGCAGAAATCTGAAGGTACTGGAAGAATTAAATCATTATATAGTTATTAATGTTAGATGTAAAGTTTAAGTCATAAAGCAAACAAACCAATGTAAGAGTGAATAATTCTTGTGTGCACTACCTTATAGTGCAAGCATCAAGCTGCTACAAAAAGTAACATTTCATCGGCTCATTGAAATGCATGGACAATTTACAATATCTCCTTGATCTTAACTACGAACTAATAAAGCCTAAGATTATTGAATTTTATTTATTCTTAAAATAGAGTAATATTAGTAGTGTACATTAGAATATTTTTATTTTTGCATGTCTATTTTATTTGTATTCAAAATATTTACATAGGTATCAACAGAGTAAGCTTTCAAAAACCAATGTTGTGTCAACTAAACATGTAGTTGGCTGGAAGTTTAAATTTTGAATGTGTTGTTTAGACATTTGGTAGATACTAACTGAGCAAGAATAACAAACTGAAATTCTCCTTCACCGTGGAGAACAACAGTTTTGGTACAGAAGTGCTATAAGAAAATAAAGATTACTTATGTCCATATTAGGACAATACTGTTGACTGCCAGATGTGCTGGCTTATTTCCTACAAAAAGATGCATTTTATCTATGTCTTTCTCTATGATCTACAAGAAGAATGGAAATGTCTACTATCATGAATTTCTTCATCTCCTCCAATGTAATCAGAAAATTTGTAGACAAGGAGTTCGTTCACATTGTTGTCATAGTTTTGCTCTTGTTCCTAAGAAAGTAAGAGAACTCTGCTATAAATGAAAGCCCTCCTATAATTTAGGAGCCCCCAAATCAGCATAAGCATCACCAGTCGTGTGTCCTATAATTCTGGGTTCTCTCAGTTCATTTTCATTTTCTGGACTTACTATGTTTGTGATCTGAAAAGGATGGGAAACTTACCTTTCTAATTTTGGTAATTTATTTATACTCATAGCTTCAATGGAATTTCCTAATTGTGGGATCTGTATTAGAATATCTAGCAATAATACAAAGTACACTAATTTATTTATTAATAAAACAAATGTTTAAATAGTGAGCACATCTGTACTAGGGGCTTTCTGCCGTGTAAGAAGTAATATACCATTAGGTACTCTATTAATACGAAGGTGATTAGGTTATTTTATTTTCTTTACCTATTCACACATAGTAAAATGTGCTAAGGATTAACTTAAAGATATAGCATTTCTATGATACTGTACCCCAAGAATTTAAAGAATTCCAGTACTTCTAGCACAGTTGTAAGTAAAACTCTGGTTACAGTTGGAAAAGTAGAAAAAAAGTGACACTTTAGTTCACTCATGAAAGATTCATGGATTATAAATTTTTAGCAAAACTAGAGAGCAGAAGACATACATAGATAGAAGTTAAAACTCTCAGTATATGATAGTTCTGTTTAATACTACGTCCTGCATTGAAACAACCCTCCTTAAAGGAAGCATTCAGAAAGCCACATGAAATCAATGAAGAAAACAACTCACACGTCTAAGAAATTTTCTAAAAATTACTGTAAGAGTTCATGATCTGGTGAAGAAGATACCCAGGACAATAGAATGTAAACACAAAGAGTTTATTCTGCATGCTGGGAGCTCCCATTACTAGAATAGGGAGACATCCAAGTGAGCTTTCAGGCCTGATTTTAAGCACGTTAGGGAATTATGGAGTAGGTGACCTCTATGTTAATCTGTGGGGTCCACCTTGAGGGGTCCATTACTAGTGCGGTGGCTGGAAAGTTGCTGGGAAAGCCTGAAAACTGTTGTTGGGTAAGTAGATGAGGAAATCTGGAAAGTGTTGCTGATACATTGTCCTTGCCTCAGACCAGGTGGCAGGGCAGCTTCTGAGGCCTGGACTTGCCAAGAATTTTGCAGTTCTTAGGCCTAGTCTCCTCACCTGCCAAGTTGAAGCCTGTCATAGAAACAGCCTAGCCTTCTCATTACAAGATTCATAAGGCCTTTACCCATGCTTCTGGCAGCAGTAAACAATTACTGAAGAGAAGAGACATCTCAGTCCCTGACCTAACAATAGGGGACTCTTGACTGTTCTGATAACCTACCTTCAGGTCTCCACAGAAAGCACTAGCATTGGGGGCTGCGGATTTAGCTCAGTGGTAGAGCGCTTGCCTAGGAAGCGCAAGGCCCTGGGTTCGGTCCCCAGCTCCGAAAAAAAGAACCAAAAAAAAAAAAAAAAAAAAAAAGAAAGCACTAGCATTGTAGCTTTGATGAAATTACACTTTTAGAAAATACAGTTGCTTTTTAGTCATGGATACTCCAGTAGCGAAATCAATCTATCGTGCTGTTAGCACAAGTAAAGTCAACGGTTTACCAGGAAGGATTTTGGTAGCCATTTATTTGGTCTGTTGTGAGTATCCTTTGTGGTGTGGCCAGACATTTGTTCAAGTCTCCTTAAGACAAGTTCCCCAGCAGAAGATAAACTACTACTCCAAGGAAACTAAGGTTTTAGGAAGTTTAACTTAGTGAGTGAGTGGGAACCATGAGCATCCTCTTGTTTATTTACTCATTTTATTATTTTATTATTCATTTATTCATTTATTTACTCATTTGTATTTAGTGCTCTTTGCGGAGTATTTTTAAAGTTTTTTTGAACCATAATAATCTCTTTCAATAAGATACGTTTAAGATTTCAGAAGTAAAAAGAGGGTTACCATGTATTCCATAATTATCATAACAAATGCAGATTATTTATTTTTGAGCACATCCTACCACTTCATGAGGAGAAAAAAGTGAGATAATTGAGTTAGGCTGCATTCTATCTAACTTTTATTCAGAGGAAAGCATAAAGAACCGTGCCTTATTTAACATTTTGTTCTTCCCAAGTAAGCGATGACATCTAATCAGATGGCTGTTTAGATTGATTGACTACATTTTGCAACCAAAATGTTAAGTATAAATTGAACATTTCTGTGTAACATATTTATTATATGTAAGTAAATTTAGAGCAAGACAAAAGAAACCTATGTAATTGTGCTTAATTTAACATTTATCATTGTTTTCTTTGTCAGCTTAGGTGGCCTTTGGGCTACAAAGTTTAAACAAATTTTAAATTATTTCTGGGAATATTTAGAAGCATTCTATATGTGACTAGAATTTAATGCTATTCTTAGAAAATCATTTCAAAACATAGTAAAGAAGATTTTCCTACAAAGTTGGAGAGACCAACCAATCTGATTATAGAGACAACTAGGAAACAAAATGTGGAAGAAATAGAATTTACATCTTTGCTTCCTGTCATTGAGGTGACAGTCACTCTCTGACACTTGCGCCAGGATTTACTTCTCAGACCTTCGGTGTGCACTGAAACTGTTTGCAGTTTTTCTGGGGTCCTGATTCTAAACATCAGACTGTGGCATTTATTTGCCTGTATATATGTGCATCTGAGTTTTAGACTAAACAATCGCAAGAATATCCCTTCATATATATCACTTCATAAATATAATTGTCCATGCAAAAAATTCACAGACTCAATTTTGTGAGGTACATATACACACAAAAATTCTTGGCATCTTTCACATCAAAGAGAACAGAGGAGAGCTTCGCAGAGGCAGATGGCTGGAGTTTAGTGGATAGTAGGTCTCAGTTTATATATATTTAATGATTTTCTCCAACAACATTTACTGTCACTTAATCACCTACTTAGGTTTATTGGTTGTGTGAACACTGCCTAAATGCTAAGAACCATTCCAGTTTATTCTCAATTTCAGGTTTTTCTTTTAATCCAAGAGTTTTTTTTTAATGATTACCATATATTAACATTGCAGGTAGCGATTATGGAGATAAATGAAATGTCCTACTTTCAAGGTTCTCACAGTTTACAAGGGGAGACAGTCATATAAATAAGTGGCTATAATAATGTATGATAGATGATAGCTGTGGAATTTTGTATTAAATAGTGAGGGAGCAAAAATATGAATGAATAAATCTGCTTAACTGTGTTAATCATATTTAAATGTAAAATTTGAGTAAATAAAAATATTAAGTAAAATTATATATCATAGCTTGAAAAGCTCAATAAAATCTAATAACCATGTTTATCTAGTGCAAGTAAAGATGATATTTTCCCTAAACAGCTATGTAACGTGACTCCATATTGATGACCTGCTCTATAATGTTAAAAATGTTTTCATTCTTTGCAACCTTAATGCTGCACCAAAAATCAATTTTGATTCCAAAATTGGTTTGTCATCATATAGTATTAAAATAACTTTGGCTCCCTTTAAGATTTAAATATAATGCAAGATATTTTACATATTCATAAATTGAATTTATTAGGAAGGCTTCTATCTTTAGATCTCTAAAGTTATAATTGGGTAAGTTTACAAAAATGATAAATCACTTTCTTTCACTACAGCTTTGATTTAACTACCAACATAAAAAATAAACAAACAGAACAAACAAACAAACAAACAAAAAACCCTTTCTCAGCTCCATGAACTCAAATCAACCAACTACAGGAACAAATTGAATTAGTCCCAAATTTCAGACATATTAAGATAAGCTAATATTTTAAAACTTACTGTGCCCAGGTAAAAAAAATTAGTTTTCATATATCCCTCCTCTCCATTTGCTCTTTTTTCATGACATCTATTTCATATTGTATATTGTATGTAACATAAGACCAAAGTGATTAAAGATAATCAGATAGAGGGAAAAGAGTAGTAGTAGTAGTAGTAGCAGTAGTAGTAGTAGTAGTAGAAGTAGTAGTAGTAGTAGTAGTAGTAGTAGTAGTAGTAGTAGTAGAAGTAGTAGTAGTAGTAGTAGTAGTAGTAGTAGTAGTAGTAGTAGTAGTAGTAGAAAGGAACATAATTACAAAGTAGAAAATTGGAAGTGCAGATTTTAAAGTGAAGCTACTGAAGCACATGGGAACAATAAAATAAATATTTTAAGGTCAACATACATTTGAGATATACACAAAGCTCTGTATTTTATACAAAATTTATTGTTAGCCTCTATAGAAAGTTATTGATATTAGTTGACTAAAGGGATCTAGATTGCACACTAACATATATTAAACAGGAACTAATATAAGCACATTATTGATGTGTGTGTGTGTGTGTGTGCTGTTATGAATGAAGAGTAGATTATATTCTTAATAAAAAATAAAAAATACCTTTATGCCTAAGTCCTGGAACCTTTGGTTTTCCTTTATCTGTATTTGTTATCAGGAAAAAGGAGCTAAGAGAGTGGAAGGACACTGCCATCATTGAGTCAAAACAGTGTGTATTTGTAACAAGAACAAAATTTGAAAAGTCATTCAGAGGTCATATGGCTAGAGGAATGAGTATGTGGCCAAAACAATGCCATTAATGCCATTGGTTGATGGAAACATTGGTTCTTCACATCATTAGGGGAGTAGTCATCAAGTTTGCAGTTGGTAGTCCTGGAAATGGATATATATACTTTGTAGCCTGTGGGATTTTGTGATGCTTCTGCTTCAGAACTACTATATCCATTGTTAAACCTTTCTCCCTTCAATACATGTGTATGACTGTTTTTAACCACATATATGAATACACACACACACACACACACACACACACACACACATATCACATATCTGTCCCAAGACTCAATGCCAAGATCATTTTGTAGATAAGTTGACAAATCTCTTTGGATAGTCTTTACAACTCAAGAAATTTTCAAGTCTGGGCTTGCTATTTTAAAGGATAGCATCTACTTAGCTACAGATAGTTAGATAAAAGATGAAATGATGGTGTTGGGGAATGAGAAATACCCATTCCTGGCATCCAGAAAGCAGAAGAATGGATATACATCCAATGGTTAGAGACATTCCTAAAGAAATGCCCTTAAAGGCCCCATGCTTAAAAGAAGACCATCTATCCCATATTTGACCTCTTCCCAAGAACAATATTAGTGTAGAACCCGCATGATTTCATTGCTTTCAGATACACTGTTGTATTTGGACACAGAATAATCCAGTCAAGTTGATGATTTAAATTAAGCATCACAATGGCCATATTTAAATTTGGTTCAGAGAAAATCTCACTGAAATAATGAGATGTGAGGGGTTACCTGGCCATTGTATGTGTATACTTCAGCTCTGTTTAAACTACCAGAAAATTCAGAATGTTTAGGGTAAGAAGAAATTTTAATGCTTCAAAATAGTGAGGATAATATATTTTGAGTCTAGAGCTCTGATTTAAAATGGGACATAAGTCTAATACTATATAGATAGTTTGAAGCAGATACAGCTTGTATGAGGTTGCAATGGTCTTTGTTATAAATTTAAAAAACCACTGTATTTTTATATAAGCTATAAAAATATACTTTAATGTAAAATATATATGTCTGTCACTCGTTTTAGGAAACTGTTCATACTAATATTGAAGAGATTGGTTCTTACTTGACACAAGTAATATTGTTTTGTCTGATTGTTTTTCTTTAATTCATAGCCACATGCACAAACAAAATATTGGAAAGAAGCTTTGTCTGCTATGGAGGACTTTGTTCTGGCTCTGAGAACCTATGTTAGTACTGAAGTGGCTTTGATGCCTCTCCTGCAAGCATAATCTGAATCAGAAGGGACTATTAATCAATAATAGTTAAGACGTTTATAAACTAATATTCAAACACAATTTTAGAAGTATCGCCAGATTCAAAGGAAGTCTTTGGAGTAATTCCTTAAAGTAAGTGCAAAAGTCTCTGGAAATTGAGTTTCTGTGTGTTCTCAAGTTCCTTTGAACCATCTCAGCAGGGTAGACAGGGAATATGCTGAGTAGTATTCCAGCTCTCTGAAGTACAGACAATAGAGCGGAAAAGCTGCTCTTAGTTCACATGGTCTCTGCCAAGTTTGCTTGTGAACTTAGCTAATAATTATTTCTAGTTGGAAAGTTACTGGATCCTTAATCTCCTTGAAACCTACCAGGGTCTGACTTTACCTTTAGAGTAGTAATTCTTCTTCACAGGGAACTAAATGCCTACTGTACTCCTGGGAGGTTACCATCCTGTTCATTTTCTTCTCAGTAGTCTTTAGCTCCAAGCATCTTCAGCTAGCATCAATTCACACTACGTTTCCTCAATAAGTTGCACAGTTTCCTTTGCCTCTGCCTTTCCATACACAGCTGGATAGAATAGGTGGACATATGGAATTTACATGTTTTACATATTTAAAGAGATTATCTGGTTAAAAATGAAGTTAATGTCATAATGTTTTAAGTAACAGTAATAAACATTTGTAATAACTGTTGGTGATTTTGATGACCAAAGGAACTGGTGGGATTTGACAGTATCAGTTTTACTAACCTGATACAAAACATTAAGACAATGTATTATTGATCATGACACACTTGGGCTTTTAACTTCAAAGCCATTGGTGACAGAAGCTCTGAAAAGAATCTTTGGAGAAAAAGCAATGGAATGAAAAACTATACAGAATAAAAGTTCCTTTGTCTAATCTCTGGGTTTTTTTACAGGCTTTAGTGACAAGATCTAGACATTACAATCAGTAATATATTTATCTATTGGACTGAGATTTCTCTAATAAAATATTTCATCATTTTTCTCATAATACTTCACAGATTAAAATAAATGTATTGTTATTGTGCAAATTGTAAATGAAAGGATTGAGGAGTCAAGTGTTTTACTTGCATTTATGTCAGGAATGTTCCAACTTTACATAATAATTCTTTATTTATGGTTTTCAATCATTGAAGAAGGTCTTACCCACATTATTTATACAAAAATCCTTTAGGACCAATTTTTCTAAATTACCTTCAAACTTTTCACTAAAATATCACTCATGAAGAAAAAAGAAATAATTAGTACAACTAATAATTACAAAGGAGCACACATGAATGCAATCATTGTGAATAAACAGATCATTGGGTGAAATATGAGTTCTTCACCCAGAATTCTTGTGAACAGAACTAAATTATCCATCTACAATCAGCCCCACCTCTCAGTTGTAACATTGCATATTTGAATTACCTGCTTCTCAGTCTTTTATAGATTTTATATACTCTGTGTGATTCCTATCTACTTAGAAGGAGAAACAAAATAATTATGGGAGGTAGGGAGAGGGAGGGGCTTAAGAGTGAGGGGGTAGGAGAAAAGGGGCAGGATCAGGTTTTTGAGGAGATGAGGAAGATGTACAAATGGTCAGGAAATAGTCCATAGTACATACAAAATTATTTTTTTCATTTTTCTTGTGACTTTACTGATATAATCTATGGAGAAAGAATCACTGCTTAAATATTAATAATATTAATAAGTAATGGGTGACATACTCCTTCATGTAAGTTGTTATTTTAAATTTTAATAGAGGCATCAATAAAACAGGTTACTCAAACATAAAAAAATCTTATAGGTTTTGTCATACTACTGAATTTCAGGATATTTCAAAGAAAATATCAATAGAAACAAACTTTATATTTCTACAAAAATATGCATGATTTGAAGAGCCCTCAGGTGTATCGACACAAAGCATTATCACAAGAGATGTATACAATGTAAATTTTGTAACTCTTACTTTAATGGATCTTTCCTTACTGGTCATTACCTACCCTTTATATAGAGTTTTAGACTCAAACACTGTTTCCATAGAAACAGTGCACTCAGCCTTATCAAATGGAAATATGTTTAATTTTTACATTTTTGGTAAATATTTATGCAGCTTATGACAGTAATTAAGGAAACTACGGTTAGTTATTTTCTGACTGCAAGAAAAAGGTGACTAGCTAGCCTATGGGCTAATATATTAAGTAGTCATTAATGGTAAAATATCTCCTAAACACAGTTAATGTTTTCTTGCATATTTGTTGCTTAATTTTTGTCATTTATTCTACAACTATATCATATATACTAAGAAAAATATACTTGGTAATAAAATTTCTTTGTGATAAATATGAAATTAAAACATACACATAGTAGCCCATTTGCTATTCTCCCATAAATCAATATGGAGAGGACACAAATTATTTTTTATAAATATTGGTAACTGGCAACTAAATTGTAAAGTAGTGTATCTGTTAGGGTCCTTTATGGGTTCTATTTATACTAAACATATTATGTACAGTTTTGCCTAAATATTAAACATTTATTCTATATTATAATACTCTTATCTCTTTAACTAAAAGAAATAGCTAGTCATTTACTGTCATAATCCTATTTTCCGAATTATAAATTACATCAAAACTCACCAAACTTAAGGTGAGATCTCACCTTGTAATATTATATCTTACGTGTCACTTGCCTTTTAAAAGTATACTATCAGAAGGTTTGTAATTCCAATATTTGGATGCAGAAGCAAAAAGATCAATCAAGAATTTAAGGCTATCCTCAGCTACTTTGCAAGTTTGAGGCTACCCTGGGACTCATGAGACATTGTCTTATAATAATGAATCAAAGAAAATGCCTAAGATCAAAACCTCAAGATATAACACATGCTGGAGGACGTGGAGCAAGGGGAAACCCTCCTACATCGTTGGTGGGAAGGCAAATGTCTACAACCACTTTGGAAGTCAATTTGGCAGTTTCTCAGAAAACTGGAACTCGTTCAACCTTAAGACCCAGATATACCACTCCTGGGCATATACCGAAAAGATATTCTAATATTACACAAAGACTCTTGCTCCAATATGTTCATAACAGCTTTATTCATAATAGTCTCAAACTGGAAATAACCTAGATGTACCTCAACTTAAGAATTGGTAAAGAAAATGTGGTACATCTACACAATGGAATAGTATTAATCTATTAAAAACCAAGGCATCATGAAGGCAAATGGATGGAGCTTGAGACTATTATCCTGAGTGAGGTAATTCAGACAAAAGTACACATACTCACTTCTAAGTAGATTTTCGCCATAAAATACAGATGCCATGTTACACCCCACAGACCCAAAGATGTTAAACAAGAAAGAAGACCCCAGAGAGGAAACCTGAATCTCACTTAGAAGGGGGGGGGATTAAGTAATTATAAGAGGCAGATGGAGGAAGGGAACTAGAAGTAAGGGGATGGAGAGGGGACTGGGGAATTCAGGATCAGGTGAGGGTAAGCTCCTGAGGGCTTGGCTAGATGGCCCTGAAATGAATGGATCTCTACAACTGATGAGAGTGAGGAGGTGGATGCCATCTCCAGGGCGAGGCATGTCCTCGAACAAGGGAGATACCCAAAAATCAACAGGAGTGACTTTAGCTATGATTCACTACACTGGGGATATGAAATGAGGAAAGTCTACCTCTTATATTCAGACAGGAACCTCAGTGGAGGGATAGAGACACCAACTCACCCACAGAACTTCCCCCTCCCGCAAATTTATTCTGTCTACAAGAAATGCAGACATAGGGGAGGGAAGAGAGACTGAAGGAATGGCCAACAAATAACCAGTCCTACTTGAGACACATCCTGTGGGCAAGCACCAATCTCTTACACTAGTAATGATATTCTTTTATGCCTATAGAAAGGAGCCTAGCATGGCAGTCCTCTGAGAGGCTCGACGCAGCAACCGACTCAGACATATGGAGACAGCCACAGCAAAACAGTGAATAGAGCTTGGGAATTCTTATGGAAGAAAAGAAGGAAGCATCATGGGTCCTGAAGAGGATAGGGACCCCAAAGAAAGGACAAGAGACTCAACTCAACTGGGAATTTGGTGCTCTCAGAGTGTGAATGACAAACCAAGGAACATACATGAGTTGAACCTAGGCCTCCCCTCCCATCTGCAGCAGATGTGCAGCTTCACCTTCATATGGATCCTAAACAACTGGAACGAGCCTATCCCAAAAGCTGTTGCTCATACTTGGTATACATTCTTCTAGCTGGGCTGCTTTGTCTACCTTTAGAGGAAGCACCTCGCTTCGCAAAGTCCTGAAATGCCAGGATAGGTGGGATACCCAGGGGTGGGAGGCACTCACCCAGAGCAGAAGGGGAAGGGTGAGTGGGAAGGGTTGTGAGAGGGTGTGCAGTGGAGGGGTGTGGAGGGGGGCAGTGAGCCAGATGTAAAGTGAATAAATAAAAAAGAAAAAAATAAATTAAATTAAAAAACCCTAAACCTCAATTTTATTTCATACATTTTATAAGCTTTATGGCTCATATCACAAATCATTTTATGTTCTTCATGCTGTAATGATTCTATTCTAAGAAATATTTTGCTATTGATATTAGGGAATATTTTTTCAAATTCATCAGTGCTGAGAAGCATAAGAATTTATTTTAATATTTTGCTGTGGTCCCAGCATCTTTGGTAGCACCATTGTAAATCATTAAGATACTCAGAATTCTTAATTTTTCTATTGAAGAATTGCCACTTATGTAGAACAAGTCCAAATTGATTTCTCCAGAAATGAATGCATGGCCAGGGCTGGTGGTTTTGAGATGTTTGGGAGCATGACACTAGACTGTCACAAGTTCAAGATCAACTTAAGCAAAAAGTGGGGTCAAGAATAGTCTGAGATCCTTAAAAAGAAGATGCCCAAAAGAAATAAAGAATAAAATAAAGAGGAAAGAAACAAATAAACAAAGAAAGAATGAATGCATGAAGAGGGAGAGAGATACAGAGACAGGACTGAGAGAGGAGAGAGGGAGGGAGGGAGGGAGGGAGAGAGAGAGAGAGAGAGAGAGAGAGAGAGAGAGAGAGAGAGAGAGAGGAAGGGAGGAAGGGAGAGAGAGAAGAGAGTGGGAGGGAGGGAGAGGGAGAGAGAGAGAGAGAGAGAGAGAGAGAGAGAGAGAGAGAGAGAGAGGGAGAGAAATAGAAAGACAGAGAGGCAGAGGAAGGTGGGAAGATTGGAAATAAGAAAGGCAGCAAGGCAGACAAGCAGAAAGAAAGAAATTGGGGAAGAGAAGAAAGACAGACAGACAGACAGACAGAGGAAGGTATGGAGGCAGGCATGTATGCAGGCAGGAGAATCAAAACAAAGTAAAATCGGGGCCAGGGATGTTTCTCAGGACTAACACACTAATCTGGCCTGTACAACAATCTCTAGTACTTGGGGAAAATATATTAAGAAAATAACAATAATGGATACACTTTGAAGATGCTTAGCTTGAATTCATCTAGAGGGTGGGGGTGTTTTGGTGTCATGGCTCTGCTGCAGTACCTAGTCCTGTTTGCAGCACTCTAAAATAACAAGTCTACCGATCATGAAAGTTAAAACAGCACAAAATATGTTGTAGCGCTTGTCCTTGTTTTGATATTTGCAACAAAGGATAATTTCATAGCTAATTTTCGCTCAGGTTGAGGATGAGGTTTTGTCTGAGAGAAGACAGAAACCTGAAGACAGTGATAAAGAAGGTAAGTGACAGATGGACGGTTTGACTCCTCAGCCAACAGATAGACACACAGATCACCGTACAATCTCAGAAACAGATTCCTCTTCAATGATTTGAGTATCCGACAAAAAAAAAAAGGAATGTATGTAATTTTCTATTGCACTGCAGTAAAGTACCGAAAGGTAATCCTAGAAGTCTGAAACCATTCATCAAGTGGCAGTGTCAGTTGTATCGCCTCCCCCAAGCAGTGTGTTGAATATTTGGAATTTTCCTCTTTTTACGCTTCCCTAGAAGCATTAGCACGTTTTCATTTTGGAAGCCCTGCTAAGCTCAGCATCGGAGCCAATCATTTGAGCAAAGGAAAGTGAGGGATAAGATTCTTTTTAATAGTTTGGGAGCACAACTGGGAAAATAATCTGTCAGTATATTTTCTAGAACAAAACAGCTCATGTAATTAAGTTGGCCCAATGAGCGGAGATAGAAAGGACAAGATAGAGATGTTCCTTCAGGAGTAATTAGCCCTAAGAAGGCAGCAGAGGCTGTGTGAGCATAAAAATGTTGCATCGTCAAATCCTGAGGGAAAAGGAGGTGGAACGTAGATTAAGAGCCAGCAAATGGACATCTCTTAAAAAGCAGAGGACAAAGGATATACTATAGAATTCAGTGAATAGCTTTTAACTAGAATTGAAACCTTAACTTTACATTTGATTTTTTATTTTAATAATATTTATTTACCAGACACCAATATTCTGTGAAAAAATCAATTATTCTAATAACACTTCAATAATGGTTCTCATTATATGATAAGTCCAATGATGGACAAGGTTTTATTTTTAATTTTCCATAATTCTAGGCACATGGCACTATTTAATATAAAAAAGAGAACAAGACAACTTAAGGAATATTTAAAAAGATATTTTGTTAGGTCACAACTTTCTTTTTTATAGATTTTTTTTGTCATCTTCATTAGTAAAAACTACTCATTTTCTAAAGAGAGATGGGTTTAATTGTCATTTCTATTATGTATGCTTAGAAAAGTATATGTTTATATTCTAGTGTTGTCATCCCAGGAAACCTACAACTAAATCATTTTCTCTTTTATAATTTTTGTTGATTGATTTTTGTGTTGATGATTGTTCTGCATATACACACACACACACACACACACACACACACACACATATATATATGTATATAAATATGTGCTCATGGAGGTAAGATATTTACTACTGAAACTGTAATTATAGATTATGGTGAGCTAACATGTGGGTGCTGGGAACCAAATCCAGATTATCTGAAATAGCAATAAGTATTCTTCACTTCTGATCTAATGCCCTACTTCCTAAAATATAATTTTCTAAGTATCAGATTATGGCTTTAAAAACTTTCTGAATAGGTAAGTGATCACAATATCCTAATGTGAATGTGCACATTTCCCTCTACATAGGTTGACAAATTCAAGGCATAGGAGGGACTGTCTAAGATGATCCAAAACTAACCTCCAATGCTTTGGAATGTTTCAGTACTCAGTGTTATGACAACAACTGTTTGAGACATAAAGTCTACTTATAGAAAAAAGATATTGCCTACAGAGTGCCAACATGAGGAGATTGTAAAAACTCTTCTTCGGTGAAATTAGTGAATACTGCAAATGTGATACTTATATTTTCCAAAATTAAATAAATAAAATATATACAATAAATAAATTAATACTTTTCTACATCAAGATATTAAAGTTCAGCAAGGAGATTCTGTGGCCAAGGAAAAGTATGCCTTTCTTCAAACCCAGTGTTACAACCAAACACAGGCCTTGCCTCAAAACATGGGAAATAGTTCATTTTTGAACCATGTGTGAGTAGCACACAACTTTGAAACAGTAATTCTGGTTATCTGAATAATATGCTCCAATATGGAAGCGATTATATGACTTCTTATAGTCATAATAAATAAAAAAATATAAAAAATCGGGGCATTTAAAAATGCATTGCTGGAAATATTAGGTATGATACTAGCAAAGTACTACTAGTAGCTGCAACATCAAACACAGAGGAAAGCAATGGATTACTGCAAAGCTGGATATGGGTCATTTAGCTCGGAATTTGTAGCATGCCGACTTTGCCACAGTCAGGATGTATAGATATACGCCATTCTAGTATCCCTAACTTACATGTGAATCTGTTTTTCTTGGAACTCAAATTCACCCTATCTAAAGAGAAAAACGATGCTAGTGCAGTTGAATATTTTACATTATAAGCAATGAAATTGGACTTTGATATCATATTTTACATAAAAAATAGTTCAAAATATGTAAAAGACTTAAGTTTAAACCTAGTGTTTTAAAAGAAAACACTAGGTTTAAATTTCATTCTCTAAGTTATGGCAGGAAGTTATTAAGAGGATGACAAAAGTATGAGGAGCAAGAAGAACTCAGAAGACTGCCCACAGTTGTATGATTCAATGTGCAACATTTGCAGTGGAGAATCCGAAGACATAGCTTAGCAGGTAAGAGCACTAAGAACAAATAAATAACATTGGCGAACCCAAATACTATTATTAATTGGCCACAAATAGGTGGCACAAAATTGTTCTAAACTTGAGTGTGGCAATAGTCACACACATCTGGGCATATCTAAAAACTGGACTGTGCATTTAATAAAGTCAAGTTTTCAACCAATGAATAACACCTAAGTCTGCTGTTGAACAACAGACAGAATGAAAAAGAACTACTAATAAATGTTTTTGTTTTGTTTTGTCTAAGGACTTTCTTTTCCTTCTGTTTTCTGCTTCCTCCACTTGCAGCTCCATAATGAATAAAGCTATGGTGGCTACCAGCACATTGAAACAATCTGCAGAGTACTTAAAGATATTTTTGCAGCTATAACACTTTTATTTTTATTTCTTATTGCATATATTCTTTATTTCCATTTCAAATGTTATCCCCTTTCCCTGTTTCCCCTCTAAAAACCCCATTCCCATTCCCCTCACCCTTCTTCTATGAGGGTGCTCCCCCACCTACCCACCCACTCCCTCCCACCGTCCCACTGACATTCCCCAACACTGATCTTCAGTCATTCAAGGGACCCTCCTCCCATTGATGCCGACAAGGCCACGCTCTGCTCCGTATGATGCTGGAACCATGGGTCGCTCCATGTGTACTCTTTGGTTGGTGGTTTAGTCTCTGGAAGCTGTGGGGTGTCTGGTTGGTTGATATTGTTGTTTTTCCTATGGGGTTGCAAACCCCTTCAGCTAATTCAGTGCTTTCTCTAACTCTTCCAATAGGGAAACCCGTTTCTAGTCCAATGGTTGTCTGCGAGCATCCTCCTCTGTTTGTCAGGCTCTGGTACAGCCTCTCAGGAGACAGCTATATCAGGCTCTTGTCAGCATGCACTTCTTGGCATCTGCAAAGGTGTCTGGGTTTAGAGATTGTATGTAAGATGGATTCCCTAAGTGTGGCAGTCTCTGAATGGCCATTCCTTCAGTCTCTGTTCCACACTTTGTCTCCATATTTCCTCCTGTGAGTATTTTGTTCCCCCTTCTAAGAAGGACTGAAGCATCCACATTTTAGTCTTCCTTCTCTCTGAGCTTCACGCAGTAAATTGTAAATTTATCTTGTGTTTATCCAAGCTTTGGGGCTAATATCCACTTATCCATGAGTGCATACCATGTGTGTTTTTTGTGATTGGGATGCCTCATTCAGGATGATATTTTCTAGTTCATCCATTTGCCTATGAATTTCATGAAGTCATTGTTTGTAATAGTTGAGTAGTACTCCAGTGTGTAGATGTACCACATTTTCTGTATCCATTCCTCTGTTGAAGGACATCTGGGCTATTTCCAGCTTCTGGCTATTATAAATAAGGCTGCTCTGAACATAGTGGAACATGTGCCCTTGTTGTATGTTGGAGCATCTTTTGGGTATAAGCCTAGGAGTGTTGTAGCTGGGTTCTTAGGAAGTATTATGTCCAATTTTATGACGAACTGTCAGACTGATTACCAGGATGGTTGTACCAGGTTGCAACCCACCAACAATGGAGACGTGTTCCTCTTTCTCCACATTCTCACCAGCATCTGTTGTCACCTTAGTTTTTGATCTTAGCCATTCTCACTGGTGTAAGGGGGATCTCAGGGTTATTTTGAATTGGATTTCCCTGATGACTAATGATGACACATTTCTTTAGGTGCTTCTCAGGCATTCAGTATTCCTCAGTTGAGACTTCTTGGTTTAGCTCTGTACCCCATTTCTTTTTTTTTTTTTTTTTTTACTTTTTTTTTATTTATTTATTTTTTTTTTTATTATCTTGAGTATTTCTTATATACATTTCAAGTGTTATTCCCTTTCCCGGTTTCCGGACAGACATCACCCTCCCCCCTCCCCTTCCTTGTGGGTGTTCCCCTCCCAAACCTCCCCCCATTGCCACCCTCCCCGCATAGTCTAGTTCACTGGCTGTACCCCATTTCTTAAAAGGAATATTTGATTCTCTGTCGTCTAACTTCTTGTGTTCTTTGTATATATTGGATATTAGTTCTCTAGCAGAGGTAGGATTGGTAAAGATCTTTCCCCAATCTGTTGGTTGCCATTTACTTTAATGACTTATTTATTTGTCTATGTTGGGAGATAAAAAATATGAGCGCATGTGAAGACTAGAGTTACTACTGCTCCCTTAAATTGGAGCTGTAGGTGGTTGTGAGCTGGCCAATGCAATTGAGATTTGATTCTGGCCCTGTACAAGACTACTAGACATACTCAACTGAGTCATTTCTCTAGCCCAAGATTTTACAAACTTACTTTTGTCCACAATATTTGTGATCATAACAGAATTAGAATTACTACTGCTCCCTTAAATTGGAGCTGTAGGTAGTTGTGAGCTGGCCAGTGCAATTTAGATTTGATTCTGGCCCTGTACAAGACTACTAGACATACTCAATTGAGTTATTTCTCTAGCTCGAGATTTTACAAACTTACCTTTGTTCACAATATTTGTGATCATAACAGAATTAGAAATCTGAAGCTTGTATTTACACAATGCAACCTTGTCCATCATCTTCAATCTTAGCCCAGCTCAGCACAGGATAATTTACCTGTGTCAGGAAGATTTGTGCCAAGGATGTAAGATTTACAGGGTCTGGCCTTGCTCCTTGAGACACTTGACTCAATTTTCTTTTCTGACACTCTTTATATGTATTCCTCATATTGTAATCAAAAATAAGGTTTCAGTTTAATCTAAGGTTTGCTCTCAATGTCTGATACAAGAAGATGAACATTTGACCATTTTATTCTATATGTTCAATAAGGCAGCCTGATTCATGTGGGGCTTACAAACCACAGAGAGAGATGTTTAGGTTGATTGTTTTGGAGTGAGTGATGAAAATATTGCAGACTAGGACAAAGTGGAAAAGTTATGGTGTTAAGTACAAGCAGTAACAAAGTTTGGGAGGAAACAGGGTGTTGATCAGCTAATGAAGCAGTTTTGAATATGCACCATTTATATGATAGATTGCAGAGAAACAAAACAACCATTCCAAAGTAGGTGTTTCTCACCATCCTTTTAAGAAATCTAGTCTATACACATGCACAATTTCTTCCATTGTATATATTTTTTTCCATTGTACATTTTTTTCTTTTTAAAAAAATATATACCTAATTTTTTGGCTGTACTTCAGTTTCAAAGGATTTGCAGTGGTGCTATTTAATGCTATTCTAGTTTTCAAGGGGATGGTATAAATTTGGTATACTTGTAGCTCTCTAATATAACCCTTCCTACATTTATAGTAAAATTCCATTTCTAAGGCAAGCACACTATTGAATTTCATCTTCATTTTCTAATATGGGATCATTTGAGTTCTCTTTTAGCAGACATTTTCTTAAAAGTATAAAGGTTATAGAAGATGGGTATACCATTACATAATTCTAATGTAGAGACAGTGAAGTCTTAGATACCACATTCCTATGTAACATATAAATGAGCACATTTCAACTCCTTTCAATATGGAAAATTAGCTTCTTATTTGATTCCTATCCTGACAGATACTCAGAATATAAGTAGATGACATCAATCTTCACTGAATTAGATTCAAAAGAATATGTTCTCAGAAATAACTTTGTAGAAACCAAGTAGAAAAGGAGAAATTCCTTAAGTGAAAATGTTTCAAATACCAGATCAAGTGTCCTTTATAAATATTACTGTGGTTATTCCAAAGGCTGAATGTAACCCCAAACCCTTTGAACTGCAGGCTGCTAGTTTTTCTTTGTCAAAACATGGAGGCAGAATTTTGCCATAACCATTTGATTACTGCTTCTCAGACTGAGATATCAGCCTTGCCTCAGTATTCTGCTCATGCTGGGGTTGGGGAAAGCACAGGAAGTGTATAACTAAACATGCCTTGCAGGAACTCAAAGGTAAAGATGATAATGCTACTGTACTTTCTGGGGGCTGAAAAGCTATGGCTTCTTTTAGAGAGCGTCTTTCTCTGTTGAATGAGAATAACAAGAGTCTGACTATCTTAAAATAACAATGAAGAAGACATGATGTTTTCAACACAGCAAAATTAATTATTCTTGACATTTTATGTGAGTCTAATGTTTGATAAATGGTTTACCTAATAAACTATCAAATAAGGAGCACTGGGTAATGAAATGAAACCTTCTGAAAAGGAATGAACAAAGGGGCGCAAGAGTCGAAACACACAGATCACCACGCGTTAATCAATGGAGTTTAAAATTAATGTCATGAAATCAGGCTTAGTTATTGAGTTGTTTCAATTATTATTTCAAAGAACTAAATCTTAAATGTATAGTAAATTTGACTCCAAACAAAGCCAAAGAACAGTGAAAAATGGGAAAGGTATCTCCTCCCTTTCATGTAAATTGACTTTAGCTAATGATGTCGTTAAGAACATTTCTCCAACGGAATGATTAGATTTGACTTGAGTTTGTTTTCATGGCTCTATGAATGTCTCCTGTTTATTGACTGAATATGAGGTGTCATCTCCCAAAAAGATGTTATTAACATTTGCGTTTAATGAGGCGTAGACATGGGCAAAAAGCATAGGTAAATGTGACTAATTCACGAACACTTGTAGGCTATCTTGACTCAACCACTTTGATAATATGGACTTACCCATCTAGTAGTGTTGTAGAGTGCCCTATGCACAGCACTCATTAGGCCAATCCTGGGAGGCAGTTTGCAGATCAGAGGGATATGAACTTTGAATCCTCTTGGGTTTGAAGCAAAACATCATTGCCAGTAATTAACCCTACTACCCATATAGATTATAATACTTTTTCAACCTTAGACCAATGACTAATCCCCTCTTCATAATGTTGAAAACTAAGACAACCAATCTCCACATCTACCCACTGCTCACTCCCCTACCCACATTAAAAAATAATAACAAAAGAAAAAAAAGAGCTTTAAACCATAGGTTTTAGAATTATAACAAACCTTCAAATTTCTCTTTTCTATGTTTATCAAAGAGCTAGAGAGTTCAGATCCTTAACTAACTCTACAGTCATTGCCTGAACAGTAGGCACAAACTTAAGATCATTGAAATAAGTTATGAAGATTGACAGATAAAAAGTTGTAACTTCAGAAAAATTTTAATAGTTCAAACATCTGTTCCATTATGCATGAAAGTGACACTCTTGAAAAGATGCAGTGGTCACATAGCAGATCAGTAAGTGAAAATCCTGAGAAACGAAAGCCTAAGAGTGTAAGTCATCAACAGCTATTTAACATCTCTGAATGATAAAACATGAGCTGCCCTTTGGAATCACTCAGAATGCTCACCATGTCACGATATCAAATCTGTTGGCATTCTTTCATTGTTTGGAATTGAGTGGGTCATTGCAAGCATTCAATACATTCAACTTGCTAAATACAATCTAGCTAGGTCTTTCAAATGTAGCTTCCAAGAGTCAATCCTACAAGACAGGAAACAGAGGAGTTGGATTTCAAAGGTCTAAGTCAGGAGTCTTCATAGATTGCTTGTGACTTTTATTCACTGTAGTTTGGTCTATCAGTAGATATCAGAGCTCACTGATACAGTTGGATTAGCTAGCCAGATTGTTGTGATGAGCCTCTGCTCTGTTCTCTGAGCACTGGAATTAAAGAAGGGCCTCACAGCTACCTAGTACATACATGCTTTTTGAAAATCTGAAACGCAGTTCCTTTTTGTGAAGGGTAGGATAGCCATTGAGCCTTCAATCCAGGTTCCTCCTTTCCTTTTAAAAGTGGCATGCAGAATATGAAAATCTAGTAATTTAATTGAAAAAATAAGGAAAATATTAAACAGGCTGAATTAGTTAGGGTTACTATTGCTGTGATTAAACATCATGGCCAAAAGCAACTTGAGGACAAAAGGGTTTATTTGACTTAGACTTTCATATCAGAGTCCATACCTGATGGAAATCAGGACAGGAGGCAGAAGCTGGTGGAGAGAACATGTAGGAGCGGTTCTTACTGGTTTCCTCCTTATTGTTTATTCAGCCTGCTTTCTTCTTCTTTCTCTTCTTTTTCTTAATTATTTTTATTGATTATTAATTATTATTACTAATTAACTTTAATCTTTTTGCAGTCTAGTCATTTTCTCCCTCCCATTCTGCCCTCCAAAATTTTCTTATCCCATTTCTCCTTCCTCATCTCCAAGAGGATGTCCCCTCATCCCCATACCTGACTAGAAGCACCTCAGCCTGCAATGTGGCGAAGAACTGGACCTACCCGCATCCAACGCAAATTGAGACAATGCCATACAGAGTCCTATAGCCCAGAATAATGGAATTGTTTTCTCAATTGAGATTTTCTCCTGTCTGATAATTATAGCTTTTGTGAAGCTGACATTAAGTTAGCCAGCACATGTACTATTTAATAAAAATATTTTTAAAAAAATCCATATGTGCTAACACGGGCAGGTGTTTCTGTCCGTCAGCACAGAGGTCTCCTCTGTACCTTGGACAGTGTGAAGAGAATGGAAACCCAATCACCAGCGTTCTGATTTTAGAATGTACTTTAGTCGTTAGTTTATGGTTATCATGATGCATGAAAGTACTTCCCTTTCCAGTGATCGTTTCCATGACGCAATCTATATAGACTCATGTAATGACAGTACGTGGTTTCCTGACAGCAAGTTGCTAGGCATGGATTTTCTATTTTTTAAAATTTGAAGTAAAACTCTGAGTTATTAAATTTTAATATAATTATAACATTAAACTTTATGTAATCCCTGCCCAAGCAGACATGCATATAATATTTAGGATGTAAGTGAATTTTTCAAGAAATGGCAGTGGTAATGTCTTGTTTTCATTTTGTATGCATTAATTGACCCTTTAGTCTGGCTGAAGAATGTCATCTTATATTTTATTTGTTTGCTAGCTAGAGACAAATATGATTTGAATGAAATGTGCTCATTTCCCTTCATCACTGAAGCCCATTTCCACTGTTTATAGACAGCAGACTGACAGCAGCATTATTACATCAATTTGAAGATATGATGTCGTAGACTGCTGGGTCCTGCTTAATCTAGATTTCTGCACATTTATCTTTCTTCGGGTTGAAAATACTTCCTGAATCTCTGGTTAATATACTCATTCATTTTAGAATTTTCGTAGACACTATTCTTCAAGATTGCAGGCTTACATGCCTGTTCTTGTTTTTCTTATTGTTGTTTTTTTTTGTCCTTTTTGTTTTGTTTTGTTTTGTTTAATCTTTTACAAGTGGGGTATCTACAGGCTGTGGGCTGTATTTATATATTTGACAGTTTCTTCATTGTCTTCCTTTCACTTTTACTAATATGTACCTAATGTACCTTCTAAAAAACAATTTGTCCACAACTTTCCCTAGAAATACATGACATGGATGACATGGGAATCTTTGGAATGCATGCCTTTCTCATGAGCAAAGAAGAATTTTTCTAAAGGTTTTTCAAGCACCTTTATATTTCACCTAGAACTTTCTGTTATTAAATATCAGCTTCAGAACGTTTTGGTTCATGTGCAGTCTGAAAGGATTAAGGGAAACCAGTTGGGCAGACATCTTCTAATGAATTAACAGAATGTATGGAGAGAGATATAATGAGTAAATTTTATGACAATGTTTTGCTCCCTCAAATGTTACTATGCTCTGTTCTGGGTTTTAATAACATAAGAAACAATTTTTCAGCCCATTTTTCTTCTAAATATATCTAAATTCATAATCAAACTTATTTTATAAGTTTCACTGAGATTTTATAATCTTATTTATGAGTGCTATACAATGCTGAATTTATATTTCTAGTCACATGCAGTCCGTCCTCTTTTTTGTTATCAGCACATAATTAAGTTCCAGTTATGTTGAAGAAGAGTCTGTTTTCCATGTTATCACTGTTTGGGCTGAGTGTAAATTCTAATCACCTGTTAATCATGGCAGCACATATATTTTAAACATCCGAATCGCTGTATTAAGACTAAATTTTAGCAGATTATAAGAAATCACTTTTCTCATCTTAAGATTTTTGATAAATACAAAGTAGTGATATATCTTAATGCACTACTATGGAAATTTACTATTTTTTTCTGATTATTGTCCATTGTATGTGAACATATTGAATCATTTCATGCTTTATTTATTTATATTCTTTTAAATTACTTTTTACATATTTGGCTATTTTGAGGGGAAGTACTAAAACTATTTTTAAAAATTCAAAACAAAATTTATATACAGTGTACTTTTCATTTATATTTTTATATTTATTTTTGTATAATATTTATATTTTATACACTTTGTTATGAGTGGTTATTGCTTGTATTTTCTTTTTTTTTATTAACTTGAGTATTTCTTATTTACATTTCGAGTGTTATTTCCTTTCCCGGTTTCCCGGCCAACATCCGCCTAACTCCCCCTCCCTTCTTTATGGGTATTCCCCTCCCTATCCTCCCCCATTGCCGCCCTCCCCCCATAGTCTAGTTCACTGGGGGCTCAGTCTTAGCAGGACACAGGGCTTCCCCTTCCACTGGTGCTCTTACTAGGATATTCATTGCTACCTATGAGGTCGGAGCCCAGGGTCAGTCCATGTATAGTCTTTAGGTAGTGGCTTAGTCCCTGGAAGCTCTGGTTGCTTGACATTGTTGTACATATGGGGTCTCGAGCCCCTTCAAGCTCTTCCAGTTCTTTCTCTGATTCCTTCAACGGGGGTCCTATTCTCAGTTCAGTGGTTTGCTGCTGGCATTCGCGTCTGTGTTTGTTGTATTCAGGCTGTGTCTCTCAGGAGAGATCTACATCCGGCTCCTGTCGGCCTGCACTTCTTTGCTTCCTCTATCTTGTCCAGTTGGGTGGCTGTATATGTATGGGCCACATGTGGGGCAGGCTCTGAATGGGTGTTCCTTCTGTGTCTGTTTTAATCTTTGCCTCTCTATTCCCTGCCAAGGGTATTCTTGTTCCCCTTTTAAAGAAGGAGTGAAGCATTCACATTTTGATCATCCGTCTTGAGTTTCATTTGTTCTAGGCATCTAGGGTAATTCAAGCATTTGGGCCAATAGCCACTTATCAATGAGTGCATACCATGTGTGTTTTTCTGTGATTGGGTTAGCTCACTTAGGATGATGTTTTCCAGTTCCAACCATTTGCCTATGAATTTCATAAAGGCATTGTTTTTGATAGCTGAGTAATATTCCATTGTGTAGATGTACCACATTTTCTGTACCCATTCCTCTGTTGAAGGGCATCTGGGTTCTTTCCAGCTTCTGGCTATTATAAATAAGGCTGCTATGAACATAGTGGAGCACGTGTCTTTTGTATTTTCACATAAGATAAGTCAGTTGCTTCAACACTACTGGGAAGAAAGACTATCTTTTCTCTCAATCTTATTTGGCTAGCATGAAAACAGTTGGCAACACTTACTCTACCTAGGATCTCTTTTTTCTAGATCTTTTTCCATACCCATTCCAGTGAGATACTGTACTCATTAATAGAGCTATCTAGTACATATGATATAAAAGATAACCTGTGGTCTCAAATTAATATTATTTTGAAATTAACTTGGACTTTATGAAAATTTTGTGGAAATTTTAAGAAAAGAATCTCAGTATACAGCAATGAAATCATAGAAGGATTTTTTAATTTTATTTTTCTTAGATATTTTATGTATTTACATGTCAAATGCTATCCCCTTTCTGCCCTCTCGTGTACCCCATCCCCTCCCCCTGCTTCTATGCGTATGCTCCCACTCCCACCCAGCCACTTCCACCTCAATGCTCTGGCATTCCCCTACATTTGGGAAACGAGAGTTCACAGGACAAAGGACTTTTCCTCCCATTGATGCTTGCAATGCCATCCTCTGCTCCATATGTGGCTGGAGTCACGGTTCCCTCCATGTGTACTCATTGGTTGGTGGTTTAATCCCTTGGAAATCTGGTGGGGTCTGGTTGGTTGATACTGTTGTTCTTCCTATGGGGTTGCAAATGCCTTCATCTCCTCAGTCTTTTCTCTAACTCCTGCATTGGGGTCCCCTTGTTCAGTTCAATGGTTAGCTGCAACCATCCTCATCTGTATCAGTAGGACTCTGAGGATCCTTTCAGGGGACACCCATATCTGTCTACTGTCAGCTATCACCTCTTTGCCCAAGCAATTGTGACTGGGTTTGGTGGTTGCATATGGGATGGATCCCCAGTTGGGGCAGTCTCTGGATGAGTTTGCTCCAGTCCTTGCTTCACTCTTTGTCCCTGTACTTCCTCCCCTGAGTGTTTTGTTCTCCCTTCTAAGAAGGAATGAAGCATCCGTACTTTGGTGTTCTTTTTTCTTGACCTTCATATGATCTGTGAATTTTTTCTTAGGTAGTCCAAGTTTTGGGCTTAATATTCATTTATCAGTGAGTGAATACCATTTTTTTGATTGGGTTACCTCATTCAGGATGATATTTTCTAGTTCAATATATTTGCCTAAGAATTTCATGAAGTCATTGTTTTTAAATAGCTGAGTAGTACTCCATTGTATACCAATTTTCTATATCCATTCATCTGTTGAAAGACATCTTGGGTTCTTCCCATTTTCTGCGTGTTATAATAAAGGCTGCTATGAACCGAGTGGAACATATGTTCTTGTTATATGTTGGAGCATCTTTTGGGTATATGCACAGGAGTGGTATAGCTGCATTCTCAGTGTATGTCCATAATTCTGAGGAACCGCCAGACTGATTTCCAGAGTGGTTGTAACAGCTTGCAGTCCCAACAGTGGAGGCGTGTTCCTCTTTCTCCACATCTTTGCAAGTATCTGCTGTCACTTGAGATTTTGATCTCAGCCATTCTGACTGCTGTGAGGTGGTACTCAGGGTTGCTTTGAAATGCATTTCCTTGGTGAATAATGATGTTGAACATTTCCTTTGGTGCTTCTCAGCCATTCAATATTGCTCAGTTGAGAATTCCTGTTTTAGCTTTATACCCCATTTTAAAATAAAATTATTTGATTTTCTGGAGACTAACTTCTTTAGTTCTTTGTATCTATTAAATATTTGACTTCTAACAGATGAAGGATTGGTAAAGACGTTTTCCCAATCTTTTGGTTGCCATTGTGTCCTATTGATAGTGTCCTTTGCTTACAGAAATTTTGCAGTTTTATGAGGTCCCATTTATTAATTCTTTATCTTAGAACATAAGCCATTAGTGTTCTGTTCAGGAAAATTTCCCCTGTGCCTCTTTGTTCTAGATTCTTCCCAACTTCCTCATCTAATAGTTTCACTGTATCTGGTTTTATGTGTAGCTCTTTGATGAATATGGACTTGAGCTGTGTACAATGAGATAAGAATGGGTCAATATGCATTCTTCTACATTCTGACCTCCAGTTGAACCAGAACCATTTGTTGAATGCAGGCTTTTTCCATTGGAAAGTTTTAGCTCCTTTGTCAAACATCAAGTGACCATAGGTGTGTGTGTTCATTTCTGGGTCTTTGATTCTATATCATTTATATACCTGTCTGTCTCTTTACCAATATCATGTAGTTTTTATTACAATTACTCTGTATTACAGCTTAAGTTCAGGGATTATGATTCCTCCAGAAGTTCTGTTGTTGTTGAGAGTAGTTTTTGCTATCCTGGGTTTCTGCTTTTCCAAATGTATTTGCCAATTCTACGAAGAAGTGACTTGGAATTTTGGTGGGGATTGCATTGGATCTGTATATTGCTTTTGGCAAGATGGCTATTTTTACAATATTAATCCAGCTAATCCATGAGCATGGGAGATCTTTCCGCTTTCTGAGATCTTCTTTAATTTCTTTCTTCTGAGACTTGAAGTTCTTGTACAGATCTTCACTTGCTTGGTTAAAATCACACCAAGATATTTTATATTATTCGGGACTATTGTGAAGGGTGTCATTTTCCTAATTTCTTTCTCAGCCCACTTTTCCTTTGAGTAGAAGAAGGCTACCTATTTGTTTGAGTTTAATTTTATAACCAGCTACTTTGCTGAAGTTGTTTATCAGCTGTAGGAGTTCTCTGGTGGAATTTTTGGGGTCAGTTAATCATACTACCATATCATCTACAAATAGTGATATTTTGACTTCTTACTTTATAATCTGTATGCCTTTGCCCTCTTTTTGTTGTCTAATTGTTCTGGATAGGGCTTCAAATATTATAATGCATAGGAGGGAGAGAGTGGGCAGCCTTTTCTAGTCCCTGAGTTTAGTGGGATTGCTTCAAGTTTCTGTTCATTAAGTTTGATGTTGACTACTGGTTTGCTGTATATGGGTCTTGAATTCCTGATCTTTCCAAGACTTTTGCCATCAAGGTGTGTTAAATTGTGTCAAATGCTTTCTCTGCATCTAATGAAATGATCATATGTTTTTTTTTGCCTTGAGTTTTTCATACAATGGATTACATTGATGCATTTCCATATATTGAACCATCCTTGCATTCCTGGGGTAAAGCCTACTTGATCATGATGAATGATCCTTTTAATGTCTATCACTCCTCATCTCTTTCCTAGGTTTTCTATCTCCAGGGTTGTTTTCTTTTGTCATTTTTTTTACTGTTTCTATTTGCATTTTTAAATCCTGAATGGTTTTGTTCAATTTTTTCACTTGTTTGGTTGTGTTTTCCTATAATTCTTTAAGGAATTTTTGTATTTCCTATTTAAGGGCTTCTACTTGTTTACCTGTGTTCTCCTGAATTTCTTAAAGGGAATTATGTCCTTCTTAAAGTCCTTTCTCATCATCATGAGATGGGATTTCAAATAAAAATCTTGCTTTTCTGATTTGTTGGGATATCCAGTATTTTCTGTGGTAGGAGAAATAGCTTCTGATGATGCCAAGTAGTCTTGGTTTCTGTTACTTAGGTTTTTTTAGCTTTCCTCTTGCCATCTGGATATCTCTGATGTTCGTTGGTCTTATTGCTCCTGACTGGAGCTTGTCCCTCCAATGGGCCTATAAGCCTCTAATCTTAGAAGTGAGCGGGCTCTTGGGAGACCAGCACTTTCTGGGCAGGTTTTGGGTCTGAGAGCTGTAGGACAGTCCCAGCTCTGGGCACAGATGGAGACCAGAAGTGCCATGTCCTAGGCTGTCCTCTGGCTCCCAGGCCCAATGTGCTCCTGGTATATCTCTTCTTGGACAGCTAATGGAGAGAAAGTGGGGTCCTACCTGTGTGCTGTGCTTTTAGTTTTGAGAGTACTCCTGGCAAACCAGCTCTCTGCACGCAGGTTTTGTGTCTGAGAGCTGTGGTACAGCCCCAGCTCTAGGTGCAGTTGGAGAACAGAAGGGTCCAGTCCCAGGTCCTGGGATTTTTGTTTAGATCATTTTTGATCTATGGGTGTTGGGAAAATCAACACACTAATAATACTAAGACTTACATCTGTGTAGAAATTTCTACACTGTTTCATCATCTTTAATTTTCTCAGCAGTGTTTTTCATTGCATTATAAAGAATTATTGTGTTGTTTATTAAAAGTACTAGTATTTAGTGTATGCTAATTTACATATAGTTTTACATATCAATAATAATGTGACTTAATGGTGAACACAGTTCTAATCCTCTTACCCATAGTTTTGATTTCCATGTTTCACTATTAATTGTGGTTTGAAATTTTTACAGGAGATAATCTCAGAAGTAGACAATTAAATTTTAAACTACCGACTATTTGACAGGCATAACTCAAACTAGTTAAGTCCTAATCATCCGCACAATAAAGGAGTGTCAATATTTATGATGTATATGTCATTGACTCAAAAGCCAGCTATCCTATAAGAAAGACTTTTGGTTCAGCACACACTAGGATGTGTACAGCATCTCAGAGCTAATGGATATAGTTATTTACTATGCATAAATTCACTAATCCATGGAAAATCTTAGAATACTTGATATCCTGTTATTAATTGAAATTTATCCTAACTCTTTTCATTTGATAATTCCTTGTCTTTACATACACAAGTACAAGTAACTGCTGGTTAAGAGAGCACTCTTTCAAATGTATTGATTCATATTTCCTACTATTATCTGAGCAAAATTTTTAAACTTTGTAGACAGACAGATAAATTTTTCCAGACAGGGATATAATATTCTCTCATAATTCTGTCATGTAAAGAAAAATAATAATACTAAAATTTAATGTAAACATCCAGAATAATTTTTTCATCCCAAAATATTTCATTTGATCATACTTACGTTATATGCTTTAAATTATCCTTTGCATGTTCAGATTTAAGATTTTGATAGTAAGTGGGTTTTTTGTTGTTTTTCTTTAGTTGATATCCCCCTCCAGGTCCACCTTTTGAATGTTCTTCAGCCTACACCTCCCCTCCCCAACCCTCCCCATCTTCAAGAGAATGTCTCCGTCTCGCCATTTTTGCTTTCTTCCCCTCTCAACTGGAATTGAGGCATCCTCATTTGGGATCTTAAACTTGTTAACCTTCTTTACTTCTGAGGATTGTATCCTGGATATTCTATACTTTTTTTTGCTAATATCCATTTATTAGTGAGTACATACCATGTATGTCCTTTTGAGTCTGTGTTATCTCACTTCACTCAGGATGATATTTTCTAGTTCCATTCATTTGCTTGAAAACCGAAGGATGTCCTCATTCTTTTTTTTTTTTTTTTTTTTTTTTTGAGCTGGGGACCGAACCCAGGGCTTTGCGCTTCCTAGGTAAGCGCTCTACCACTGAGCTAAATCCCCAGCCCCGGATGTCCTCATTCTTAATAGCTGAGTAGTATTCCATTGTGTAAATGAGCCACATTTTCTGTATCCATTCTTCCATTGTGGGATATCTGGTTTGTTCCCAGGTTCTGCATATTACAAATAAAGCTGCTATGAATATAAGGGGAAGAAGTGGGGCATCTTTTGGGTATATGCCCAAGAGTGGTATAGCTGGGTCTTCAGGTAGATCTATTTCCAATTTTCTTAGGAAACTCCAGATTGATTTCCAAAGTGGTTGTACCAGTTTGCAAACCCACCAACAGTGGAGGCATGTAGGTTGATGTTGTTATGAAGGTTAAGGCAGACCAAAAAAATTGGATGAGAAATAGGGGAGGTGAGAACAGATATTTTAGGAGAGGGAGAGGCAGAAAGGAGGAGAGACAACATGGAAGCATATGTAAATGATCCTTGCCATGCATCTCCATGTAGATACAGGTTATTATGAATATTCCTTAAGGGGTGGATTTCTATAGGTCTATTTATCTTATCTAGGTGGGCAGTTTATATCCTTACAAACTGGTTGTGAATTTATCGTGTGGATGTATTATGGATTGAAAATTTAACATATAAAGCTGATCATTGAGCCTTGATTTGACAGGGTAGCTGAAACCAGAGAGTTAGTGGCTAGTAGAGAGCTGCTGGGAAAGATACTTACCAGACATAAATTATGGTTAGTTCCATACGGCCCTCCAGTGCCAGAACCTACTCTAGCGACCAGTGTGGTAAGGTGCCACACTGCAATGGCTCGCAGATTACCTGTCTGAGAGTACCTGGGGGCATCCTGGAGCCTCTGAGATAAAGATACGCAGCAGTGCCATGTGGCCCTATGGATGCCATCGCTAGCACAGCATAAAAGGTTCATGGTATTTTTTTTAATATTTACCACAACAGAGCCATGTTCCTCTTTCTCCACATCCTCCCCAACATGTGCTATCCCCTGAGTTTTTGATCTTAGCCATTGCAATTGGTGTAAGTTGGAATAGTCGGGGTTGTTTTGATATGCATTTCCCTGATCACTAAGGATTTTGAACATTTCTTTAAGTGCTTCTTAGCCATTTGAGATTCCAATGTTGTGAATTCTGTGTTTAATTCTGTATCCTATTTGTGATTAAGTTGTTCGGCTTTTTGGTGGTTAGTTTCTTGAATATATGTATTGGATATTAGCCCTCTATCGTCTTTGGAATTAGTAAAGATTTTTTCCCAATCTATAGGTTACCTATGTGTTCTATGTGACTATGTCCTTTGCCATATAAACCTTTCAGTTTCATGAGGTCCGATTTATCAATTTTTGATCTTAGGGCCAGAGCCACTGGAGTTCTGGTTAGGCAATCCCCCACCTTACCCACCCCTGGCCCATGAGTTTGAGGTTTTTTTATTCCACTTTCTCTTCTATTAGATACAGTGCTGGTTAAGGTCCTGGATTCTCTTCTGCCTGAGATTTGTGCAAGGTGACAAATATAGATCTATATTCATTTTTCTACATACAGAAAAAATTGATCTTTCTGCCATTAAGTTCAACATTATTGAAGATGCTTTCTTTTTTTCCCATTGTACATTTTTAGCTTCTTTGTCAAAAATTAAGCATCAGGAAGTGTGTGGTTTTATTTCTATGTCTTCATTCCTATTCCATTGATTTACCTGTATGTAGCAAAATCATATGAGATAACTTGAGATCCTTCAAGCAAAAGAAATTGGTTAATAACTACTGTCAAATTTAGTGTATTGGTAAAAATTAGTACTTTTATACAAAGACATGCTTAAACCACAAGTAAGACCTCAGTGTGTGTTTTGTGAATGGCTTAAATCTACTGATGTGTATGCAAATCCTAAGAGATCTTTAATATTTTAATTAGTTCTAAAGATATTCAGAATTTTAGAGAAAGAAAGCAAGAAAGACCCACAAAATGTTTTAATGACACCAATTATGAGCATAGCTTTTACTTGGTGTGTCCCTTGTAGGTTACAAACGTTTAAATATTTAAATTATTAGTAGATGAAGCTAAGCAATTATGTCACATACCCTCAAAATAAAATCATTTTGTCAAACACGTAAAAAAATAGTATAAAACAAAATTTGATTAAGATTCTGTCTCTTAAGGCCTCCTAGTCAAACAGGCTCGCAGTGAGTGAGTTAGTGATATTGAAAGCAGACACAGAGTGACAGAGTTTTGTGGAAAAAGGAAGAAAGATGAGTTATCTAGGGAAAATATGAATAAGAGAATATTAGAACTAAGGTACCTCTGTCTTTCTTCATTTAACTTCTCTGACAAGCAATTCCTTCCCCAAAAGAGCACTGAGCTGCAAAGATTAGAGCTTGAGAAATGGCCCATGCCCTTTGGCACACGGACAACTATGACTGTCCCAACAGAAAACACTGAACTTTGTACACTGCTGATTTGACTCTTACTATATACTTTTTATTCCCTTTTAATAAAAGTATATGGAACTCATGTTTGGTTTTACACAAATCCAAATCTGAGAGACCGGTATTTTAGAGTGATTAGAATTTTATCAACATCTTGAAATTTTAGAGATACTTTCGATAATTTAGAGCAATGTTGGTGATATTACACAATATTTGGATATTTTAGAAAAATTTTGGAATTGAATCCAAATTTCATACCTTAAAGAGACAAAACATTCAAACTGTGTGAATTGCTAAAGACGCTGGAGCTTTAAAAATTGAGGTATTTTTTATATTGTAGCATAAAATTAGCATGATATCTTGGGCCTGCAGTGGAGTCTGTAAAGTGTTGATTTGATTAATGAATGATAAACATAGGCTCAACCCTCTGTGTATCATGCTACCAACCCTTGGGCCCATGATGATTGGTGGTATAGCAAAGCAGACTGAGGAAGCCATGAAGAGCAAATGAGTAGGGACCATTCTCCTCTGGTGCTGCTTTAGCGCCTCCCACCAGGTTCCTTTCTTGAGTTTCTTCCCAGACTTCTCTTCATGGTATGCTATGATCAGGACATCCTCTCCTCTTTAGGTTTGGTCTGCTACTATGTATTGTAATGCTAAATACTGGCCCCTAAGGCCTA
This sequence comes from Rattus norvegicus, assembly GCF_021556685.1. Taxonomy (NCBI): domain Eukaryota; kingdom Metazoa; phylum Chordata; class Mammalia; order Rodentia; family Muridae; genus Rattus; species Rattus norvegicus. Next base: position 11,252,394 of record NC_141534.1, on the reverse strand, counting down.
GTGGCCCCCAGGAACAAGGAAATTTCCATGTACGCCAAGTGATGCTATGTAATCTTGCTCTTTAATTTAAAACTATAAATAAAGATGCTTACAGCCTGTAACTGAGCAGAAGGGAAGTATTTAGGGTTTCATCTTCTGGGCTTGGGAGTCTGAGGGAGGACCATGAAGGGGAATAGAGGAGACAGGAGCGAGGAGAGGATGCTATGGAGTAAGGGATCTTGAGAACTGGCCATGAGGGCTGGCTGATCAGAGTAAGAGTGGCCAAGGTAGACCATAGGAAGTAATATCTCAGGGTTATTGGCAGAAAAGTAGACACTGTAGCATTGATGGTAGATTCTGTCCAGCTGTAGTCTGTTAAGGATTATTACAAATATAAAAGTCTTATGTCCTTTATCTGGGTTCAGTGATCAAAGCTGGAGTAGAAACCCTTGATTGAGACTAATTATTTAATATAACAGTCTCTAGTTTGGTTATGGGTTTTGGTCATGGTGAGTTTTTTGTTTTTTGTTTGTTTGTTTGTTTTTGTTGTTTTGTTTTGTTTTTTGGGTTTTTTTTACAACAGTAGAAACCCTAACTATCACAAGCACCAAGTAATATAAAAATGAAAGAACAAAATATTAGAAAGTTACTCAGTTCAGTCCTATTCTATAAACCTTTCATTGCTATTAAGCAGATGTTTGAACAAAAATAACTGTTTTGCATATCCTGCAAGTACAATGTTCTACAATTATCCTTTCATCCACAGGCTTAGATGAAATATTTTGTAATATATATATAATCTGTGTTCACAGTTTTAGTAAATATTCTACTTGAGTCCCAAGATCAGGTGTTTTCAATACACTTATTTTCACATGGCCAGATAAAATGCACTGTATGTAAAATATATGAACATTGGAATTATTATGAAATCAGTAAAAATAGTAATTATAGGTAAATTAATTCTTCCAACTCTTTCATTTGGAAAATTGTATTCTGTTTTGTTTCTGTGGTTTGAATTTTAGTTTTCAAAATTCTGAATACATGTTCGATACTATATATGTATTCACACATTTACAAAATGCTGTTCTTAGAACAAAAACGTTAAGTGGAATCGCATTTTTAAAATAGGGACATTAAGCAAGCTTGGAGCCGTAACAACTAGCTTCTGACCTTTTTAAAAACAGTCATTCCATATCCTGTTAACCAAATAAAATACAACATAATTAATAAGAAAATTTCAAACAAATGTCAAAAGTAGAACTGTGTGCCCTACACGATTAGTACATTCTTCTAGAAGAGCAAAGCAAAACAAGATTCCATGTAGAATTAATTAGTAACAATATTGCAATCAAGAGTCAATTTATTCCTTCAACCATGGCATACTTCTGTCAAGCATTTATTCATGCCAATAAAAGATTATGGGGAAGATGAGTCAATAATGGTATAACTACTCATTACCCCGAAAACTGATTTAAGTGAAATGGATCTTACCAAGTAATGCAGTGTGATTGCTATAATATACTCTGATGATTTGTGAGGGGATTAACACTGCTTTTGTATGAACTTGTAGACTTATCATGCTTAATATTTTCTTTAAACTTTTACTTTTATTGAGTTTGAGATAAAAAGCACACACTGCGTTTAGGTCAATTTAAATTGATATGTGGCAGACAGCCTGATGCACTATGTACTCAATTATAAAGAAATTTCACATTAAAAACAAAAAGCAAGCTGAGATCTTTTAATTTCACTCCAAAGAAATGGTGGTCAAGCCTACCATGTGCTTAGAAAAGATTTTTTCCAGCGGTTTGAAGTTCAATGAGGATATATTTATTGGCACAAACTCAGCAATTTTCATGTGACATAAAGCAGATTTGTCTCTGAGAGGGAAACAAAAGCTTGTAAATCTGCTTCCCATTTCTTTGTCTTTGGTTTACAGAACCTGAGAACATAGTAAAAACATTCACTTATTCCTGTACCACACGTAGTGAAAGAAACTTTCAAAAATAACTGGATGCAAACACATACATTGGGGAAATTCTGAGATACCTAACTGTAATTCATGTTGCTCCTTTAGAAAGATACATAACTAGGAGTGCACAGACAAACTAAGACATCATACACATTTGGATAGGATACAATGCAGATGTTTGCTGTATGGGAAGCCAGGCTTCAGCCTTTTAACCCTGTGGGGATTTAGTGGTTGAAGATAATGATGATTAAGTAACAAATTCATCAGACGCCGTGAGAATAGTTGCTCTGGTCTGTCAGTGTTTGTTTAGAAATCTTATAATTCTCATCTATCTGTCTGTCTCCAGAAACTGTAAATGGAAACAAAACTAACACAATGGGATAACAACATACTTGAAACTTAGTACATTCTCAGAAACAAGACAAATGAGGGCCAGAATATTATTAGCATGTACAATGAATCTGGTGAGTAAAGTAATCAGGAAAATAAAATATGGAATGAAAATCAGCCTCAGAGAAAGTCAGAACTGACAGACTGGTGTGTCAGAGTACTAGAAAGTCAACCTGGATGCCTGATAAGACATTCAGCAAATGAGTATCAGTGTAAAGACAATGGAAAAAAGACTACACATAATAGACATCAAGGAGGCAAACAAATAGTTCATGAGAACATTAAGCTCTTGCCAGGAAAGAAAATAAAATATGTGTGGACCTGGGATGCAGGGTAACATAAAATAAAATAGCTTAAGCTTTGTAAGAAATTTTTCTAATTAGTTTTTTTTTACAAAGTTCCACAGTGAAAGAAAAATTAATAAAAGAGGACCAGTATTTACTCAACAGATAACTGAGTATCCAATGTTATACTTGCAAGAGTAAGCAGGTAATTACCAGAAGAGAATGAAAACAGCCTAACTCTAAAATGTCATCTGAACAGGAGCCTACAAATGAACATGAAGAATTATTGAAGAACATTGAAGACATAATTGTGACTCTTGTGACTTTAGACATGAATGTTTAAGGGAAACTTTTGTAGAGCAAGAACAGGTACCAAGAGTCTCAATTTTGCACATTTTCAGTACATTACTAACCAATAAAGACTATAGAAGAAGCCCACCTAACCGAATACAAATTATTATTTAAAATAATTCAACTGGATTTGACTATATAAAAGACCATTGATTTTTTTAGTATTTTCTTAATTCTACAAATTATATATACTTATATATTATAGTTTACATATATACATATATGTACAAATTATATACATACATAATTAAATGTATATTTACATATATACTCAAGGAATCTATACATTATAGATATGAATTATGGACATTCATATATATTAATGCTGAGATTTAATCAAATACTGAGGAACAATTGTCCAATGGTTTCCTTTATATTCATATGAATGAAGAAATATACCAAAATATTTACAGACATAAAACTTTAAAGATCAATGATGATAAAATTCAAATGATGATATATGTAGACTCATACTTTCATATCTACATTAAAGGATATATTGAATGTCGAAGAAGATATAATTTACAAAGCATAAACATCAGTTTTGCGTAGGCTGCAATTTCGAAGCACAAAGCAATTAAGTGTAGGATTTGATAATAAAAGATTAAATGCAATCCTCCAACATCTTCTATATCTAAATGTGGTTTTGCGAATATATTCAATAAGAATAAATTGACTGTGCATTAATGGGCAATCTTTAAAGTAATTTAACAAGCATAATGGAAAGCTACAGAAATTATACTTTTTAACCACATGTTCTTTTCATTCCTATATTGAATACCTAAACACATTTGAGTATGTGCTCTGTAAGATGTTCTAAACTTTCCTACACTATATCATGGAAAAGATTCCACATTAACTTACCTATTCAAGAAGAGCAAAAACAATAGTCATGATAATAATAGTGATGGTTTGTATAAGAATGGCCCATATAGGCTCCTAATTTTGAATGCTTGGTTATCACACAGTGGCAATACTTGAAACAGATTAGAAGGTGTGGCCTTTTTGGAGTAGCCATGGCCTTATTGGAGGCAATATGTCGTTGTTTGTAGACTTTGGCATTTACAAAGCCCAAGCTAATACCAGTGTCATACTCTCCCTTGTGCACACAGATTAAAATGTAGAATTCTCAGCTACTTTCCCAGTACCATGTTTACTCACATGCTGCCACATTCCCCACCAGGCTAAAAATGTGCTATGCCTCTGAAACTCAAAGAGAACTTCAATTAAATGCTTTCCTTTATAAGAGTTGTCATGGTCATGGTATCTCTTCACAACAGTAGAACATTGAGCCTACGTCAGAATTGGAACTCAAAAAGATACCATGTATATACTAGAAACATTGGAACAACATCAGCAGTCTTATTCTGATGAAGATTTTATTTTCTACTAGTTCACTGAAATGAAGACGCAAAAGATTTTTAGGCAGTGATGTACTATTAAATACAATCTGTGAGGTTTTTTTTTTATATCAGAAAGAAAAGAGGACATGCTTCAGTATTCAATATAGAGTGTATAATTCCAAACTAACTACAGATCCAATTACAAGTCATTAGTAAACATAGTGTTAAGTAACAGGCTGGCCAAATAAAGTCATCGGACTTGTACAACTTAAATGTTTTTTGCATAAATCAATTCATGATCAAATTTTGTTTTGGTTTCTTTTTAAACATCTTTTTCTCCTTTTAAGGTGAAATATATCAAATAACATAAGTAAAATGGCAATAATTATCCTGTAATATAAATGCACTGTTTTATTACAAGTTTGGTTATTGTTAATTATTCTCTGACTCTTATATCACAGCAATTATTACTCACGTAACCTAGGAATGAATGCCTTTAGTGATTTTAGATGTACATGTAAGAAAAGAGCAAGCTCTGAATTTTAAAAACAGGTCACATACATCAACCTAGTCAATGTTTCTAAATGTCATAAAAATCAAAAAACCAAATTTGAGTTTATAAAAACTATATTTAGGATGTATTGGCAATCTTGGGTTATGATGAATGAAACATGAAGCAACTTACTAGATCCAATGGCAACCAGGTGGGGACTGGAATTCTACATTAGGTGGAGCTTGAGCATAAAGACTTCAAAGTCTTCCCTTACCCTGACACACTTCCTCAAACAAGGCAACAAGGCTACAATTCCTAATAATGTCAGGCCCTCTGGTCAAGTATCAAACGAACACATCATTCATACCCAGAGTTCACTAAGATGGACATGAATTGGTATTCAAGGTTAAGCAGGGTGACCCCCATCCTTCTGAAAGGATCTTGCTGTCCTCTGCTGCAGAAAGCATGGAGACTTAGAAATGGGGATAAGACAGAAATTGCTACTCCCTTCTTATGGACATTTGAATTTATTTTGTTCCACCCTGACCTCACATGGACATAATTTCTCTTAAACTCCTTAGTTCCTCTGAAATATTCATTGTACATGTGTGGAGGTTTAGTCAAACTCATATTTCTGTGAATGCAAATGTATGAAAACTTCTGCTGCTAAGTTCATATCACTCTGAATTCAGGGTCTCCATGACTTTGTTGTCACAGTTGTATCAGTGATAGGGGTGTAGAATATAGGCAATAGAGTAGTATATGAAAAAGGATCACAGAAAAATATTATGGTAAACATTCTAGAAAAGATTTTGTACTATTAGGCTTAAGGACTAATAATCTAGTGTATTTTAAAATTGTTCTACTCATCACTACCAAGATGAGTCTGTAATTATTTATGATGTCAAATGTCATGGAGAAGTTACATGTCATCTTTGTAAAATGGAATCATGATTTTAAAAATTCAAAACGGAAAGTAATGACTTCCTAAGACCCTTTACTGTATACCTAATAAATAGAGACCCAGATTCACTCTAAAAATGTGTCTATTAACTGTTTTATTCACAAAGCTAACAGTGATTACTGAAATAATAGCATTCATTCCAAGTCTAATATCATGGTTTATATTAAGAAAATATTAACCTTAAGTGTCTCACTTCATTCTTTAATCATGGAATTTACAATAATGAAGAAAAATGCATGTAACAAAATTATCTCTTTGGAAATAAAACTAGCACATATGGATATTTAGGGATGAAAGGAACCCTTGATTTATTATGCAACAAACTTACTCAATATTGATAAAAAGGTAGCATATATTTTTTTACAAAACGAATTATGCAATCTATATTTATTGAGCAAATAGAAGAAAGAACTAATTCAAGTGGGAAAAAACTTTAACATATCAATAGATTATTCACTTGTATTCATCATTGTGAAGCATATCACTTTTCTTTCATCAGTTTTTAATTTCTAAGTAGGTATATTTTATGTGTAAGCTTGACTTGAATGGCCATCTTTCATCATTGAAATGAGATCTACAATTTAGAATGCATTTGAAATGCCCTCACCAACTGACATCTATTGACTCTTCTCATTTGAGAAATGTGTTAAGCACTTGGAAGTATAACAACTAGAAAAAAAAAGAGTTGAGAGCCCATAAGCCTATACAAGTTTACAACATGAGAGTTGGCCTTCTTTTATGGGGAAATACCATTCTGGTCATTAATTATAAATAAATATTTTTAAATAGCAGATTTTCTGTATACTTCAAATCTATTTGGAAATATGGCATACTACTGACCTAGGCTTTTCTGTTTCAGTTTTGACACTGAATTTTTAATCTTTTAAATTTTATTGGAGAAAAAAGTATTGATAAAATAAATCTGCAAACATAAATAGGAATTAGTGATGTATGAGCACTCTGTCAACCATATAGGCTCTTTTTCTTTAATGTTGGGACTCATGACGTTTCGTGGGCATATCTCATAGTTCCTTCATGACTGATTCCCTGGCTCCGGAAGAAACATTTGCCTCTGTTTCTGAAAACTGAGGTATTCCCCAGGCAGTGAAACAGTCAGGCCATCTGTATTTATCTGTTTTCTCTAAAAATCAAAAAGCATATAGAAGCTTGATAGAACAATTAATCATAAGCATTAATCTTATGTACCCTATATAACTTACAAATATCGCTATATCCTAGCAACTATCATTGTGTTGATCCTGACAGGAACCACTGTATGCTCTTTCTGATAAGGATATGAAATGTCTGATTGCAGTAACCTTGTCATAGCCTCTGCCTTACATGGTCGTTTCCTGAGCCTGTTTTTTCTTTTTCTTTTCTTTGATCCTTTTTTAATTTACATTTCAAATGTTATTTCCTTTCCTGGTTTCCCATCCATAAGCCCCTTTACCCACACCCCTCCCCATCTCCTATAGGGTGTTGCCTCCCCAACCAAGCCCTTTAATGCACCCCACAACATTTCCCTACACTGGGGGTCCAGCCTTGATAGAAACAAGGGCTTCTCCTTCCATTGCTGCCCAACAAGGCTATCCTCATCCTCGTCTACATATGTTGTAGGAGCCCAGGGTCAGTCCATGTCGTCTTTGGGTAGTGGTTTAGTCCCTGAGAGCTCTGGTTGGTTGGCATTGTTGTTCTTATGGGGTTGCAAGCCCCTTCAGCTCTGTCAGTCCTTTCTCTAATTCATCCAACAGTGACCCCGTTCTCGGTTTTATGGTTTGCTGCTAGCATTCACCTCTGTATTTGACATGCTCTGGCTGTGCCTTTCAGGAGACAGCTATAACAGGCTCCTGTCAGCATGTATTTCTTAGTTTCATCAGTATTATATAGTTTTGGTAGCTGTATATATGGGATATATACCCATGTGGAGCAGGCTAAGAATATCCATTCCTTCAGTCTCTGCTCCAAACTTTGTCTTCATCTTCTCTCCTGAGTGAAGCATCTGCATTTCGGTCATCCTTCTTCTTGACCTTTATGTGGTCTGCGGATTGTATATTGAGTAATTCAAGCTTTGGGGCTAATATCCACTTCTCAGTGAGTGCATATCATGGGTGTTTTTCTGTGATTGGGTTACCACACTCAGGATGGTATTTTCTAGTTCCATCCATTTGCCCACAAAGTTCATGAAGTCATTGCTTTTGTAGCTGAGTCATACCTCATTGTGTAGATTTATCACATTTTCTCTATCCATTCCTCTGTTGAAGGGCATCTGGAATCTTTCCAGCTTATGGCTCTTATAAATAAGGTTGTTATGAACACGGTGGAGCATGAGTCTTTGTTGTATGTTGGAGCATCTTTTGGGTATATGACCAGGAGAGGTATGACTGAGTCCTCAGGTAGTGGAATGCCCACCTTTCTAAGAAACATCCAGACTGATTTCCATAGTGGTTTTATCAGTTTGCAATCCCACTAACAATGGAGGAGTGTTCCTCTTTCACCACATCCTTGCCAGCTTCTCTTGTCACCTGAGTTTTTTATCTTAACCATTTTGACTGGTGTGAGGTAGAATCTCAGGATTGCTTTGACTTCCATTTCCCTGATGACTAAAGATGTTGAACATTTCTTTAAGTACTTCTCAGCCATTCAATATTCCTCAGTTGAGAATTTCTTGTTTAGCTCTGTACCCCATTTTTAATAGGGTTATTTGGCTATCTGGATTCTAACTTGTTAAGTTGTTTGTGTATTTTGAATATTAAACCTCTATCAGAAGTAAGATTCGTAAAGACCTTTCCCAACTGATGGCTGCCCTTTTGTCCTAATGACAGTGTCCTTTACCTTACAGAAGCTTTGCACTTTTATGAGGTCCCATTTGTTGATTCTTGATGTTAGAGTATAAACCATTGGTGTTTGGTTCAGGAAATTTTCTCCAGTACCCATGTAATCAAGACTCTTTGCCATTTTTTCTTTTGTTGGTTTGAGTGTATCTGGTTTGATGAGGAGGTCCTTGATCCAATTGGACTTAAGGTTGGTACAGGGAAATATGAATGGGTTGATTTGCATTCTTCTACATGCTGATCTCTAGTTGAACCAGCATCATTTGTTAAAAATACTATCTTTTTTCCATTGAATATTTTAGCTCTTTTGCAAAGATCAAATGACCATAGGTATGTGTGTTCATTTCTGAGTCTTTAATTCTTTTACACTGATATACCTACCTGTCTCTGTATGAATACCATACAGATTTATCACTATTTTTCTGTAATACCACTTGAGGTCAGTAGAAGTTCTTTTATTGTTGAGGATAGTTTTCCCTATCCTGGGTTTTTTTGTTTTTCTAAATTAATTTCAAATTGCTCTTTGTAACTCTATGACAATTTGAGTTGGAATTTTGGTGGGAGCTGCATGAATCTGTAGATTGCTTTTGGCAAAATTGCCTTTTTACTATATTAGTCCTGCCTATCCATGAGCACGTGAGGTCTTTACATCTTCTGAGATCTTCTGCAATTTCTTTCTTCACAGACTTGAAGTTTTTGTCATACAGATCTTTGAATTGCTTGGTTAGAATCACACTGTTATTTGTGATTTTTGTGAAGGTTGTCATTTTCCTAATTTCTTTCTCTGCCTCTTTATCCTTGAGTAGAGAAAGGCAACTGATTTGTTTGAGTTAATTTTATACCCTGTCACATTGCTGAAGTTGTTTGTCAGGCTTAGTAGTTCTTTGATGGAACATTTGGGGTCACTTTTGAATAATATCATATCACCTGCAAATAGTAATATTTTGATTTCTTCCTTTCCAATTTGTATCCATTTGACCTCCTTTTGCTGTCTGATCGCTCTGGCTACCACTTTGAGTAATATATTGAATAAGTAGGAAGATTATGCAACTTTGTTTAGTCCCTGATGTCAGTGGGATTGCTTCAAGTTTCTCTACATTTAGTTTAATGTTGGCTACTGGTTTGCTGTGTATGGCTTTTACTATGTTCACATATGAACCTTGAATCCCTGATCTTTCCAGGCTTTTGACATGAAGGAGTGTTGAATTTTGTCAAATCCTTTCTCAACATCTAATGAAATGATAATTGTTTTTTCCTTTGAGTCTGTTTATACAATGGATTATGTTGATGGATTTCCATATATTGAACCATCCCTGCATCCCTGGGAAGAAGCTGGATGATCGTTTTCATGTATTCTTGGCCTTGGTTTCCGACAATTTTATTGAGTATTTTTGCATTGATATTCATAAGGGAAATTGATATTAAGTTCTCTTTTTGGGGGGATCTTTGCATGATTTAGGTATAAGTGTAATTATGGCTTCTTAGAAGGAATTGTGTAGTGCTCCATCTGTTTCTATTATGTGCAATACTTTGGACAGTATTGGTGTCAGGACTTCTATGAAGGTCTGATAGAATTCCTCACTAAACCCGTTTGGTCCTGAACTCTTTTTGGTTGGGAGATTTTTAATAATGGCTTCTATTTATTTAGGAGTTGTGGGATTGTTTAGATGTTTTATCTGATCCTGATTTAACTTTGGTACTTGGAATTTGTCTGGAATATTATCCATTTCCTCCAGATTTTTCAGTTTTCTTGAATACAGTCTTTTGTAGTAGGATCTGATGATTTTTTGAATTTACACAATTCTGTTGTTATGTCTCCATTTTCATTTCTGATTTGTTAATTTAGATACACATTCTGTGCCATCTGGTTAGTCTGACTAAGGGTTTATCTATCTTAATAATTTTCTCAAAGACCTACTCCAGGTTTTGTTGATTTTTTTGTTTAGTGCTTTTGTTTCTCTTTGGTTGATTTCAGTTCTCAGTTTATTTCCTTCATTCTACTAGCTTGGGTATATTTTCTTCTAGTGCTTTAGGTGTGCTATCAAACTGCTAGTTTATGATCTTACCAGTTTCTTTTTGGAGGCAGGCACTCAGAGCTATGAGTATTAATTTTAGCATTGCTTACATTGTGTCCCCTGAGTTTGGGTATGTTGTGTCGTCATTTTCATTAAAAATTTAAAAGTCTTTAATTTCTTTCTTTATTTCTTCCTTGACCAAGTTATCATTGAGTAGAACATTTGTTCAACTTCCATGTGTCTGTTTGTTTTGTTGTTATTGAAGACCAGCCTTAGTCTGTCCTGATCTGATGGGATGCATGGGATTATTGCAATCTTCTTGTGTTTGTTGCGGCCTGTTTTGTGACTGATTATATGGTCAGTTTTGGAGTAAGTGCCATGAGGTGCTGAAAAGAAGGTATATTCTATTGTTTTAGAGTGAAATGTTCTATAAATATCTGTTAAGTCCATTTGGCTCATAACTTCTGTTAGTTTCTCTATGTTTGTGTTAATTTCTGTTTCCATGATCTGTCCATTGATGAGAGTGGGGTGTTGAAATCTCCCACTATTATTGTGTGAGGTGCAATGTGTGCTTTGAGCTTTAGTAAGTTTTCTTTTATGAATGTAGGTGCCCTTGCATTTGGAGCATAGATATTTAGTATTGAGAGTTCATCTTGCTGGATTTTTCCTTTGATGAATATGAAGTGTCCTTCCTTATCTTTTTTGATAACTTTTGGTTGAAAATTGGTTTTATTTGAATTTTATTAGAATGGCAACTCCAGCTTGTTTTTTGGGGCCATTTGTTTGGAAAGTTGTTTTCTAGCCTTTTACTCTGAGGTAGTGTCTGTCTTTGTCTCTGAGGTGTGTTTCCTGTAGGCAGCAAAATTCTGGGTCCTCTTTAATATCCAACCTATTAGTCTATGTCTTCTCCTTGGAGAATTGAGTCATTGATGTCAAGAGATGTTACATGATAATGATTGTTGTTTCCTGATATTTTGGCATTTAGATGTGGAATTATGTTTGTGTGTCTCTTTATTTTTCATTGTAAGGGGATTACTTTCTCTTTTGTAGGGTGTAGTTTCCCTCCTTGTGTTGGAGTTTTCTATCTATTATCCTTTGTTTGGCTGGATTTGTACAAAAATATTAAGTAAATTTGGTTTTGTCATCTATGTTAATTGAAAGTTTTGCTGCATGTTGTAGCCTAGGCTGGTACTTGTGTTCCCTTAGTGTCCATATGACATCTGCCCAGGATCTTCTTGCTTTCATAGTTCTGGTGAGAAGTCTGGTGTAATTCTGATAGGTCTACCTTAATATGTTACTTGACTTTTTTTCCTTACTGCTTTTTATATTCTTTCTTTGTTTTGCCAATTTTGGGTTTTGACCAATATGCCACAAAAGGAATTTCCTTTCCAGTTAAATTTATTTGGACTCCTGTAGGCTTCCTGTATGTTTATGGGCATCTCTTTCTTTTGCTTAAGGGATTTTTTTCTATAATTTTGTTGAAGATATTTACTGTCCCTTTAAGTTGGGAGTCTTCACTCACTTCTATACTTATTATCCTTGGTTTGATCATCTCATTGTGTCCTGGAATTCCTGGATGTTTTTGATTAGGAGCTTTTTTTGTTTTACATTATCTTTGACAGTTGTGTCGATGTTTTCTGGGATATCTTCTGCCCCTGAGATTCTCTCTTCTATTTCTTGTATTCTGTTGTTGATGCTTGCATCCATGACTCCTGATCTCTTAGGTTTTCTATCTCCAGTGTTGTCTCCCTTTATGCTTTCTTTATTGTTTCTATTTCTATTTTTAAATCATGGATGATTTTGTACAGATCCTTCATCTGTTTGGATGTGTTTTCCTGTAATTCTTTAAGGGATTTTCACGTTTCCTCTTTAAGGGCTTCTACTTTTTTACTTGTGTTGTCCTGTATTTCTTTAAAGGAGTTATTTCTATCCTTCTTAAAGTCCTCTCTCATCATTATAAGATGTGATTTTAAATCCAAATGTTGCTTTTAGAGTGTGTTTGAATATCCAGTATTTGCTTTGGTGGGAGAACTGGGCTCTGATGATGCCAAGTAGTTTTGGTTTCTTTTGCTTAGATTCCTGTATTTGCCTCATGCTCTCAGACTGTCTCTGTTGTTTGCTTGTCGCTGTCTCCTACAGTGTCTTGATCCTCCTATAGGCCTGAATGTCAGCACTCCTGTGTACCAGTTTTCTTTTAGCCTGATGTGGGAACAGAGAGCTCTTCCTGGGTTTGTATGACCTGAAGCCTCCAAGTGGGTTGCTTGTAGCAGAAGAGTTGGTCTTACCTCTGCTCTCAAGTGTATAGGTGCTCCCATGACTGGCTTTCAGCTGTTGACACAGGCAGAAACTGGACTGCCCCTGACTCCTCCTAAGTCTATGTGCCGAAAGGGCACAGAGAACACTAGGGGATTTCTCCATTGGGTCAGGAATGTGGGCAGAAAGTAGTTGTCTCCTCTGTGTTCTCAGGTTTGTCTGCACTTTTGAGGTCCATCTCTCTCTCCCATAGGCTTTGGGTTCAGGGAGCTGGGGGGATACGTTGTGTTAAGTTCCAGGTGCATGGAGAAACCAGCGTGTTCCTGCTGCTGACTGCTCCCTCTATTCCTCTATCCAGAGGCCATTATGCTCATTCCTCTTGGGAAAGGAATGTAAGCAGAGTGGTGGTCTCTCTTGGGCTCTCAGGATTGTTCACATTTCTGGGAGTTCAGCTCTCTTCCCCTTGAGATTTGGATGAGGGAGTTACTGTGCCTGGTTTTTATTCCCACTCACCATAATCAGGTAAACCTAGTTCAAATTTACTGCTTTACCCTTAATGATATGGCAATTCTTAAAAATACATGACATCTGGATATTACCGTACTGAGGAGTGCTAGACAGAAACATAACCAACATTTCCTATGACAATGGACTTGGTCTTAGAGACTATCTGAAAGAGGTGGAGTCAAAGAATCTAGATTTACATGAATTGTATCTGATTTGTGGAGAACAGGTCTATTCTGTGGCTTCGTTTCTTCCCGCTTAGCGTTCTTCTACTTGCAATGCATCACTTCTCTGTAAATACATAGAAAATCTCTTTCCCTCCCTCTTCCTTCTCTTGTTCCCTCTGTACCTCCCTCCCTCCTTTCTCTTTTTCTCCAATCCCCTTTCTCCGTTTCCCCATCCTCCCTCTTTCTTTGCATATATCTTTCTCTTTGTCTTTCTCTCTTTGCCGCTTTCTCTGTCTCTCTCATATATGTGATTCGTTCTTAGCCTTGTGTAGCCTAAAAGCTCTGTCCTTTCTCTACACACATAAATTTGCTCACTTTTATGTAATAGTTTCTTATCTAGTCCATATAATCATCAATATGGTACTACTGCATTTTTATCTTTGTATATAGGAAGCTTTTGCCATTCAGTCAGTATTCCTGAGCCAAAGTACTAAATTTAGAGCCTTTAAATTCCTCATTTATTTCCTTTTTTGTTTACGACATATCTCCTGGTATATAACCACTATTGATCATGATCCTCTGACTCAACTTCCTGAGTGCTGATAGTTTACTCATGCCATGTAAAAATAGGCCACTCCTACAGAGAAATTCCTTTAGCAAAGGACTAAAATACATAGTCAAAAAAACCCACAATACATAGTGAATCATAGAAAGTCTTGTCAGACTGACTAAACTCTATTTCCTAAAATAAAAATTGAGCTGAACTCACCATACTCAAAATTTTGTAACTCAAATAAGTTATATTTGCAATTTTACAGTTTCTTGATTTCATTTTGTATATATTCAATTGTTTATACAATTATGTATTCTATTTATGACAGACATTAACAAGGAAATACACACCTAATCATGGTGGAGAAAATAGACGCTGGAGAGTGCTCAGTTATAAATGGGACATCTATATCATTACATTTCCTCTCAAGGCTTAGGAATCATTGTAGAAGAAAGAATAGAGAACTACAAGAACTAGGGAGTTAGATGAGAAGAAGGAATTTAGTGTGCTACGGACATACTATAGCAATTACTTAGAAAGTTACAAAGTTTTGTCATAGCATGCACAGGTTTTCTCTAGGACCATAGATTCTGCTAAGGTTGAGTATATTCCGTACCAAAGCTAAATAGCCTATTTGGTGAAATTAAAAATATGTTAACACCTGTTTCTTTTTCTAATTTTATGATTTTTTGTCTGTTCCTATACTTTATTGTAACTCAACTGTTTAATATCTCAGTGATTATTTTATCAATATGATACTATATAATTAAATTAATTTTATTTAGATTAGAGTTACATGAACTGTACAGTATTTTATTCTTTATATATTTCAGGGTATCTTTATAATTGTGCCATTTATGTTAATTCTTGAGTTAGTTTGACAATGTCTACAAAATAATTAACTGACATTTGGATCTGGTTTGTCTTGAATTTACACACTAATTTGGTGTGTTAGAAATAGTTTCTTCAGTCTCTGAAAATGGTGTTCTTCACCAATGACATCTTTTTTATAATCCATTTAGTAATGATCAGTATATAGCCTTCCAACTCACTTGAGTATATTTATTACTAGTTCAGTTTTTAAGTTAATATTATCTTAACAATTTTTAAATTATTTTCATTTATTATATTCCAGGTGCTGGGTAATTTATACTAAGTATAACCATAGTTGGTTTTCATTATTGATATTAAGAAATACAATACTGTGTTTTCACAATTACTAATGCTCTTCTTGCTATCAGAGCATTAGCATTTGCAAAAATGGTAAAATTTAGAGATAACATAAGAGGCTAAGCTTAACCTTTTATTTATTTATTTATTTATTTGGTTCTTTTTTTTCCGGAGCTGGGGACCGAACCCAGGGCCTTGCGCTTCCTAGGCAAGCGCTCTACCACTGAGCTAAATCCCCAGCCCCCAGCTTAACCTTTTATAATACCAACGCCAAACATGGAAAGTGCCCTGTGTATTAAATGTACTTTAACAGCCCCATTTCTTAATACTGCTATGATGACAACTGAATTTTATCGTAAGTGTTGGAGAAGACAGACTGTCAAAACAAAGAATTCTTATAGATAATCATATAATCCTCTATCAATCAGTGTTCATTTCTCCAATTTTCCCTGTCTCAATGACCTGGTTATTTGGTTTATCAATATCAATTTTATTAGTTTTTCAAAAGATAAAACTTTTACTCTGATTTTTCAATTACTTTGGTTTGTGAAACTGAGCCATATCTTTCTATTTTGTAAACATCATCTTTGTCCTCCTATGAATTATTTTTTTACAAGAACCAAGGAGGTTCCCAAGAATATCTTCTTTTATAAACATCTTCTTCCTCCTCCTGCTTCCTCTGCTTCTCCTTCATCTTATGGTAATAGACAAGGAAATAATGACTTCTGAACAAGGTATGAGTTGTATCTACCAAAAAGGAAACAAACAAACAAAAGACTTTTGCCCAAGGTATTTCACCCTTCACACTTTAAAATCTCTGTGACATGCTGTTTGCTTTTAGAAGACTTTACTTTTAGTTTTTCACTAGACAAATCTACTGTATGGCGATCGGTTATGTGCAAGACCATTGTCAACGACAGAGATTTAATTCCCTCTTACCAAAACGTCTAAAATCTATGACAGTTCTCTGTCATCTTAGGGTATCAACCCATGATTCATAGTCATTAAATTCCTAAGTACAGTTTTATCACTTTATGATTCATCAATGTTTTATGGCAAGTAGTTGTATTTGAGAGCCATTAAAATATCACTCTACTCAGTTTTGTGTTTAAATATTTCCTGGCTTCTCTTTGAGGCTGCAGAATTATTGTACCTGAACTAAGATCATACTCATAAATTGAAACAAACTGTGAAGATGAGAACATGAAGCTGATGATGGATGATTTTAGGTAAGAATGGTTTTGACTTCCTTGTAACTTTCCTTATAAAATTGTGATTATATTCTCAATTTCTGATTATTTCAAAATATTTCTTAACTCACTTTATTTCTAGTGTTCTTATTAACTCGTGTTGATGTGGCTCGATTAGTTAATTTCATAGAATGTTAAGGATAATCTGGACAAACCAGGTGTCAAACGGAGTTAATAGAGGAAACAACTCTTCTTCCCCTGATATTATATTTGGGAATAAATGAATGCTTTATAATTTTGTTCATAAACTAGGAGAATATATGATTATGGGTGGATTTAATCTAAAATATTGCTTTTTAAAGAACATTAGAGGTAGAAACAAGTTTTAATTATGTTAAGATACTGAGTTCTGAACACTGACTGCTACCTACTTCGGTTGGGTTTGTGAGCACTGCTTGGTGCAAAGGTCTCATGTTACAAGCCCCATTTTACTTTCAGTACTGTGGCCTCCTGTGAGTGCCATGAACATATATTTGCTTTAACTAAGGTTTTGTCAAGAGCCAAAAAATATGCTGTGGATATCCATCCTTGTCCTTCCATTTTTCTGAGGGTCACATAGAAAAGAGTACAAGGAGGAATATAGTTCCCAGAATCCTAGACTGAACCCTACAAAGGAAGCCCAGATGATGGATTCAGAATAGTCAAGACTTACAAACCTAAGGATTCTATTTCTGTCTCTGTGAAGTATGTCTTTCTCTCTCACAGCCTTGATTTTCTTTAATTTAAAGTAATAATTTTAAATTATACCAATGAGTATTTTATTATTTTGTTTATTCATTAATCTACCTAGCTTAAAACCGAAGACAAGTATGATCCCAACCCATGGATCTTACAAACTTACTCTGTCTCTTGGTTTCTCATTTGTCGCTTTGGATTCAAATACATACTTTCAAGCTTTTGCGTATGCCTAAATAACAGAAATGAGAAATATTTTTATTAAAAATGGACTTTGTCCTGGAAAAAAAGATTGAAATTGCTGTTTTCTCCTCATTAGTATCCCCATGCTAAAACTAACCTTCTGAATTCTACTTAAACCTAGCATTTGCATATAGCTCTTGTCCCTGACTTTGAACACAGTTGTCTCCCCAGTGGTATCCAGAATATTGTTCTCTTCTAGTCACCATCTTTGAAAGTTAGAATTTCCCATTGTATCTTTGAATTCTTCCTATAATCACATTTTTCTCCTTATGATTCCTCTCTTCTGCTTATTCCTTTGTAATCCTTTTGGGAGAAACTTTATACTCACTCAGACAGGTGTTTAATTGCTTCTTAGTACTTTCAGCTGGCCTTTTTTTTTAATATGAGAATTTTTTTCTCATTTCCTTCTACTTGAAATATACTCCTTGCTTGTGGAAAACGAAAGGCAAGGACATTTAAGATTCCACAATGTTGTGGATACTCATAAAATAACTTATAAATCTTTCCCCATCAAACAAAGATTCCCTCTTTTGAGGGAGATGAATTTACTTATCCTGTATCAGATATTAAATTGTAGGCCCCTAATGATTGAATAAGCCTAAAAATTTACCAATAAAATTCAATTTATACATATTGAACAGTAGTTGTATTATTAAAGGCCTACTATTTTTCACTACAATTGCCTCATTATTAGTAGGACAACTTGCTGCTTTTATTTCCAAAGGAAACTTATTAAGATGAAATTTAAACTTAAATGGAGTGTAATTTTTGGTGTACATGTCCTTGGGGCTTAGAAATTGTCATTTATATGATGCAAACTATGTAATATATGTCATATTTGTTTTATGGCTTTCATTTTGTGCTACATAGTTGGGCTTCAAGACATTTTATCTATGGATACACACTGGGGCATTTACTAATTATACCTCAGGTCACTATAGTATTTCTATTATTCATTTATTTATTTGATGATTAGTTGGTTGGTTGAAAGCCAGAGTGCCATGTAGTCTGTAGTCCTCGCAAAATTTGCTATGCAGCTGAGGATCAGAAGGTCAAGACCATCCTCAGGATAATCCCATAAGTAAAGAAGTAAACGGAAGGTTTTACCCTCCATTATGCAGTTGAAGAACCTGGCCTAGGTTGCAAATTTGAACTAAGGAAACTGGCTTAGATTTATGACTCTTAATCTGGAAAGATAAACCTTCTCATTAAAGATTCAGATTATTTTACTTATTACTCTAGAATGTTGTTCAAACTGAACCAAATAGCAGGAAAGTAACAGAGCTAAAAACATAAGTAATAACTTCAAATTATACCAAACATGGACATAGTACAGCCTAAGTGATAGAAGACAAAGAATGTCAGGTAGGCAGAAGATCTAGAATAATCCTTTGCCACAGATGTCTCCTTTTGAATTTTGAGCTTCAATACTATTCAGTACATCCA
This sequence comes from Rattus norvegicus, assembly GCF_021556685.1. Taxonomy (NCBI): domain Eukaryota; kingdom Metazoa; phylum Chordata; class Mammalia; order Rodentia; family Muridae; genus Rattus; species Rattus norvegicus. The sequence continues at coordinate 11,233,511 of NC_141534.1, read as the reverse complement.
GGATTTACAGTGAGAATTCTTTTTTGTTGCTGTTCTTCTTATAAATCACAACATATTGTAAAGTCATGAAAGGCCAGAAACACTCAGTCTGGACAATACTTGATTGCTCCCACTTAATGGGATGTGGATAACAGCACTGAGTTACATGATGAGAGAAACACTTCCTTTTCCACCTCCTAGAAAAATATTGGTTAGATAGGGCAAAGGATGGGCAGCTACTGAATGGTGATATTAACCATGCAAGAACCACACATAGCTGTGCAATAAACATCATTGCTAAATCTTGGGTTGAAAAGGCAAGGGATAAAATGGATTTCAGCTAAGAACGTGTAACAATTAAAGCAAAAAATGAGATTTTAAGAATGTCTTGAAGCTACCTCTGTGTAAGGTAGCACCCAAACATATTTTCTGTAGTCTTACGATTGATGATACACAAGTGACTTGGTTCTGTTCTTAGAGCTCAAGATTATAGAAATGTTCAACCAAACACACACACACACACACACACACACACACACACACACACACACACACACGCACACACACACACACACTTTATTTCATACCATTCTGACATGATCATATTTTTGGTCCTAGCAGCACACTGGGGATTTGGTAATCCAAATATTTTCTGTAATTTTCACCTTGCAATCATATCAATTGTGACTATTAACTGTAGGGGTTGTACCTAGAAAGTCAGGACTGAAGAGGAGAGAAAAGTAGCCATATTAATACCCTGAATGAATTCCTAATTGCCAGGTATAAAGGACACACATTACCAGGACGAAAACAGCTCTAACTGCATTTCCAACTCCTTTTCATGTTTTGAGAGTTTAAAACTAATAAGATGAGCCATTCTAACACAATGACAAACAAAGTGAAGCAAAAGAGCAGAGGAGAAAGTATAAGAAGCAGAGACCCAGGAATCCCATAAAAACATTAAACTGGCTCTTTTGCTCTTTGTTCTTCTTTGTTCTTCCCCTCCTCATCCCCCTCCTTTCCCCCCACATGCCCATGGCTGCCTTTCCTCTCTTCTACTCTTCTCTCATTACACCTCTCCATGTGGAAAAAACATTAAACTGAATGTCATAATTGTATTTATCATATTTAGGGCTGACTCTTTTAAGGACTCAATCTCTTCACATTGTTTCCGCCAGCTGCAGAAAGAAGTCTTCTCAGGGAGACAGAACAAGACACTGATTTCAATGTAGAGCTGAGTGCCATCAGGAGTCTTTTTGTTGATGTTTGCTTGGTTTGGCTTTTGTTTTCCTTTCATTTTTCTTGTGGTTTTTAGACTAGTAGCATGCTTTTCTCCTATGTGCTTAGGTTATTTAATTGCAGGTTCTTCGTCATCCATGCAGTTTGAGGTGTGGGTTCTATCTTGTGATGTGGCCTTTATGCCAAGGGTTAGATATTCGTTATTTACTCACAGAAGCTTTGTGCCACTATGGCCCTAATATATATTGCAAACACCGCTGTAGATCAAAGGGGTGTGCCTGGATTGGTTTTTAGGTTTGTCTTTTGGTAGCATGTAGAGTACCTTGCTGTAGCAAAGGTACTAGAAGATAAGGGAGAATGTTCTATGTAGTTACCAAGTCAACATCCTCATGTTGTATGTGATGTGTAGCTTTTGTCTTGAGCAATATCTCTTTGCTCTCAGTTTGTAGAAAGCAACTTGTAGTCTTGGCAATAGCCTAGGTTATTTGAAAATTCCCTGTCAATGCTTAATGTCCCAGTGTAGTCAGTAAGGGAAGGTGGGAGGGAGTAGGTGGGTGAGTGAGGGCGTACCCTCATAGAAACAGACAGATGAAAGGGTTGAATAGTGGATATATATATATATATATATATATATATATATATATATATACTGTATTAAGACAATGGCTTACATATGTAAACTCAGGCACAGCTACATAAAAACAATAAGTAAATAGCTCTTTAAAATTAGTTTTCAGGATTCTTTCATTTGCATGGCATTAAAATAATACAGTGAGTGTGTATTAGGAGTTACAGTTCTATATTTCCTTATTAGACAAGGCTTTATTTTTTTTAAAAAATAAATCTACACATACTTATTTAGGTAAATGCATGTGCATTTGAACGTATATGTTCAGACATTTGAAGATTAAGCAACTTGGAGTGAGTTTATATGAGAACCTAACCATACAGATATTTTAAATGGGACAGTAGATAGATCTGCTTTGTGTTCCATACCCATTCATGGGATTAAAGTGACAACAAGATGAAGGGGAAGAAGCTTGGGAGACACCTCGATGGCTAAAATAGACTTCAATGTCTAAGTGCTCTATTCTAATAACAAAGACGTCCACAGAGTCTGTAACTCAGATGATGGTTTGCACACATGAAGCACTGAACCAGCTTGGCATCAGAAGATTTATAATATATATATATACTTCTCTCCTGTGCTAAATGAAACCCTGTTTTAAAAGAAAATAAGGATTATTTTTAGTTATTGTTTCAGACACTCTATTGTTTATAGACTATACAAAGCATTCTATAAACGTATCCATTACCTAATATAGCTAATAAAATGAGATCTATGATATTTTGAGATAATTTGTTGTAGTAGAAAAATAAATAATTTTATGACTATTTTCAGAAAGTATGTCTGTTGACCTGTATGAGCAAGCTTACTTCATAACCATAGACAGTTCATCTTAACTCTGTCAATGCTTGGATCAGATATCATTATGGAGTAGAAATTTACCAGCATTTGTTATCCCTAACTTAACTTCCCTTAAACAAAACCCTATATTTAGAAAGCTGGCTTTGGATGTTTAAGAACTTATTTGAACTGTAATTACATTTTTAATTTTGAAATTAATTACCTTTCAGGAGAAGAATATAACTTGAATTTTCTCTGAAATAAGTGGAATTAAATAGTTTAATTATACTCTTTCTTTTAAAGTCCTCAATTTAAAATTAAGCCTGTTGAAATGTATTGTCAGTTTCTTATCTGTGTACACCATGAAGCTCACAGATGAGTTCCAGATAAACTTCAAGAACAGAGTCAACCTTTCAAAGCTTCAATTTCCTATGAAAATCCAGAGAACAAATTTCTTGACATAGAATAAGAACAAACACTATTGTACTTCTCCTGATTGCTAAGTTGCAGACCACCATTCAGAAAAATTTTAATTTTATTAAAGACATTTTAATTCAAAGTTATGTATCCATTTTATAATAAATCTTTACAAACATTGAACTTCTTCAATCTGTATCTTTCCAACTTGTTATACAAACTTTTAGATAAAATGAAACCATTACATAGCATTTGGAAGCAATTTCAAGGAATTGAATATGAAGAGTCCAAGTAATAAAATTACTTTGTTATCATGAAAATGAATACAAGGACTAACTTTTGGACTTAGCCTCACTCTGAAATATAATTAGGAGCTGTTAGCTAATAACTTTTATGCTAACAAACACTAAAGTTAACATTTTTGTCAAAGTTGACTGTTACAGTGAGACAAAAATAGTGATGCTTTTTTCCTTAAATTATAAAAGAAGAATCATGTTATCATTTCTTTTTTTAAAGTAGATGTTGTCTCAAGTTTATTTGTAAAAACAGCCTATGACACTGGTCATCTTCAAATACTGTGTATATAGGTGTGTCACAGCAGTCCATTTGTCTTCACAGTGGCAGGAACCTTTTCTATGGGGCTTTCATAGGGGCCTGGCCACCTTTGGGAGACTGAGCTGGAACTGAACCCTGGGCCTCAGCTGGAGCTTTGGCCTCTGCCTTGGTTTAAACCTTGGGCTTTTGTTGGCAGAGCCTATGACCGTTGGCCATGAAGCGTCCAATCCTCTTCCCAAGCTTGGGGTGAGCGATAAAAGCCAGATGTATGAATTTGCAGCTGGGGCCCTCTCTCATCCTGTGTTTGATGGCCTGAGGCTTCACAAGGGCCTTGATGACCTCTGCTCGTGCACTCATTGCCTTAGCATTGTTGGCCTGCATCTTCTTCAGGCCTCTCTTGTTGTGTTTCTTGGCAAAGCTCATGTTCCTCAGAAACTCGGTGTCAACCCCCTTAAGAGATTTGTATCTTTGTGACCAGGGTTTCATGATGCCATTTCTGTGTCATTTGTGGGTCTGGTTGTGTGTGGTATGGTTCATGAACTTGGCCAAATCTTCACAGTAACGTGTGACTCCCACATGTTACCATTTCTTTTCTGTTACTATGTAAAATACCGTGGCAAAATAACTCAAGAGACAGGAGTTCATGTGTCTTTCATGGCAGAGAATTGAATTGATAGCAACACTAACTCAGGAGAAGTAGTCACACAACATCTGCATACAACACAGGAAATTACTGCATCCCCTGCTATATTATTACTGCATTGTTTCGTCACTGGCTTGCTGCATTACTGCACTCATGGCAATGCTTTCTCCTTCTGGTCTGGTGCAGGGCTCTACAATGCAGAGTGTTGCCCAACACACTAGGCATTTGCTTCTTTACCAACGAATGCAATTAAGGTAATCCTTTACAGGATTTGATTTTGGAAAAAGAGGCCAAAAAGCATACATTGTAGACAAGACAGTCTATTTAATATTTAATAAATGCCATTATGGAAACTAGCTATCTACAAGTAGAAATAATTAAACTTGGTACTTTATGCCTCAGCATGCAGAGAAATCAATTGCACAGCAATCAACATCTGGATGTTAGAGAGATAATGAGAGCTAAAGGTAGGATAACACTACAGAGAAACAGTGTTTTCAAGGCACACGAAAGCAGGCAGTTATAAAATCACAGCAATAGTGACTGTGTGCAAAACCCACACAAGATGAAGCCAAGTTAAATTCCAGTGCTGTAGACTTACATCAGTGATTCTCAACCTAATTCTTAACTCTAGTTCTTCGTGTTCTGGCAGATTTACAACTCTAATTTGACTGTCATTAAGAATCGTAATATAAAAATCTGATATGCAGCATGTCCTATCCCTAAGAGGGTCACAAACAACATGTTTGAGAACTGCTAAATTTGATGGCTACTGAATCCTATAACTATTTGAGAAGCTCTTGCAAATTGAGGACTTCTGTGAGAGGAAGAATAAGTTCTTCTCAAAGACGTAGCCCCTGAGATGTTACTCATGCTCAAGCAGATAGCCACACACATACTGGAATCACTTGGTTGCCTCAGTGTCTTTGAACAGAGACAAAAAAAATGAAATTGAGGAGAGATAGTATTAGAGGAACTATGAGAGAAATTAAGCCCCTCTAATTTGGGGGGGGAATCTAACAAAAAAACACAAGACCTGCATGTGCTCATATACTTATCAAATGGAAAAGTAAGCTATGGAACTGAATATAGAGTTCTTAGAATAAAAATGGCTGTGAAACATTTTAAAACCTTTTCCTAATCTCTATACAGTAGGAAAATGAAAATTAAAACCACCTCAATGTTTTATCTTTCTTTACTATGTATGGCTAAGATTAAGAAGCCAATAGACAATAAATGCTGGCTATCGTTGGTGTAGGAACAATGCACTTCTAGTGGAAATATAGATGGGTGCAAAGACTATGGAAATCACGGGTGATCCTCACAAAATGAGAAAATAGAACTTTTCCACAGCCCAACTATACTACTGCTGGACATATATCCAGAAGACTATTTTCTACCAAGAAAACACTTCTTTCATGTTTACTTCTGATATATACATAATATCTACAACATGAAAGGGATATAGATGCCCATCAATGAATGACTGGGTCAAACCATAATTTTTTGGGTTTACCATTATGTGAAAATTTATTTATCTATAAACAATGCAGAAAAGTTGGTAGAAATGAAAAGCATTACACCAAGCGATGTAACTCACACCAAGAAACACATGTTGTTTTTTTGCACTCATGTATGGATCTTACCATTATATCCTTAGTTTTATATTTGTGATATATAAAAATATCATTGGAAAATTTGAGGGATGGTAAGGATGTTCTAAAAGTATTGTTCACGGAGGTGATATGAAGCATAAAGGAGAATAATGAGCAGGAATAATTAATTGTTCAAGCATTTCCTAGAGACTTCCAAAGGAATCCAAACAATTGTCAACTCTCCCAATGTTAAGATGTTGTTGCTTAAGAAACGACAGACTTGTCCTAGTGTTTGGAAAAGCTTGTGCTGACCAAAGAGTTTGTTCTTTTCCTGTTTCAGGTTTTATATTACTGGAAGATGCCCTGTAGGCTAATGAGGAAAAAAAGTGACTATTTTATTCAGCTGTGAATTTGTAAAAAGCAATAATACCCAGTATGCCTCACACGCTCGTGACCGGAGTAGTCACATGCAAGTCATGGAAGTAACCAAAAACTTTCTGATTAGATATAAGGTCTGCTCTGTGGGATTAAATGTGTGCTTTATAGTGGAATTCTAGCCAAGGACTCATTTTAGGGAGGGGAACCTACTACTGTTATTTTGCTAAATGGACAGACACACAGTCAAACTCACCTCTCGATTTGCAGCCCTACACTCACAGATTAATGAAGTAAGTCAGACTTCATCAGAGATGTTTCTTCATGTTGGGGATTGAAGTTAATGCAGACAGTCACACCTGGCCAGTGTACAGGAAAAAAACGTGTCAGCAGAGTGCTCAAACATAACAGAACATCTTTATCATCACTACCAAAGTGCTTAGGGACTATAACGGAAGATAAGACAGACAGAATCCATTGTGAGAACACAAGACTGGTGAAAAGTGGAGAGAAAGGGTGCTTTGAGAGCACGATTGATCCACTGTAGTCATGTGTTCATAGATTCTAGGGTTTTCTGTGAAGTTATACAGAAGATCAAGTCAATCAGGACCATGGCACAGTATATGCATAGATTCACAAGGCCCACTATTGGCTAATGAGCTTTTTACTTGATGGCTCCTACAAGAATAATCCGGTTTCTTTCATGGTATGGCCTCTGTTATGTTCACCAGGCTGTAAGGAATGCCAACATGCCCAGATTGTGTGGGCAGCAAAACATGGACTTGGAGGAGTAATAGCAATAACAACCACAAAAGAAATTTTCAAAAAGCACAGCAAATGTGGGTACATGAGAGTCCCATCTGGGAAGAATTAGAGTGAGGATCATCATCAAAATATTGTAAGAAATTCTCCAAGAATTAATAAATATATAATTTTTAAAAGCGAAAAGAAGCAGGCATTACAGAGCAAAACCAAAATCCATCATTAAAACACCAGAATTCTGCAGCTAGTAGCCAGCACCTAGAGCCTAGAGTGGGATCGACTGGGCTCCAAAGGCTTGTGTGTTCTGACACCTGAAGCATACACAACCTTGTTCTTGAGTTGACTCCATTGCCTGCCTATATTTGGTGGATATTCCACAGGCCAGGCATATCCGATATTCTCATATCAAGCGGGAAACTTAGGCTTCCATTCCTAGCTCCACAGAGTGGCTTTTCATGCCCCCTCCATGGGGAACCCCACCTTGCCATGCAGTGCAGGTCCTTAGGTGCTCATCATGAGCCCCTCAATTGTGCATCTCCCTGCTTTAAAAATCAGTATCATAAGAATGACATCACAAAGTTCTGTAACCAGTGGGCGATGTATACTTCTCCACCTTGGAGGGCTCTATCCCAGTTTCTGTGCTATGACCATGAAAAAGCACTACATAGTGTTTGCAACAGGAGAGACTGGAGTAAAGTGTCAGGTTTCTCTTAATTGTTTGGTTTTGGTTGTTGTTTTGTCTTTTGTTTTTGATTTTTAATATTTTATTTTATTCTCCTCTCATCTATTGCATCCTAAAAGTAGTTTCCTCAACCTCTCCTCCCCCTAGCCTCCCCCACTCCTCTCCGCTACATGCTCCCAGCTTGCTGCTATTTATCTCCCCAAATCTCCACTCCTCTCAGAGAAGAGTAGGCCTTCCAGAGAGGTCAAACAAACACGGCAGAACACTTTACAAGAATAGGCACTTACTGGTTGGACATCAAAGTTGGACAAGGCAACACAGTAGAAGGAGAAGGGACCTGCAAGTAGGCAAGAGTCAGGTACAGGTTATGCTTTCACTGTTAAGGTTTCCACAGGAACACCATGCTGCTCAGTAATAACATGCATGTAGATCCCAGCACAATCATCATCAGAGACCTGAGAGACTTAATCCAGCAGCAATTAATGGGAGCAGATGCAGAGTACCAGAGTCAAACATTAGCTAGAGCTTGGGGATTTCTGCTAGGACTGGGAAGGAGGATTGGAGGAACCATAGGGGTTGAGGACACACCAAGAAAATATCCCCCACAGAATCAACTGATATGGATTCATGGGAACTCGAGTGATCACGGACACCATAGGAGATAAATCTTTGACAACTGCATGTGGTTTATTGTTTTCACCTTCCCTTTCTGAAACTTTAAGCTTGTCCATGGTTTTCCTGTGTCAAATACATTAGTACATTATCTTATCTTATTTAATTTTACACATATTCTCTGAATGGAGGCAAAAACATGAAACCAGATTCATGACGAAAATTCTCAAATTTCAAAAACCTGACAGAGTCCATGTTCCTCTTTGAAACCTCATGATATGAGCCTCCAGTGTCCATTTTTCTCTCAGTATTGCTGTCTTCCAAGCTTCTATTAAAGAGACCAATTAAGGTCTACTTTCAGAATTCAATGGCATTTCTATCACAAAATTCTAAATTCTTCTATGTTGCTCCTGAGAAACCATTCAAAAAGTCACGTGATCAGATTTATGACAGCAACAGCCCTAATTCTGGGTGACAATTTCTGTCTTAGTTTCCTTTCTGTTGCTACAACCAAATATGCCCACAAAAGGAACTTAATGGAAAAGAGTATTTGTTTCAGAATTTCAGATTATAACCCACTATAGCAAAAGACAATGAATTCATGCTTGCATGAATTCATTGATCTCTCCTGGAAATAGTTTCACGATCTTACCAGCTGCTTCAAGCTCCTGTTTCCATGACTTCACTGCTATGATAGATTGCAGCCTTAACTGTGACGAGATGCAAACACGTTTTCCTTTAAGCAATTAGAAAGACAGATACCACCAGACGTTCTTACAACTAAAACAAAACTCCTGTATGGAAAGCAAAGATACTTAAGAAATAGTAAACACTTGACTAGAAGTATATGCTTATGAATATATGCTCTTGTCATCTTGAGAGAAGCTAATGTCTTCAGAACAGAATGGATAGCGTGGAGAGGTCTTTAAAAAGACACATGCCGTTGAGATGCTAGCTACAGATGATCGACAAAACCAATCAAGAGATAAAGAGGCAGAAACCATATATGCACATGCATGCACTAAATCCATTATGTATCAAGCATAAGTCAAAAATGTACTTAATATATGTAACCTACCAAGCATCATATTTATCATAATGTACCTTAAATATATTTATAATATTTCTACTTGTCCACACATCACCAAAATCACCAATTGCAAATAAGTCACAATTAATTACCTCCTGTGACTTTATAAACACCAAACTATAAGTGAAAACTTTGTGAATATCATTCTGAACGTAAGTTGAAAATCCTTAGACCATGATAAGACAAGAGCTACTAATACACCCTAGAAATAACAGTGTTTCAGGTATTTCTCCTTGAATTTTAATACCTTGTTATTGAAATAAAGGACAAAGACAAAGGAAAAGAAGGGTCAAAAGCATAAGCCAAACGTAATGCTAAAAGCTAGAAAGTTGAGGTGTGTGTCTGTGCATATGTCTGTGTGCACACATGCATCTGCATGTACTTATTTCTGTGTGTGTACATATACATATACATGTATATGTATATGTGTGTGTTTTATGTATTGTGCATTTGTAAATGTGTGTATGGGCATTTTTGTGCATGTGTGTCAATGTGTGTTTGTATGTGTGAATGGTGTATTAAGGAAAAGGACAGGCTAATGCCAGAATTCTGCATTGAAGACTGAGGAAGAAATGACAATTCTTTGTCATCTAAGAGATGTGTTCTATTTTTATTTAGTTGTATTTATCTTTTAAATACATGATAGATTCTGAAAATCAAAAGTGACTTGAAAGACTTGCCAACTGTCTCACATATTTTACCCAAAGGAGACAGAGCAGAATGCCTCTACAGGCAAAATCACACAACATAAAGCTTTGATATTATAGTCCCATTGTGATCAACCAACTTAAAAAGCTACATCTACGTTCAGGAGTCATTAACTGAGTTCACAGTGACTTTATTCCCTTTTCTCTGCCTTATGCACATTCCCCTGGCCTTCTGTTTATTTAATGAATTCCATAAAGTTTTACAAGAAATTTGCATCATTCATGACTTTCCAAAGTTGGCGTTATCTCATTTTCTGCAATCACCGTTATGGGTTCAGACATAAACTGAGGCTAAAAGATATGAAGGGAGTGTAATTAGCAGTTTGAAGGAAAACGTTTTCTCAGCCTTTGAGGGGATTCCCAGTTGTATACAACTTTAAGAATTATTGACTACCATCTTCCAAAAAAAATTGAGGGTGACATGTTTGGACAGAAAGAAAGCTAGAAAATTGGTATATTAAATAAATCCTTCGGGAAATTTTTGTGCCAGGAAACCTGTTCCAAATACCATTCTTGAATCATGACTTCTCAGTGTTGTGACTTAATGAATCTTCTGGCTGAGCAGTAAATCACTTGGGTTGGAATTTTTCACTATCTCACTAGTTATAATACACCAAATATTTTACATGGTATATAGAATCAAGATCTTTGGCATTTTTATATGTTTAAGTAGGGAAATTATTTGATTCAGAAGTATTATCAAGGTATTAAAGTTTTCTTTCATTATTATTAAACGTATTAGATATAGGTTAGCCAGAATTTACTACCAGTGAATTGGAAATTGAGTTTGGAAGAAATATAAAATATATGAAATGTTTTATTTTCTTGTTTGCTTGGGTGTATAACTGAATGAGTGGTTCTCTCTGGAGTCTTCCCTATTTTATTTATTGATGCAGAGTCTCTTGCGGAACCTGAAGCTAGCTTGTTTTGCTAGTATATCTGGCCAGCTGCTAAGGCATGCTCTCTGTTTTCCAAGTGTTGAAATGAAGAGAGGCTGCTGCCTTCTTCAGTGTGCATTCTGGGTAAACAAACTAAACTCTGCTCCTCAAACTTTTATGGCACATGCTTTATCCAACAAGTCATTTCCCAATTTACTTCTTTCTTTTATTTGAAAATCTACAGCATGCATCTCCTTGTTGAGCATGAGAAAATATTTTAAACTTTGCTGGCAACCTTTAGAGAAAAGCAGACTACATACAAATAATCGTAAGAGCACTTCAGGTCAGTTATCAGTTTTCAGTCATTATCTTTTGTGTAACCTGAATTTTATATACATTATATAAAACTAAGTACTATTTCAAATATGATTACTCTTAGGTAGGCCTCAAGAATTTCTATTTCTTTGTAAATATTATGCTAATACTGCTTTCCCTAAAAAATATTTTATTTATATTATGTTATTTTGAGGTGATATATATATACTATATTATATTATTATATATAATATATATGCCAGATATAAAAGGTCAGTAATATATTACCTAATGTACCTACCCCAACTTCATTAAAGAAGCTTACTGTTCACACTTAATTTGTTAATACATGCAGTTAGAAACAAATATTTGATTTCAAAGATAAGATGTATTTCATTGAGTTAATTATAATATATTATAAATAAATAAATATATTTATTTGTTTCTACATGGTAACTTTAGAAAATGACAGATTGTTTCAAAAATATACTGCTAGGTAGAAAATGTTTGTGAAACACCAGCCTTGTGAAAAATATTCATAAACAGATGTTACTTTGTTTTCCTTTATAACTATCTGAAATAAAAATAATTTAAAACCCTTAGTTTTGAAGGCCACCTGATGGAGGGCAGACATATCTCCTTCATGTGTAGGAAGCCAAGGTACTTTATCAATTTTAAGTGCAGTCTTTTTGGCCTTTCCATGTGTCAGACAGATATAATAATTTTGCTTTCCATTTTATATTTTGGTCTTTATTTTATGTCTCTTGTTCTCTATAGAATTTTAAATGCTGACACGAGTACTTTGGTCCATTCAGCTAAGATTTCTGGTTTTCCTTCTTCTTGAGAAGATGAAACATATACCAAATTACAGATGACAAGCTCCCCCAATGCCTTGCTCAAGTCAGTGAAAGTCTTTCTCACACAGATGTTTCTAGGGAGCTGTTTTGAATTGATTGGGGTCCCTTTAGTTTGATTTTAAACTTTTTATTTTTCAATGTTAACTTTTGTTTTGCTTATAAAATGCATGTATTCGGATCACTTCTCAACAAGGTGATTTCTACCTCTGACCATTCTCCTTGGTTTGTATATGATTGACACTTCTTGTGATATACACTGCAGGTTAGGGTCAAAAAGTGCACAGATACCAAATAGCTAATATCATTTAGATTCAGGATATGTGACCTGTGTAACAGGTCTTTTCCAGTATTCCTCACTAGGTATTTGGTGTCTTTTCATCTAGATAGAGGTTTTCATCACATGACCAGGTCTGGTCTTGAACTGTATTCTCCTACCTTAGTCTCCTGAGTTCAGACATTATAGCCATATGCCACCAAGGCTAATTTAATTCATCTTTAATGATATGAGGTATGACTATTTCTTTTACAATAAATTTTAAGTGTTCAAAAATAATTGATAAAAATATTCTCTGAAACATCTCCTTAATTGGTTCTTAAACGTATTGTGGTTTTGCCTTTAGATCTTCTTTTTCCTACATTTAATACTTTATATAAGGAATTTTCTGCTTAATATTTTCAAAATTATTTTCATAATCATATCCATTAAATATTTACCATAAATTCTAAAATAAATAAATTGGAATGTTCTTTAGTTATGCTTATTTTAATATATAAAAATGAACAATTAGACAATTATTTTAAAAAATATGCATCTAGGCAATTGCTATCCATCTCTCAAGACCCATAACTAGCCAGTAACTCAGCAGACAGATGTAGGTCTCATGTGCCATTTCCCAGTCCAGGATGACTGTTGTCCAGTCTTGTGCAGGCTCAGTGAAGGAAGCCAAGGCTGCTGCAGGATTAATGGCAAGAAGACATTTCAGAGCTATCTTGTGTATTAGACGGATTGATATCAGCATCCTGTTTAAGACTTATCTTTCAACCATCACTGATTCTTACCCTCTGGCCAGGTCTGGGATTCTGTTTACAGAACTGTTTATTTCAGAGAAAACTTCTCTAAATCAAGGAGGAAGGGTGGCTTGTCTAGGTTTATAAACATTAGCACTTTTTAGGGTAAACACAGTGGTTCTCACAAACAAAAAAGAAAGTAAAGAACAAACTAAAAATTCATGGAAGTTGAAAAGAACTTGAAATGGATGTTAGAGTTAGATGAGTGAAATGACCGAGGTGGAGGGGGGTTATGTGCTCAGAATGATTTAATTTCAAACATGTGTGAGATCCACAAAGGAAGAAAAATTCACTAAAGCTGTAAACACACACACACACACACACACACACACACGCACACACACACATATACACACACAACATACACACACCACACACACACACACACACACACACACACACACACACACACACACACACACACACAATCTAAGAGCTAGGTATACACCACTAGTAGCTCGGGTCCAACATGCAAGCCTCGAATTCAATCTCCACCACTTCCGCACTAAACAACAAAACCCAGCAAATCAACATCAACAAAACATTTAATATATCTAAATAATAATGTATTTCCATGTCTTCAATGGCATTTTCTGTAACTAGAAAATAACATATCTAGTTAAAATAATGCATGTATCCCTGCCAACACTCAGACACTCTTTTAATATGACTACTATTTTAATGAAAATATTTTTTGCAAATTTTCGATTTTTTTGTCACATTTTCTTTATTTTTTTTATTTAATCATTTTTTTTACAGTCCAGATTTTATCCCCTTTCTGGTCCACGCTCTAACTGTTCCACATCCCATACATCCTCCCCCCATTTCAACGAGGATATCCTCAACCCCATCCATCCACTCTCCACCCCACCAGACCTTCTCAATTCCTGGGGCCTCCGATCTTTGGGGTTAGGTGCATCTTCTCTGACTGAGTCCAGGTCCAGCAGTTCTCTGTTATATGTGTGTTGGGGGCCACATTTCAGCTGGTGTGCCCAATATCTGAGAGAACTCGGGGGTCCAGGCTAGTTGAGACTGTTGGTCCTCCTGTAGGATTGCCCTCCTCCTCAGCTTCTTCCAGCTTTTCCACAATTCAACCATGTGGGTCAGCAGATTCTATCCATTAGCTGGGTGAAAACATCTGCATCTGACTCTCTCAACTGTATCATCATTTAGGAAATTGCTTTTCAAAATATGTACATACATATATGCATATATACATATTTATATGTTTACTTAATTGTATATTATATATAATTTTAGGTACATAAAAGTGTTGCAACTGTTGGAGACTTTATGAAAAATACTAGCATCAGGTATGAGAAGTCGAGGTTGAAGCTTGTCAATGTAATCCAAGTGACTCTCAAACAACACAGGCCCTTGCTGACGTCTTACAGATAAGAGGTAAGGACATTTTGCAGAAGACATCATATACTTCATCCTCAGGACTAAAAAAATTGAATTAAATCTAACCTAAAAACCCACTTCATTACTGTCCAGCTTGCAAATTCCATGTAGGAGTCTGTAAGCTTCCAAGGGAAGGAAGTAACCGATAGTCCGATCCAGCTTTAATGCATAAGAGCATTAAATGTTCATAAGAACAATGAGGGGGATCATACTAGTATAATATTCCTAGACGTACAATAGTGACCCACAAATATTGGCAGTAACCAATAATTGTCTACATTGATTTGAACTTGTTAAACAGAAGAAAAATCAAGTTTTGTTCTAGAAACTTAATCAGGTAACCTGTGTTATTGAGTTCATGAATCGTAGAAGAGAACCTATTACTAACACTTTACATAGACCAGCATAATTCCTAATTTCATCCTAATTCTTTCCCATATACTCACAGATAACTATAGGTATTACTCCTCATTAGAGAAGCTTCTGTTAACAGATAGTGGAGACCATTATAGAAAATTACAATGGGTTATAAAACAGTGATCAATGGATCATAGATATTCCAAACACAAAGAATATATCTAGAACTCAATTCTTGCAACGATAGCTCCACTATAGGGCAAAAGCAGGAACAAATATTAAGGAGGCAAGATGACCCAGAAGTTTGCTACAAGATTGTGTTTCCTAGAGACACAAATTCAGAGATGCTACAGCCATGATACCCCAAGAATAAGACTGCCTAAGTAAGACCTGAACAAAGGCAGTATCAGCAAACATGCAAATGTTGTAGTGAATACAGCCATGGGCCCACCCATTGATGAGGAATACAGGTCAATGAAGACTACTGAGAGATAGGGAATTGACCTCTCTAGGTTGAGCCTGCTGATTAGTGATATATACATATACATATATAAATATATTGAATGTGTATATTCAATAAAAATAAAAAACAAGAAGCTATCAACCAGAGGGAGCGAGGACAATTTCACCTGAAAGAAGGTAAAGGAAAGGGGACATGGAAAAGCTTAGAGAGGAAAGAGGAAAAAGAAGGGAAAGTGATTTATATTTCAACAAAATACTAACTAGTAAAACTGTAAAAGCAAGCAAGGCCTTTCTCCACAGGTTTCACGTGTACAGAGACTAAGAGCATCATCAGATCAAAGAAAAATGATTTTAAGTTCTTACGAGTCTTCCAAGTTGATAGATGTCATTAGAATACTATTGAAATTTCGGTATTTGTTTGTTTTTCACACATATTTGTCCTTTAACGCACACTAGTTTTCCTTATCCATGCTAACGTTTAAATCGAGATTCACAATTTTACCAATTAGGTAATTAAGCATCTTAATTAGTAATCAATTTTGTAATCTTGGCTACTTGAGTCTCAGTGAGATAAGCAAATTTAATATTTTCATTTTTTCCTTTGTTGCTTTTTAATTCATTCTAATTGTCTTTCCTTATCTAATGGCTGACTTCTCCTTTTTCTTTTTGTGTATATAATTGAGTTTTATCAAATCTGTAGGCATTTATAATATTCCACAGTAAAAATTTATAGTTAAAAAAAAAACCTCTCAGCTGTTATTTGTCTGTGGGATTTATTTGCATTGTCTTTCCTGGCCACAAGCTTTTTGTTTGTTTTATGGTGCTTTCTGAGCAATGGTAAACTTTAGATTTTTCCAAAAAATAAGAATCTATAGGGGTTGGGGACTTAGCTCAGTGGTAGAGCACTTGCCTAGCAAACGCAAGGCCCTGGGTTCGGTCCCCAGCTCCGAAAAAAAGAAAAAAGAAAAAAAAAAGAATCTATAAAAATCTCGTGTTAGGATTCACGAAAAAATAAAATAAATCTGATTTTGAGAGATTCTGTTTAACAGTGGTTTCCAGGATATTTTAAAACTACTTGACATGTTAATATATGTAACTCTAAGATTAATGTTGTAAGTGGATAATATTAGCATTTTTCTAAGATATTAGCCAGCACTTTCTATTCTTAAATTATAAAAACAATTTCTCTTATGGTCTGTGAGAGAGAACAGCTACCACATAAATAAACCTGACACCAAGATTAAACTTGTTATTAAATCACATATCTTCCCAAGATTCACAATTCTAAATTATCACGATGTCTGTAGGTTATGGCTTATCTAGTTCTAACTCTCTTTGTTTTTCCTTCTGAAGTAAATTTTGTCTTCCTGAATTACTTTCTGCTAAAACTAATCACGGATAAATGAGATTGGTATTTACCTTCTGTAATCTAACTTGTCAATACTCTTTTAATCTGCTTTTTGCAGCTTATAAGCAATATTAAACAATTTATCATAAAAATTAATACAGAAGTATAGAATTTATAAACCATACGCAAATTCTATTCTGAATTTAGAAAATTCAAAGACATTTAATATCTTTGGCAATATGTAAGAAATGTATAGATCACAAGCTTGAATTTCTTCGGTACACTTTTGTAAACAACCATTGACCCAAGTTTTTTTTAGGATTCTTTACATGCTCTCCTCTAATATACAAAGCCGCATCCATCATGTTTCAAGTGGTCTGTCTATCTATTCACTAGTTTTGGTCTTCTTTTCCTTATACCAATACTATAAATAATAAAGAATACTTTACATATTGGGATTAAAACTTCTATTGTATTGTATTTTTAATTTAGTGAGAAATTTTAATTGCAATCCATTCCAGTATGTGAATTTATTATGTCTCTTAATTCAGATAAGATATGACCATCAGCAGACATTTTGTAACTTTCCCTTCAAAGAACATGTAGTTGAACTACTTTCTTATACAACGCGTACACACACACACACACACACACACACACACACACTTGTGTTTCATATTTTAATGTGTATGTGTATGGTGGTAGTAAGGATAGAAGACCTCAGATATCATCTTCAAAGGTGTCACTCATCTACTTTGAGACTAGTGTTTCTCACTGGCTTAAACCCCATGGAGTTAGGCTGGCTGGACAAGAAACCCCAGGAGTCTACCTTTAGGCTTATTCCTTGAAGCTGGGGTTACATAAACAAGGGCTGGTCATCAGTCAAAGATGTGAGTATGAGTGCTGTGCATTGGTCTGTGCTCAAAATTGAGTTACCTCCCAGTCCTTATGTCCTTGCATTTTTTAATATGAGGCACTAAGTCATATGGGAACGAGTTTTTCTTTCTTTCTATTTCTTTTATCCTTTTGCAAATGTATTTGACTTTTATAAGAACTGGTTTTTTTTTTTTTTTGGTTGTTTTGGTTTCAAATCAATGACTGTTTTCATAAAATGTATTCTTCTCACTTCTCATCTTTCTGGATTTTAATTAAAAATATTTATTTCCCCAAGACAAGTATTCTTTTTTTTGTTTTTGTTTTTTTACTTTAACAAATACTTAAGGAAAACTAACCTTTGCTTCTCTTGTATTTAATTTTTAATTACTACTTTAACTGCTGAATGAATTGCATATTTAATATTATATGATTTTTCTTTTCCAATAATCTGTTATTTGATGAGGTTTTTAATGCTGCATATTTACACAGTTCTGAGTGAAGTGTTCTTTTTCTCATGTATTATTCTATGAACTCCTTTTTTGTCTTAGATTTTTCATCTGTTTGCAATTTAGATTGGCTCATGATTTTATTTTCTGGTAGAATTTTGGTCTGGCTGTACTTAGGAGATTACACTAGCATTATAAAATGGACCCGAAAGCTTTGTTTTGCTTCCAGACTAATAAAGGAATAAGTGGGGAATAGTTTTTCCTATAATTTTTAAGTAAGATTGGCCTCAAGTTATTTTAAAACAAGAAAATAAAACACCAAAAGCACAGATAGAAACCATTACCCCAGCCATTGGGATGTTGAGGGGAGAGCCTCGGCTAAGGGCAGATTCTATCCCAGAAAGAAAGCAATGTGAGCATAGTGTTAGGTAGCTTTAAATGACTGCGTAACACAAGTTTCAATTTTCTTATTTGTTATATATTTATCTTATTTCTACATGAGTCTTAGATTTTCTAAACCTATATATGTTTTATTGATGGGATTTACCTTGTATTTCTTATTTAGTTAAATTATAAGACACTTATTTGTGTGCTATTTCTATTTTGAATTTTCTTGAGTTTGAATATTTTATAATAAAATGTTCTGTACGTAGTGGAAACAAAATACATGTGATGTAACTCTTTCTACGAAGAAGTTTATTATAACAGTGGTTTTTATTGTTTAGTACTCTTTATTTGCATATTTATCCTTATCTGTGCTATGTGAATTGACATATGTGGGCATGTGCACATACATGTATGTATAGCCCAGCAGTCAGCAAAAGGTGTTCTGCCCATAATTTATGTGAAACATAATGTACCACTCAGCCTCGGTCTCACCTGTTCAGATAAAATAACTGTCCAGCAAGTGTTGGGGGAATTTCTATGCCTGCTTTCCAGTACAGGATTGAATACATAGGTCATTTTATGAAGATTTTAGTCATCTAAACTAACATATTTATGTTTGTACCTTAAAAAACCAACTGATCCAACTGGGCTATATTTAGTGTATATCAGAAAATACGCATGCACATGTATGTGTAAATGTGTGCGTGTGACTGTACGTGTGTTGGGGGAGTGAATGCATATGTCACAGAACTAGTTTAGAGTTTATTTTTAAACACATATGCTTATTAGATTTTAATGGACACTAAATTTTATTACTGTTTTAATTAGTATATTTTTAATTGTTATCTTTATCTTACATACTTTTCTGCTCTAACATTAAAGGAAATCAAGCATTTGATTAAATTTGTATGTTAAATATTTCCCATTAAATCATAATTCTTCATATATTAACTTTATCTTTCATTCAATATACACATCCCTGCTCTGGTATATTATATGTTCAATAGCTAAGTTTAACATAATGTTTTTATCAAATATTATATGATGATTTCTTGGTGCCTTTCACAGTGTTTTTGAGAGATGAATTCTCTTGCCTTCTGTCTGAAACTGTCTCTCCATTGCTCTAGTTTTGAATGAGAATTCGACTAGATGCACATGCTTGGTTGGAGCTTGAGTCCGTTTTGTGCTACTTAAACAGAATTCTTGAGAATGAATAATTTATGAAGAGCATCCATTTTTATCTTCCGAGTTCTCTAGCATAGGACATTCAAGATGAAGACACTGGCATCCAGCCAGGGGCTTCTTGTTGTGCTGTCATGCTGTGGAAGGCAGTGGCAGTGACTGGAAGCCATGTTTCTTTACTGTGCCTTGGAAGCAGAATGCATTTTACATTGGGGAGATTTTTAACTTTACCCTCTGCTGATGCTATTGCTAATGTAGCGAACATTAAACACACTTTCAACACTTATTGCTCTCGTTTTTAGAGTTTTGTTGATTTCATTTAGCATTTTCTACTGTCTATTTTGCCAGCCTAATATTGTATTGTTATAAGTATACATTTCTTAATTGTAGTGTTATAACTTATTTATGGACAGTTTATCTTTGTTAATGGTAAAGAAAGCAAAATTAACTATACATTGAAAATCCTCACAGAACCTCATTCTTACATTCAGGAAGAGTAAATAATATTTCTTGACTAGTTTGGGGAAATCAGGTAGAGGAAATAAACTGTACAGGTAAATAGGAAATATTAAGGTTGTTTTTCTAAATTGGGAATGTAATAATTAAGTATTGAAGTTGTATTTTCTATGGGACAATTATGATGTAAAATTAAATCTAGCCCTACAGGTTATTTTAACATCCAAAATGATAACATGTCTCTGATGACAATGTTCCTAGAGTACAAAAAAGCAAAAAAAAAAACAAACAGAAAAAAACAACAAAAATATAAATAAATAAATAAATAAATAAATAAATAAATAAATAAATAAAACAAAAATGAAACAAAACCCTTAGTCTGTGTAAGTTTCAGAAGGTTTGGTGACCTTCACAATTTTTTTCATATTGGATTTAGCTACTGGTGCCTAATTTATAAAATATTTATAACATAAAAGAAATTTCCTCTTTTACTTACCCATCTTGATGCAGTGGGGCTAACAATGCCTGGCCCATTGTAATTTTTATTGCATGAATAATAATCTTAGGAATATATTTATTTTTCTCCCTTTTGCATATTATTAGATTTTATTAAAATCATATAATATCTGTTGAGGGAAAAACATTGCAATCGAGACAAATTATCAACTTATTGATTTTTCTCCTTTTAAAGTTTGGGTTTAGGTACTAAACTCATGTCAAAATCGTCAGCAAGTTAATTCACTAGCTATACCATTCCAGAAACCCAAAGATGCTTATCTCCCTAGTTCTGGAGCATCTTTTATTACCAGAAAGTTATAAAAAGTAGTAAACACACCACACCACACCACACCTACACACAAAAACATACACACACACACACACACACACACACACACACACACACCATAAATGATAATATCACCAAAGGATAGTTATGATGATGATGAAGCACTATTAGATTAGGACAAAAAAGGGAAAAAATCAATATACAAGATAATATACCCATAGATAAAAATCATAATGTAAATGAACTATTGGGGAAAATAATGATATGTTTCATGTCACCTAATCTGCTGCTAAGGAGGTGATGCATAAATATGTTCTTTTTGATTGTTCTATGTTGTAAAATTCATTTCCACGGTGTCTATATCATTTTCATTTCCTTCTGCATGTTGAAGAATGCTGTTTCCTACAGGTATTGTTTGCCAATTGTATTCATTTCATTGTAGAACTTGAGATTGGAAACACAGCAGGCAACACTGTTTTTACTAATTTTAGAGCATAGGACTAGAATATTTTAGTTTATTTTTATTTATGTGCATGGATAATTTTCATCTATGTGTCTGTGCACTAAATAAATGTAGTGTATATGAAGACCACAAGAGGGATTGGATACCCTTAGGACTGAAGTAACTGATAAATCGTGTGCTGCCATGAAGGTGGTGGTAATCTCGCCTGGCTCCTCTGCAATGTCGAGCAATGCATTTGACCACAGAACCAACTCTGCAGTCCCATCCGTATCTATTATTTAACTAGGATGCCACATAGATAACTTCTTCTAGATGTCAAAGATTAAAACTTAAATGACATTACAATGATATACACTGTACATAAATTTAATCAAAATATATTTCTATGCATTTTATATTATAGAACTTTGAAACAATTCCCTTGGTATGGTTTCTATGAAGTTGCTACATTTAAGTCTCTATGTGCAATTAAAACTTCCAATAATGTTAAAAATATGGTGTTTTCTTTGTTTCCCAATGTTAATCTTTTTTTATAATTGCATGACACTACATTCCATTTTCACAGTATATGCTACATGTCAGGAATTCTTTTCAATGAGACTCTAATAGGAAAATTTAAACTGTGAAGATCCTACTCTTCCCATTACTGAAAATGAACTCTCTTAACAGGTCTTCAAAGCATCCATAGACTGTATGTGTGCACACATGTATGAAGCCGTTGCAGGTGTTTCAAAGGCTAGAAAGCAGCACTTGTTTCTTCTTTTCTGTAGGTTGCTTTTTTCTACATTATTTAATTATTTTACCTCATAAGACAACAGTGGTTTAACTATTTAAAATCACATGCTGATAAGTACATAAATCTTATTATGTGTTTTAAAATACATTTTTAATTTTTTAATATTAATAAACTGTGATTACAGGGAAAGTCTAAGTCCAAAGAAGAGAATTCAAAATTTCTTTATCGGGTACTAGTAAAAAACCAAAATAACACCCATTTTTGCTGGGACAGAATGCTAGCTAGTCGGATCCCTGAAAGAAACTATATCCTGAGGCATACCAGAAGATCTGCTACACTCAGAGCATTTGGTAAGTACCCTAACAAGTCTCACAGATGCCTCTGGGAACCCAGTAGACTCAGGGGCCCATCACCAAATATCACTCCCATTCTGCCCCGTCCTTTCTGATGGGAACTAACTAGTCTGTTTCCCAGAAGATACCATATCCTGAGGCATACCAGAAGAACCACTGTACTCAGAGCATTTGACACCACATCCTGAGGCATCCCAGGAACTCTGCTGCACCCAGGACATCTGACACCACGGCTTGAGAAAACCCAAGAGATTCACTGCACCCTGGACACCACAGCTTGAAGGCATCCCAGGAGTTCCTCTGTATACACGGCAACTGGACAACTGACACAACACTATGAAGATCTCTTGCAGGCTTTGTAGCATACAGGAAAACTGACCCAAAAGACTGAAAGCCACCTTGGAGCTAGGCTTATGGGACACAATGAAAGCAGTGTTATGAGGAAAATTCATAGCACTAAGTGCACAGGTAAAGAAACTGGAGAGATCTTACACTAGCAACTTAAAGCACTCTTGAGAGTTCTAGAACAAAAAGAAGCAAACTCACACAAGAGGAGGAGAAGGTAGGGCATAGTCAAACTCAGGGCAAAAATCAACCAAATAGAAACAAAGAGGACAATAAAAAGAATCAACAAAATCAAAAACTGGTTCTTTGAGAGAATCAACAATATAGATAAACCACTAGTGAGACTAACTAGAGGGCGCAGAGGCAGTATCCAAATGCACAAAGTCAGGAATGAAAAGGGAAACATAAAACAGAAATGGAGGAAAATAAAAAAAAAATGATCACATCGACTACAAAAGCCTATACTCAACAAAACAGGAGAATCTAGATGATATGGATGGTTTTCTAGACAGATAACATACACCAAAGTTAAATCAAGAGCAGGTAAACTACATAATCAGGCCCGTATCCCATAAAAAAATAGATGTCATTAAAAACCTTCCAACCGAAAAGGCCTAGGGCAAGATGGATTTAGTTCAGAATTCTACCATACCTTCAAAGAAGACCTTTTACTAATATTTCTCAAACTATTCCATAAAATAGAAACAGAACAAACATTAAGTAATTCATTCTATGCAGCCATATTTATTCTGATATATAAACCACACAAGGACCCAACCCAAAAAGAGAACTTCAGTCCAATCTCACTTATGAATATTGATGCAAAAATACTCAATAAAATTCTTGAAAACAAAATACAAGAACACATCAAAACCCTGATTCACCATGATGAAGTAGGCTTCATCCTGGGGATACAAGATTGAATCAACATACATATCCACCATATAAATAAACTCAAAGGAAAAAAAATTCACATGATCGTCCCCTTAGATGCAGAAAAAGCATTTGACAAAATACAAACCATTTCATGTTAAAAGTATTGGAGAGATCAATAAATCAGGGCCCAAACCTAAACATAATAAAAGCAATTTACTGAAAACCAACAGCCAATATCAAATTAAATGGACAGATACTTGAAGAAATCCCACTAAAATTGGTGGCAAGATGAAGATGTCCACTCGCCCTATATCTATTCAATATAGTACTCCAAGTGCTAGCTAGAAAAATAAGACAACAAAAAGAGATCAAATGGATACAAATTGGCAAAGGAGAAGTAAAGGAATCACTATTTGCAGGTGATGTGATAGTATACATAAGTGATCCCCAAAATTCTACCACAGAACTCCTCCATCTGATAAACAACTTCAGAAAAGTAGCCCAATATAAAATTAATTCAAATAAATCAGTAACCTTCATTTATAAAAAGGATAAACAGGGTGAGAAAGAAATTTGGGAAACAACTCCCTTCAAAATAGCCACAAATAATATAAAATGTCTTGGAGTAACTCTAACCAAACAAGTGAACTATCTGTATCATAAGAGCTTCAAGTCTCTCGAGAAAGAAATTGAAGAGGATTTCAGAAAGTGGAGAGATCTTCTATGCTCATGTATGTCAGAATTAACATAGTAAAAATGACCATCCTACCAAAGGCAATCTACAAATTCAATGCAATCCCCATCAAAATCCCAACACAATTTTTCAAGACATGGATAAAGCAATTATCAAATTCATCTGGAAAAGCAAAAACCCAGGATAGTGAAAGCAATTCTTACCAATAAGAGAACAGCTGGCTGAATCACTATCACCGACCTCAAGCTCTACTACAAAGCAATAGTGATATAATCTGCATGGTATTGGTACAGAGACAGGCCAATCAATGGAATAGAATTGAAGACCGAGAAATAAAGCCACACTCTGACGCACACTTGATCTTTGACAAAGAAGCCAAAATAAACCCTTAGCCAGACTAACGAGAGGACACAGAGAGTGTGTCCAAATTAACAAAATCAGAAATGAAAAGGGAGACATAACTACAGATTCGGAGGAAATTCAAAAAATCATCAGATCTTACTATAAAAGCCTATATTCAACAAAACTTGAAAAATCTTCAGGAAATGGACAATTTCCTAGACAGATACCAGGTATCGAAGTTAAATCAGGAACAGATAAACCAGTTAAACAACCCCATAACTCCTAAGGAAATAGAAGCAGTCATTAAAGGTCTCCCAACCAAAAAGAGCCCAGGTCCAGACGGGTTTAGTGCAGAATTCTATCAAACCTTCATAGAAGACCTCATACCAATATTATCCAAACTATTCCACAAAATTGAAACAGATGGAGCCCTACCGAATTCCTTCTATGAAGCCACAATTACTCTTATACCTAAACCACACAAAGACACAACAAAGAAAGAGAACTTCAGACCAATTTCCCTTATGAATATCGACGCAAAAATACTCAATAAAATTCTGGCAAACCGAATTCAAGAGCACATCAAAACAATCATCCACCATGATCAAGTAGGCTTCATCCCAGGCATGCAGGGATGGTTTAATATACGGAAAACCATCAACGTGATCCATTATATAAACAAACTGAAAGAACAGAACCACATGATCATTTCATTAGATGCTGAGAAAGCATTTGACAAAATTCAACACCCCTTCATGATAAAAGTCCTGGAAAGAATAGGAATTCAAGGCCCATACCTAAACATAGTAAAAGCCATATACAGCAAGCCAGTTGCTAACATTAAACTAAATGGAGAGAAACTTGAAGCAATCCCACTAAAATCAGGGACTAGACAAGGCTGCCCACTCTCTCCCTACTTATTCAATATAGTTCTTGAAGTTCTAGCCAGAGCAATCAGACAACAAAAGGAGATCAAAGGGATACAGATCGGAAAAGAAGAGGTCAAAATATCACTATTTGCAGATGACATGATAGTATATTTAAGTGATCCCAAAAGTTCCACCAGAGAACTACTAAAGCTGATAAACAACTTCAGCAAAGTGGCTGGGTATAAAATTAACTCAAATAAATCAGTTGCCTTCCTCTATACAAAAGAGAAACAAGCCGAGAAAGAAATTAGGGAAACGACACCCTTCATAATAGACCCAAATAATATAAAGTACCTCGGTGTGACTTTAACCAAGCAAGTAAAAGATCTGTACAATAAGAACTTCAAGACACTGAGGAAAGAAATTGAAGAAGACCTCAGAAGATGGAAAGATCTCCCATGCTCATGGATTGGCAGGATTAATATGGTAAAAATGGCCATTTTACCAAAAGCAATCTACAGATTCAATGCAATCCCCATCAAAATACCAATCCAATTCTTCAAAGAGTTAGACAGAACAATTTGCAAATTCATCTGGAATAACAAAAAACCCAGGATAGCTAAAGCTATCCTCAACAATAAAAGGACTTCAGGGGGAATCACTATCCCTGAACTCAAGCAGTATTACAGAGCAATAGTGATAAAAACTGCATGGTATTGGTACAGAGACAGACAGATAGACCAATGGAATAGAATTGAAGACCCAGAAATGAACCCACACACCTATGGTCACTTGATTTTTGACAAAGGAGCCAAAACCATCCAATGGAAAAAAGATAGCATTTTCAGCAAATGGTGCTGGTTCAACTGGAGGGCAACATGTAGAAGAATGCAGATCGATCCATCCTTATCACCCTGTACAAAGCTTAAGTCCAAGTGGATCAAGGACCTCCACATCAAACCAGACACACTCAAACTAATAGAAGAAAAACTAGGGAAGCATCTGGAACACATGGGCACTGGAAAAAATTTCCTGAACAAAACACCAATGGCTTATGCTCTAAGATCAAGAATCGACAAATGGGATCTCATAAAACTGCAAAGCTTCTGTAAGGCAAAGGACACTGTGGTTAGGACAAAACGGCAACCAACAGATTGGGAAAAGATCTTTACCAATCCTACAACAGATAGAGGCCTTATTTCCAAAATATACAAAGAACTCAAGAAGTTAGACCGCAGGGAAACAAATAACCCTATTAAAAAATGGGGTTCAGAGCTAAACAAAGAATTCACAGCTGAGGAATGCCGAATGGCTGAGAAACACCTAAAGAAATGTTCAACATCTTTAGTCATAAGGGAAATGCAAATCAAAACAACCCTGAGATTTCACCTCACACCAGTGCGATTGGCTAAGATCAAAAACTCAGGTGACAGCAGATGCTGGCGAGGATGTGGAGAAAGAGGAACACTCCTCCATTGTTGGTGGGATTGCAGACTGGTAAAACCATTCTGGAAATCAGTCTGGAGGTTCCTCAGAAAATTGGACATTGAACTGCCTGAGGATCCAGCTATACCTCTCTTGGGCATATACCCAAAAGATGCCTCAACATATAAAAGAGACACGTGCTCCACTATGTTCATCGCAGCCTTATTTATAATAGCCAGAAAATGGAAAGAACCCAGATGCCCTTCAACAGAGGAATGGATACAGAAAATGTGGTACATCTACACAATGGAATATTACTCAGCTATCAAAAACAACGAGTTTATGAAATTCGTAGGCAAATGTTTGGAACTGGAAAATATCATCCTGAGTGAGCTAACCCAATCACAGAAAGACATACATGGTATGCACTCATTGATAAGTGGCTATTAGCCCAAATGCTTGAATTACCCTAGATCCCTAGAACAAACGAAACTCAAGACGGATGATCAAAATGTGAATGCTTCACTCCTTCTTTAAATGAGGAAAAAGAATACTCTTGGCAGGGAAGGGAGAGGCAAAGATTAAAACAGAGACTGAAGGAACGCCCATTCAGAGCCTGCCCCACATGTGGCCCATACATATACAGCCACCCAATTAGATAAGATGGATGAAGCAAAGAAGTGCAGACCGACAGGAGCCGAATGAAGATCGCTCCTGAGAGACACAGCCAGAATACAGCAAATACAGAGGCGAATGCCAGCAGCAAACCACTGAACTGAGAATAGGTCCCCTATTGAAGGAATCAGAGAAAGAACTGGAAGAGCTTGAAGGGGCTCGAGACCCCAAAAGTACAACAATGCCAAGCAACCAGAGCTTCCAGGGACTAAGCCACTACCTAAAGACTATACATGGACTGACCCTGGACTCTGACCCCATAGGTAGCAATGAATATCCTAGTAAGAGCACCAGTGGAAGGGGAAGCCCTGGGTCCTGCTAAGACTGAACCCCCAGTGAACTAGTCTATGGGGGGAGGGCGGCAATGGGGGGAGGGTTGGGAGGGGAACACCCATAAGGAAGGGGAGGGGGGAGGGGGATGTTTGCCCGGAAACCGGGAAAGGGAATAACACTCGAAATGTATATAAGAAATACTCAAGTTAATAAAAAAAAAATCAAAAAAAAAAAAAAAAAAAAAGAAGCCAAAAATATACAATGGAAAAAAAAGGAATCTTCAATAAATGGTGCTGGTCTAACTGGCTGTCTGTATGTAGGAAAATAAAAATAAACCCATATTTGTCACCTGCACAAAGCTCAAGTTCATGTTTGTCAAGGACCTCAACATAAAACCAGATACACTGAATCTAATAGAAGAGAAAGTGGGAAAGAGCTCTTGAACATTGGAAAATGGGGAAATTTCTTAACAGAACTCCAATGGCTCACACTCTAAGGTAAAGAATTCATAAATGGGACCTCATGAAACTGGAAAGATTCCATAAGGCAAAGGACATAGTCAATAAGACAAATTGGCAACCTACAGATTGGAAAAAATATCTTCACTAACCCCACTTCCGATATAGGGCTAATATCCAAAATATATAAAGAACTCAAGAAGCTAACCACTAAAAAACCAAACAGCTCAATCACAAATGGGGTATACAACTAAACTGAGAATTCACGACAGAGGAATCTTGAATGGCTGAGAATCACCTAAGAAATGTTCAAAGTCCTTAGTGATCAGAAAAATGGAAATCAAAACAACCCTGATATTGCACCTTACACTAATCAGAATGGCTAAGATCAAAACCTTAGGTGACAACACAGGATGGAGAGGATGTGGAGAAAGGGGAATACTCTTCCTTTACTGGTAGGATTGCAAACTGGTTCACCCACTTTGGAAATCAATCTGGAGGTTACTTAGAGAATTGGAAATAGATCTACCTAAAGACTCAGTAATACCACTCTTGGGAATATACCCAAAAGAGGCCCTACCATGCCACAGAGATAACTCTTCCACTATGTTCATAGCGGCCTTACTTGTGATAGCCAGAAGCTGGACACATCCCAGATGTACCACAACAGAAGAATGGATACAGAATATGTGGTTCATTTACACAATGGAATCCTACTCAGCTATTAAGAATGAGGACATCCCCAGTTTTGCAGGCAAATGGACAGAACTAGAAAATATCATTCTGAGTGAGGTAACTCAGAAGCAAATGGACAGGCACAGTATGATCTCACTAATAAGTGGATATTAGTCCAAAAAAGTACAGAATATCCAAAATACAGTCCATAGAACTCAAAAAGGTCAACAAGCTGAAGGTCCCAAGTGAGGATACCTCAGTCCCACTTGGGAGGAAGAAGAAAGCAACCACAACGTGAGGGAGGGAGGGACAGGGGAGGGAGAGGGAATAGAGAAGGGGGAAGAGGGGAACACGATCTGGTATTGGGTTGAGGAAAAGAACTGAAGGCTTGAGGAGCAGCAGAAAGAATGCAAACAGGTGATCTGGAGAGGAAGGAGGTTGGAAAGATGCTCTAGAATATACCAGAGACCTGGGAATTGAGAGACCCTCAGGACTCAAAGTGAGGACCCTAGATAAAATGCCCTGAAGTGGGAACCCACCTTCAGCAGAAAAACAGGGCTTCAAGTGAGGAATAGGGTTGCTATCCCACAGTCAAAATCCTGACTCATAATTGTTCTTGTCTGAAAGAAATGCAGGAATGGAAATGGAGAAGAGCCTGAGGAAAAGAAGGTCAAATGACAGACCCAAAGTGGGATCCAGCTTAAAGGGAGGCCCAAAGGCCTGACACCATTACTGAGGCTATGGAACTCTCACAAAAAGGGACTTGTCATGTCTTCCTTCTGAGTCAGATGCAGATATTTGCACCCAACCAATGAACAGAAGCTGCTGACCCCTGTGGTTGAATTAGGTGAAAAGCTGGAAGAAGCTGAGGAGGAGGGAGACGCTGTAGGAGGACCAGCCGTCTCAATTAACCTGAACCCCTGAGATCTCTCAGACACTGGATCACCAACCAGGCAGCATACACCAGCTGAGATGAGGCCACCAACACATAGAGCAGAGGACTACCAGCTTTGCTTTCATTCAGAGAAGATACCCTAATCCTCCAGAGACTGCAGGCCTCAGAAAGGGGAAGGACTGATGGGGAGAGGGGTGGGGAGGTGGCGATATTGGGGCGGGCAGAGAAGGAGAGGCATGGATTGTGGAACAATCTAAGGGTTGACCAGGAGGGTTATAAAATCTGGAGTGTAAAAATAACTAAGTAAGTAAGTAAGTAAGTAAGTAAATAAATAAATAAATAACACCTCCTAATATTTGTGTATTGACAACTTGAGAAAACAATTTGTATATAGAAGTTGCTTTAAGATTGACTGCTTTAGTTTTGATAATATAATAGTGTTTGAAGGAGATTATTTTGGCTATAGATCAGTCCACTATCATTATGCAAAAATGTCAACTGAACTTGGAAATGTATAGTTTAAAGACTTCAGAAAACCATCCTGTAACTTCAAGTCTTTAGCAATATATTGTTTTTGTCTCAGTAGAGCAGAAGATTTAATATTGACTGATACTTATCTTTCTGAAATCATGTAATTTTCATGTGTGATCACTGGATTTTTCAAGTTTGTCCAGTACTGGAAGATTATGTTTCAGTTTCATTAACATGTACGTAAACACAAACTGGAGCAATACTAAAAAGTTCTGTGATATCTTTCTCACTTAATATTCCAGAGACTCAGTATCATAATGTTTATGGTGAATTTATACCAAACATTATTTCATATCTATATTAATAAATTTTCCAAAATGTAAATCATAGTCTTTTATTAAGATATCAAATTTTAATATATTTTCTTAGAGAGTATTTTAAAATTAGGAACATTCTTACAAAAGAATATCAAGAACTTATGATTCTGCTTCTAAGCCTGTCTGTAAAATGGGTTTGGGGTGATTTTATAACTGGTGTATTAAAGACCGAGTCTCACAGTTGGTCTTCTGTGAAGCTTCTTGGGTTTTTGTAAGGGCGGACCATTCTCTTCCTATCTATTCAATGTAGTACTTGAAGTCCTAGTCAGAGCAATTAGACAAGAGAATACATGGGCACAGAGGGAATTTTTCTGAACAGAACACCAATGACTTATGCTCTAAGATCAAGAATCGACAAATGGAACCTCATAAAATTGCAAAATTTCTATAAGGCAAAGGAATATTGAATGGATAAGAAGTACCTAAAGACCCAGACCCGGTGAGAGAGAGACCCAACCGCCTGGTCAGGTGGGCACTCCTGAGGCTGCAGAGCGGAGGAGACCACCAACACTGCTCACCCCTGCCCACATCCCTGGCCCAAGAGGAAACTATATAAGGCCTCTGGGCTCCCGTGGGGGAGGGCCCAGGAGCGGCAGGACACCGGCCTGAGACACCGCCAGAACCTGAAAGAAACAGACCGGATAAACAGTTCTCTGCACCCAAATCCCGTGGGAGGGAGAGCTAAACCTTCAGAGAGGCAGACAAGCCTGGGAAACCAGAAGAGACTGCTCCCTGCACACACATCTCGGACGCCAGAGGAAAAAGCCAAAGACCATCTGGAACCCTGGTGCACTGAAGCTCCCGGAAGGGGCAGCACAGGTCTTCCTGGTTGCTGCCGCTGCAGAGAGCCCCTGGGCAGCACCCCACGAGCGAACCTGAGCCTCGGGACCACAGGTAAGACCAAATTTTCTGCTGCAAGAAAGCTGCCTGGTGAGCTTGGGACACACGGAAGCAGAATTTCTCTAAGACCGGGCACATTCTGTGTTTACCGGAAGTCCCACACCCGCGGATCCCGGCCCGCAGCAGCTCTCTGCTCCCAGACCCGGTGAGAGAGAGACCCAACCGCCTGGTCAGGTGGGCACTCCTGAGGCTGCAGAGCGGAAGAGACCACCAACACTGCTCACCCCTGCCCACATCCATGGCCCAAGAGGAAACTGTATAAGGCCTCTGGGCTCCCGTGGGGGAGGGCCCAGGAGCAGCAGGACACCAGCCTGAGACACCGCAGGAACCTGAAAGAAACAGACCTGATAAACAGTTCTCTGCACCCAAATCCCGTGGGAGGGAGAGCTAAACCTTCAGAGAGGCAGTCAAGCCTGGGAAACCAGAAGTGACTGCTCCCTGCACACACATCTCGGACGCCAGAGAAAAAAGCCAAAGACCATCTGGAACCCTGGTGCACTGAAGTTCCCGGAAGGGGCGGCACAGGTCTTCCTGGTTGCTGCCGCTGCAGAGAGCCCATGGGCAGCACCCCACGAGCGAACCTGAGCCTCGGGACCACAGGTAAGACCAAATTTTCTCCTGCAAGAAAGCTGCCTGGTGAACTCAAGACACAGGCCCACAGGAACAGCTGAAGACCTGTAGAGAGGAAAAACTACACGCCCGAAAGCAGAACACTCTGTCCCCATAACTGACTGAAAGAGAGGAAAACAGGTCTACAGCACTCCTGACACACAGGCTTATAGGACAGTCTAGCCACTGTCAGAAATAACAGAACAAAGTAACACTAGAGATAATCTGATGGCGAGAGGCAAGAGCAGGAACCCAAGCAACAGAAACCAAGACTACATGGCATCATCGGAGCCCAATTCTCCCACCAAAACAAACATGGAATATCCGAACACACCAGAAAAGCAAGATCTAGTTTCAAAATCATATTTGATCATGATGCTGGAGGACTTCAAGAAAGACATGAACACACTTAGGGAAACACAGGAAAACATTAATAAACAAGTAGAAGCCTACAGAGAGGAATCGCAAAAATCCCTGAAAGAATTCCAGGAAAACACAATCAAACAGTTGAAGGAATTAAAAATGGAAATAGAAGCAATCAAGAAAGAACACATGGAAACAACCCTGGATATAGAAAACCAAAAGAAGAGACAAGGAGCTGTAGATACAAGCTTCACCAACAGAAT
Source organism: Rattus norvegicus (assembly GCF_021556685.1). NCBI lineage: Eukaryota > Metazoa > Chordata > Mammalia > Rodentia > Muridae > Rattus > Rattus norvegicus. Next base: position 11,200,562 of record NC_141534.1, on the reverse strand, counting down.
ACAAGAGATGGAAGAGAGAATCTCAGGAGCAGAAGATTCCATAGAAATCATTGACTCAACTGTCAAAGATAATGTAAAGCGGAAAAAGCTACTGGTCCAAAACATACAGGAAATCCAGGACTCAATGAGAAGATCAAACCTAAGGATAATAGGTATAGAAGAGAGTGAAGACTCCCAGCTCAAAGGACCAGTAAATATCTTCAACAAAATCATAGAAGAAAACTTCCCTAACCTAAAAAAAGAGATACCCATAGACATACAAGAACCCTACAGAACTCCAAATAGATTGGACCAGAAAAGAAACACCTCATGTCACATAATTGTCAAAACACAAAACGCACAAAATAAAGAAAGAATATTAAAAGCAGTAAGGGAAAAAGGTCAAGTAACATATAAAGGGAGACCTATCAGAATCACACCAGACTTCTCGCCAGAAACTATGAAGGCCAGAAGATCCTGGACTGATGTCATAAAGACCCTAAGAGAACACAAATGCCAGCCCAGGTTACTGTATCCAGCAAAACTCTCAATTAACATTGATGGAGAAACCAAGATATTCCATGACAAAACCAAATTTACACAATATCTTTCTACAAATCCAGCACTACAAAGGATAATAAATGGTAAAGCCCAACATAAGGAGGCAAGCTATACCCTAGAAGAAGCAAGAAACTAATCGTCTTGGCAACAAAACAAAGAGAATGAAAGCACACAAACATAACCTCACATCCAAATATGAATATAAAGGGAAACAATAATCACTATTCCTTAATATCTCTCAATATCAATGGCCTCAACTCCCCAATAAAAAGACATAGATTAACAAACTGGATATGCAACGAGGACCCTGCATTCTGCTGCCTACAGGAAACACACCTCAGAGACAAAGACAGACACTACCTCAGAGTGAAAGGCTAGAAAACAACTTTCCAAGCAAATGGTCAGAAGAAGCAAGCTGGAGTAGCCATTCTAATATCAAATAAAATCAATTTCCAACTAAAAGTCATCAAAAAAGATAAGGAAGGACACTTCATATTCATAAAAGGAAAAATCCACCAAGATGAACTCTCAATCCTAAATATCTATGCCCCAAATACAAGGGCACCTACATATGTAAAAGAAACCCTACTAAAGCTCAAAACACACATTGCACCTCACACAATAATAGTGGGAGATTTCAACACCCCACTCTCATCAATGGACAGATCATGGAAACAGAAATTAAACAGTGATGTCGACAGACTAAGAGAAGTCATGAGCCAAATGGACTTAACGGATATTTATAGAACATTCTATCCTAAAGCAAAAGGATATACCTTCTTCTCAGCTCCTCATGGTACTTTCTCCAAAATTGACCATATAATTGGTCAAAAAACGGGCCTCAACAGGTACAGAAAGATAGAAATAATCCCATGCGTGCTATCGGACCACCACGGCCTAAAACTGGTCTTCAATAACAATAAGGGAAGAATGCCCACATATACGTGGAAATTGAACAATGCTCTACTCAATGATAACCTGGTCAAGGAAGAAATAAAGAAAGAAATTAAAAACTTTTTAGAATTTAATGAAAATGAAGATACAACATACTCAAACTTATGGGACACAATGAAAGCTGTGCTAAGAGGAAAACTCATAGCGCTGAGTGCCTGCAGAAAGAAACAGGAAAGAGCATATGTCAGCAGCTTGACAGCACACCTAAAAGCTCTAGAACAAAAAGAAGCAAATACACCCAGGAGGAGTAGAAGGCAGGAAATAATCAAACTCAGAGCTGAAATCAACCAAGTAGAAACAAAAAGGACCATAGAAAGAATCAACAGAACCAAAAGTTGGTTCTTTGAGAAAATCAACAAGATAGATAAACCCTTAGCCAGACTAACGAAAGGACACAGAGAGTGTGTCCAAATTAACAAAATCAGAAATGAAAAGGGAGACATAACTACAGATTCAGAGGAAATTCAAAAAATCATCAGATCTTACTATAAAAACCTATATTCAACAAAATTTGAAAATCTTCAGGAAATGGACAATTTCCTAGACAGATACCAGGTATCGAAGTTAAATCAGGAACAGATAAACCAGTTAAACAACCCCATAACTCCTAAGGAAATAGAAGCAGTCATTAAAGGTCTCCCAACCAAAAAGAGCCCAGGTCCAGACGGGTTTAGTGCAGAATTCTATCAAACCTTCATAGAAGACCTCATACCAATATTATCCAAACTATTCCACAAAATTGAAACAGATGGAGCCCTACCGAATTCCTTCTACGAAGCCACAATTACTCTTATACCTAAACCACACAAAGACACAACAAAGAAAGAGAACTTGAGACCAATTTCCCTTATGAATATCGACGCAAAAATACTCAATAAAATTCTGGCAAACCGAATTCAAGAGCACATCAAAACAATCATCCACCATGATCAAGTAGGCTTCATCCCAGGCATGCAGGGATGGTTTAATATACGGAAAACCATCAACGTGATCCATTATATAAACAAACTGAAAGAACAAAACCACATGATCATTTCATTAGATGCTGAGAAAGCATTTGACAAAATTCAACACCCCTTCATGATAAAAGTCCTGGAAAGAATAGGAATTCAAGGCCCATACCTAAACATAGTAAAAGCCATATACAGCAAACCAGTTGCTAACATTAAACTAAATGGAGAGAAACTTGAAGCAATCCCACTAAAATCAGGGACTAGACAAGGCTGCCCACTCTCTCCCTACTTATTCAATATAGTTCTTGAAGTTCTAGCCAGAGCAATCAGACAACAAAAGGAGATCAAGGGGATACAGATCGGAAAAGAAGAGGTCAAAATATCACTATTTGCAGATGACATGATAGTATATTTAAGTGATCCCAAAAGTTCCACCAGAGAACTACTAAAGCTGATAAACAACTTCAGCAAAGTGGCTGGGTATAAAATTAACTCAAATAAATCAGTTGCCTTCCTCTATACAAAAGAGAAACAAGCCGAGAAAGAAATTAGGGAAACGACACCCTTCATAATAGACCCAAATAATATAAAGTACCTCGGTGTGACTTTAACCAAGCAAGTGAAAGATCTGTACAATAAGAACTTCAAGACACTGAGGAAAGAAATTGAAGAAGACCTCAGAAGATGGAAAGATCTCCCATGCTCATGGATTGGCAGGATTAATATAGTAAAAATGGCCATTTTACCAAAAGCAATCTACAGATTCAATGCAATCCCCATCAAAATACCAATCCAATTCTTCAAAGAGTTAGACAGAACAATTTGCAAATTCATCTGGAATAACAAAAAACCCAGGATAGCTAAAGCTATCCTCAACAATAAAAGGACTTCAGGGGGAATCACTATCCCTGAACTCAAGCAGTATTACAGAGCAATAGTGATAAAAACTGCATGGTATTGGTACAGAGACAGACAGATAGACCAATGGAATAGAATTGAAGACCCAGAAATGAACCCACACACCTATGGTCACTTGATTTTTGACAAAGGAGCCAAAAACATCCAATGGAAAAAAGATAGCATTTTCAGCAAATGGTGCTGGTTCAACTGGAGGTCAACATGTAGAAGAATGCAGATCGATCCATGCTTATCACCCTGTACAAAGCTTAAGTCAAAGTGGATCAAGGACCTCCACATCAAACCAGACACACTCAAACTAATAGAAGAAAAACTAGGGAAGCATCTGGAACACATGGGCACTGGAAAAAATTTCCTGAACAAAACACCAATGGCTTATGCTCTAAGATCAAGAATCGACAAATGGGATCTCATAAAACTGCAAAGCTTCTGTAAGGCAAAGGACACTATGGTTAGGACAAAACGGCAACCAACAGATTGGGAAAAGATCTTTACCAATCCTACAACAGATAGAGGCCTTATATCCAAAATATACAAAGAACTCAAGAAGTTAGACCGCAGGGAAACAAATAACCCTATTAAAAAATGGGGTTCAGAGCTAAACAAAGAATTCACAGCTGAGGAATGCCGAATGGCTGAGAAACACCTAAAGAAATGTTCAACATCTTTAGTCATAAGGGAAATGCAAATCAAAACAACCCTGAGATTTCACCTCACACCAGTGAGAATGGCTAAGATCAAAAACTCAGGTGACAGCAGATGCTGGCGAGGATGTGGAGAAAGAGGAACACTCCTCCATTGTTGGTGGGATTGCAGACTAGTAAAACCATTCTGGAAATCAGTCTGGAGGTTCCTCAGAAAATTGGACATTGAACTGCCTGAGGATCCAGCTATACCTCTCTTGGGCATATACCCAAAAGATGCCTCAACATATAAAAGAGACACGTGCTCCACTATGTTCATCGCAGCCTTATTTATAATAGCCAGAAAATGGAAAGAACCCAGATGCCCTTCAACAGAGGAATGGATACAGAAAATGTGGTACATCTACACAATGGAATATTACTCAGCTATCAAAAACAACGAGTTTATGAAATTCATAGGCAAATGGTTGGAACTGGAAAATATCATCCTGAGTGAGCTAACCCAATCACAGAAAGACATACATGGTATGCACTCATTGATAAGTGGCTATTAGCCCAAATGCTTGAATTACCCTAGATCCCTAGAACAAACGAAACTCAAGACGGATGATCAAAATGTGAATGCTTCACTCCTTCTTTAAATGAGGAAAAAGAATACCCTTGGCAGGGAAGGGAGAGGCAAAGATTAAAACAGAGACTGAAGGAACACCCATTCAGAGCCTGCCCCACATGTGGCCCATACATATACAGCCACCCAATTAGACAAGATGGATGAAGCAAAGAAGTGCAGACCGACAGGAGCCGGATGTAGATCGCTCCTGAGAGACACAGCCAGAATACAGCAAATACAGAGGCGAATGCCAGCAGCAAACCACTGAACTGAGAATAGGTCCCCTATTGAAGGAATCAGAGAAAGAACTGGAAGAGCTTGAAGGGGCTCGAGACCCCAAAAGTACAACAATGCCAAGCAACCAGAGCTTCCAGGGACTAAGCCACTACCTAAAGACTATACATGGACTGACCCTGGACTCTGACCCCATAGGTAGCAATGAATATCCTAGTAAGAGCACCAGTGGAAGGGGAAGCCCTGGGTCCTGCTAAGACTGAACCCCCCGTGAACTAGTCTATGGGGGGAGGGTGGCAATAGGGGGAGGGTTGGGAGGGGGACACCCATAAGGAAGGGGAGGGGGTAGGGGGATGTTTGCCCGGAAACCGGGAAAGGGAATAACACTCGAAATGTATATAAGAAATACTCAAGTTAATAAAAAAAAAAAAAGAAGTACCTAAAGAAATGTTCAACTTTCTTAGTTATCAGGGAAATACAAATCAAAACAACCGTGACATTCCACCTCACACCAGTCAGATGGCTAAAATCCAAAACTCAAGGTGACAGCAGATGCTGGTGAGGATGTGGAGAAAGGAACATTTCTTCACTGTTGCTGGGATTGCAAGCTGATGCAACCACTCTGAAAATTAGTCTGGCAGTTCCTCAGAAAATTGGACATAGTATTACCTGAGGACCCAGCTATACCACTCCTGGGCATATACTCAATAGATGCTCTAACATATAAAGAGGACACATACTCCACAATGATCCCAGCAGCTTATCATAGCCAGCAGGTGGAAAGTATCCAGATGTCCTTCAACAGAGGAATGGATACAGAAATTGTGGTATATTTACACACTGAATTACTACTCCTCTATTAAAAATAATGACTTCATGAAATTTTTAGGCAAATGGATGGAACTAGAAAATATTTTCCAGAGTAAGGTTAACCAGACACAAAAGAACATACATGGTATGTGTGCACTGATAAGCAGATATTAACCCCAAAACTCAGAATCCTCAAGATACAATTCACAAATCACATGAAGCTCAAGAAGGAAGAACAAATTGAGGATGTTTCAGAACTTAGAATATGGAGACAATGTATAGAACAGACACTAAAGGAACGCCATCCAGAGTCGGACCCACCGGAGGGATCCAACCCATATAGAGACACCAAACCCAGACAATGTTTTTGATGCCAACAAGTGCATGTTGACAGGAACCTGATATAACTGTCTCCTGAGAGGCTCTGTCAGAGCTTGACAATACAGAGGCAGATGCTCGCAGCCAACCATTGAACTCAGAAAGGGGTCCCCACTGGAAGAATTAGAGAAAGGATTGAAGGAGTGGAGGAGGTTTGCAATGCCATAGGAAGAACAATGATATCAACCAACCAGATTCTCCAGAGCTCCCAGGGACTGAACCATCATCCCAAGACTACACATGGAGGGACCTATTATGGCTCAAGCTGTGTATATAGCAGAGGATGGCCTTGTGGAGCATCAATGAGAGGAGAGGCCCTTGATCCTGTCAAGGCTGGATGCCCCAGTGTAGGGTTAATGTCAGGGCAGGGATGTGCGAGGGAGTTGGTGGGTGGATGAGGGAGCACCCTCATAGAAGGAGGAGGGAGGATGAGATAGCAGGTTTCTGGAGGGGAAACCATGAAAGAGGATAACATTTAAAATGTAAATAAAACATCCAATGAAAGAAAAAACGTAAAAAAAAAAGAAACTTAAAAAAATGCACTCCTGGTCTTCTAGAAAATAAAAACAAGTAATTGTGTTATCTATTTAAAAAAGGAAAATTGTTGGTATTTTTTGCTGCTTTTAAATATGAAGGGAAGCTATCAAATATTGATGCAGAAATCTATAATAGTATAGTCAGTTTTTTCAACATAGAGGAGTTTATTTTCTGTGATAGTACCAATTCTGCTGCCCTCAAAGGAAAAGAACACCTGGGATTATCGAGAGAGAGAGAGAGAGAGAGAGAGAGAGAGAGAGAGAGAGAGAGAGAGAGAGAGAGAGAGAGAATGGATCTGAAACCCTGAATTGTGAGTCTCAACAATTGTTTTGCCTTATTTGTAAAATAAGTTACTCGTGCTCGGTGAGCATCACAAATCATGTCTGTCTTCTTAGAGAACACCAAAGTAAAGGTTAAAGTTTTATATAAATAATGTACCTTTATCCCTACCAAATCCTAATGTAACATTACAGTTTTACAGTCTTTATATGTTATAGCACAAGTCTATAAACTCTGAAAAGCAACTAAATACAAGGCAATAGGTTTCTAAAAGTTTGCCAAACCTATTGGATACAGTACAGTTTAATTTCTGAAATATGAGCCAACAAACTTGTGAGAAAAGCTGTACTGAATCTATAGGTACAATTCTGAGCCTAAAACTTAGACTCATGACTTCAAAATGTGTATTGTCATTGACTTGTTTAAAGTACGCTTGCCATTTCTAAGTTATTTTGCCTCTTTTGAATCAAAACTTTGCCATGAGCGTTCTAGTTCATTTGGAAAGATAATGAATTTTGACTAGAGAATGAGTGAAATATCTCTTTCTAAACACATGTTCTGGGTCTCTAAGAATAGAGTGGTTTCTGTATAGTCTCCGGGGCTTAAAAAAAAAGCTATGGGAACTCCTTTGAGTTTTTGCAATGGGACAGTCGAGCTGACTCTTAGGAGCAGAGGACAAACAAAGACCAATTGTTCTTGTAACAGAGGTGCACATAGCCACAAGACTTCACTGGAAATAATATCCCGCTTTGTTATTGGGGACCTCACTCACATTCTCTGAGCTCTGTCATATGATGCCCAGAGTGCTGAAAGGGTTAGCCATGCGTTGGGCTCTTGATTTAGAGCTATTCCTTGCACTGTGAAGAGCGCATAGACAGACAGCTGAATATAAGGGAGGGGGGTGTGCAGCCACACAATAAACAGAATGTGTCTTTAGTTTGGGGAACAGAAGGGCTCATTAAGTGATGTAAACTGGTAGTGAATGGGAAGCTTAGAAAAATATGTAGCCATGACTCTGTTCTTAGTGCTTTCTGAAGTTCCTATTGTAGTCTGTTTTCTGCATAACCAAGAGACCTCGAAATCTCATAAGCAGTGCATAGAACTTTTCCCTCTCCTTCCTCAGGGGATGACTATCACCCTTTCATCTGGAAAGGTCATGGGGTATTGATTGAAGAAGTACATAGCTTGGTGCTCAGTGCCCTCTCTGTTTGAAGTGATTTGTCTGTTTGCTTTATAAATAGTACCCTGTCCCCAAACAAATGGAAAATTAATCATCTTTTCTTTTCTCAGACAGATGTTTTGACCTGAAATAAAGCTGAGCATATTGGCAATTTACTGTTGAAATTGTGTATCTTAAATATTCAATAATTATGACCATTAGTAGGATACTATAGTGAAAACGGTCGAGTAGAGTATTGTAATATGTGATGGTAGAGTGTAAAAGAAAGATATGAGTAAAATAAACCTATGAAAATATTCAGATGGAGATAATAAAAACATGTGGCAAAATGGGTGCATAGCAGTATGCAAGGCTATTCCTAATGCCACAAGCAGTTTCAGTGCAATACGTGACATACTAAACTACATTTAGGGAAATCAGAAAGCTCGACAAGAAAAACTCATACTGATTGCCAATAGGGAGATTCCCCATGATTTCATATCAAAATTCTTAAACCTTTTAGCATCAGGCAAGAGGAGAAAACAGAGTATAACTTGAAAAGAATGTAAAAGATAAACAAATCAGAAATGTTATGGAGAGCTGGGTATGGATTAGCCTGTTCCTGCCTTTTAAGAGCTAACCATAGAGTAAAATCACTGGAGTAGATAATTTTACAAAAACAAAGTTAGTAAAAATATATTTCGTTTCTGTTGTAATTATGGGAAAAACATTGAATGAATATAATAATAAATTCTTAATAATGGATTGGAAGGGGCAAGTATAGAGACTTTGGAAAGCTTGGCTTTTAACAGTTAATTGACATTTGGCTGGAGGAGAAGGATTTTTTAAAACAATATTATTAAATAATTTAGAGATGAATACAGATTTATGTTGAAAAGCATACCGTCCTTAAAAGGAAGCTGTTAAAGAGGCTAAGGCTACATTGTCTGGGACACACAATGATTTCAGTACCCTACACTTCAAAGAAGGCTTACTAGACAAAACTGCTTCCGTGTTTGCAGCTTTTTGTAGTGTAACGAAGCATTGTGCGTACGACTTTACACTGCATAGCCTGTATTCTGAAAATGTAATTTCACTCATATTGCAATGAATACGGTGATGAACTTGATTACAGGACTTAATATCATTTTAAACTTTCTTCTTTTGCATAATGTCTCTCTAATCTGAGAGAGGGAAAGAGTAGGTACCCTTCAAAAGGTGAAACAATAAAATCTCCATCTCCCAGAGAGCTCACTAGTGTGAACATTTGATAACACTCATTTCACATCACTTTGAAATTATGCATTTTCTTAGGCACAATGTGGAGAAACTTGTGAACCTCATTTCCCACAAAAACTCATGCATTTCTATGACCGCATTCGCTATTAGTCTCCCAACCTCTTTCCAAAGCTAGCAGGATGAAATAAGAAAGTAAAAAAAAAAAGGCTCTGAGAATGAAAGAGTATCCCCTGCCCAGTGAGTCAGGAGGTCTTACTTCTGTTCCTCTTTCTGTCCCAAAGCTTTCCTAAGCCACTCTCCCTACTTCTGTATTAGAAGCATAATGCTATATATATATATATATATATATATATATATATATATATATGTATACATATATATATATGACACTTTATTGGAAGACAAATGAAGACTATAAAAACTGTTTATATAAAATGACAAATTGTCAGCTGATAGTGGCAATTGGATTGACAATGCTTTAAATGGCAGAAGTCACATTGGGAATAACTATGAGATAGAGTCTGTACAGAGGTGCCTACAGCCAGTCCTGCCCTACTGCAGGAGTGAGAACATCTATATTGCTAGCCATACAAGTGTTGGCCAACTGACTGCATACTTTGAAACTTAACCAAGATCATAACACCATCTATGTGACATTTCTCTATAAATATATTTTCACTTTTGCCTCTCCAGAAAACCTTGTCAAATAAATTTGTTTTTAATAGATGTATATATTGCTGATTAGAGAAGTACAAAATAACTGAGGTCTCTAAGGTCTCTAAGTGTCATCGGCATTTAAGAGATAACTGAGGATGTTAAAACTGCACATTAATACTGTAAATTCGCTGTTATTGAAAAACCACATTATTAGTCCTCTTAATATTGTTAACTGTATTCTGTTAAGTCTATAGGATATTTTCACATGACAACTGCTCTGTATCCATCTCCTGATTTGCTTCTTGTCAACCTCTGGTACCATAATTCCATCCTTATCTTCTAGGAATCAAACTTTATCTGCCTTATAAAAGTGGAATTTTATGCTATGTGCCCTTCCATTGTTGGCTTATTTTATTGAGCCTATTGACCCCAAGTTCCACCTATACTGTTACAATTAGCGGAATTAACTTAATTGTAACACTCAAAGGACTTGTATTTACTCTTGACCAGTCAGTAGACATCTTCTTTGTATGCATGTAGACATCTATTATGAACAACCCTGCAATGGGTGTGGTAAGGCAACATTGTTACTTCTACTCTCGGTTTTCAACTCTAATGGGTAAATAAGGAGAAATGGGATTGTTGAGTCCCAATCATGTAGTGGCTTTCATTTTGGAAATCTCAAATGATTTTTTGAAGTGGAGGTATCATTCTTTAACTGGACAGTAATGAGAAAAGATACTAATGTTTCTGTGTCACCAAGTAAACATGTTAATTTTCTACCATTTTAGTGACAGTTAACATTTGATACTTGGTAGGTTCTTTTTCTAACCTTTTATCCCCTGGATTCACTTTTTAACACTATATAGAAAAACAAGGGTAGGTGCAGGGAGAGGAAAAGGGAAAATCCTTTAACCTAATTTGTTTGTTTCTTCTTTGAGAATGTCTACTAGCAAATGAGACCTCCCTAAATAACGAACAACCACCCACCACCCCCTTTCCGGGAGCCTAAAATTAATGTATGCTGCGAAAAGCTCCCAGAGTCCCAACCATTACACAATGATAGAAATTATCCGTAGTGGTAAAACCATGTCTCTTATGGAGCATGTAGTAAGTGACAGTTAACTGCAATGTACAGTCCAAAGCACCCCCATATTTCCACTCCTGGGGTTAAAATAAAAATACATTTTAGTCATATTTCCACCTTCCTAAAGAAACCAAAATTCTAAAATTGGCACTACAGCCAATATATTATATCAGAAGGTCAACCTCATTATTTTGCTTTGCATTTCCATGATATCTATTGAACATTTCTATGTGCTCCTTGGAGAACTGTCTATTCAGGTCCTGTACTCAATTATTAACTGGGTACACTTTCTTTTTCACTGACTCGTAAAAATTCCCAACATATTTTAGATACTTACAATTTACCAGAAGCATGGTTGTAAAATATTTCCACTTATTTCATTAGTTGACCCTTGATTGTCTTGGCTATATGAATGAATCATTATTTGATAAGGTCTCACTTGTATCTTTTTTCCTGCTTTTAAGGACAGGGTTTTTGTTGTAATATCCAAAAAGAACTTGTAAAAACCAAAACTATAATTGGTATTCTTTGTTTCTTGTATTTGACTTCTGTCAATTTAAATTTTCTAATTAAGTTTTTAATACATTTGAATTTATTTGGCTCCATGCTATAGAATGTGTCTAACTGTGTATGAACAATTGGTATATAGCCATGTTTTGATGACCGTTTGAGAAATTACACTTTTCTTTTTGTATTTTATGTCTTGGCTGCAAAAAATTTGGATGTGTTTATGAGTATAAGTCTGGGGTCCTCATTCTCTCTCATTGATATTTCTGTCTGTTTTAGTAACAGATTTTATTTTATAATACTTTAGTTTATATTGCAATAATCTGGCAATACTTTTGTAATAAAAACAAATATAAGAACAGTCTTTCTCAAGATTGTTTAATCACTAAGAGCTGTTAATTTATTTCATGTGGAATATCAGCTTTTATATTTAAATGAATGTATTTTATTTCCATGTTTATATCCTTGTGAGTGGCATAGTCAACACATAAAAATAGTTGATTAATATCATTAGTTCTGATTTGCCATTTTGCTGAATTTATTGAGTCATGTAATAAGACCTTGAGAGAAACCTTTAGTCCTTGAGAAAATGTCATTTGGAAATGAAGATAATATTCATAGCTTTCCAATTTGTATGTTTGTCATTCTTTGTCTAACTCAATTGATCAAGGTGAACTATCTAATACAGCTTGAGTATGAAGAAAGTAATAGATATCTTCACTTTGTTATTGACATTAAATGAAAAAAAATGATTTACATTCTTACATTTGATTGTACCTACATATTTTTCTTTGAACAAACTTTAACATGACCAGGTAACTCTTTTCTATACTTAAGTTTTGGAGGATATTCATTACAAAAAGAGGTTGTCTGTTGGAGAGCTCTGCTATTATTGTCATAGTCTCCCATGTCTGATGGCTCTCAGAGCTAGCAGCAAAATAGAGGACTCCCTTTCTCAGAAGGGATTACTTCTGCCTAACTTTCTCTGAACAGTCTCACTGAACACTGGTGCCTATCCTTGTCTGAAAATGACCTTGTACAGAGCTCTGCAAATGCTGCATGAAGCAACATACAAGTGCCACTCTGGTTTTCCACCCACATGACTGTCAGACAACTGATCTGCCCTTTCCACCCTTAACTCCAAATCCTTATGTAACCTACTCCTGGAAAAACAACATAGAGTTGTTTCATTGCAATGATCTCTGGAATTCTTTCCATCATACTCAAGAGCTGTCAGAACTCTGCTTCTGCTCCCTTTGACCAATGATAGCTGTCTGTCTTCTGTCTTTTGTTTATTTCAACCTTAAATGATCATATGATCTTTACTCTCATCATAGAGAGAATAAATATGGTATACCACAATATTTAACTTTTAATCTGTTGAATTATTAATCAGTACTAGTCCTATATGCTACTGTGCCACAATACATAGTCTTTTATTCTACAATTTGAATCCTTTTCTCTAGTAAGCTGTGAGATTTTTGCGTTCATATTATTGCAAATGTTGACCTATGATTTCTTCTTTCTTGTCCCTCCAATGTACAATTTGTATGGCTTTAGAAGTAGGGCAACGGTAAATTATGGCTGTAAAAGTAGGGCAGTTGTAAATGCATATAATAAGAGAGGAGTATGTCCCCATTTTTAATTTCATAGAAGATAAAAGAAATGTTACTATTTATGCTCTAAATGTTTGGTAGACTTGTTTAGTGTAACCCCTCAAACTTGGATTTATTCATGGACGTGTGTGTGTGTGTGTGTGTGTGTGTGTGTGTGTGTGTGTGCTTGAGAGAGAGAGAGAGAGAGAGAGAGAGAAAGAGAGAGAGAGAGAGGGAGTTTGAGTGTGTGTATATTCTTTTTTGTGTGTAATTGACAAAACATAAATATGTCTACAATATGAAACTGGATATTTTTGTATATGAATACATTGCACATTGATTACCAAAAGCCAATGATTAACTTTTCTACCTACTAAGTTGTCCATTTTCTGCTTCGATTTTTGATAAGGATGTTTGCAGTCTAATCAGTGAGCAATTTGCAACACTACACCATGGTATCGGGAACTATGGAGTATCACTGCTCCTGTCCTTACTGTGCTTCTGTGTATGTTGGAAGAATTTTTCCTACTCCTCATCAATGCCCGCAATGCTAGCAATCAGCACTCTCTCTTCTAATAAATTTGATGTGTTTAGATTTTAATGAGTATAAAATACAATAGTACATTTGTTTTTCTCTTCTAGCTCCTTACATCACTTATAATGTTTGCAAGTTTTATCAAAGTTATTGTTGAGTGACAGGATTTATTTGCTTTATTAGTCTCAGGATTTTTCCATCACGCGCACACACACACACACACACACACACACACACACACACACACACACAGAGAGAGAGAGAGAGAGAGAGAGAGAGAGAGAGAGAGTGCTGTCAGTGCTCAGTGTTGGAGACCTCCCCCTCTGTATTATGTACCAGTTTATTTATATTCGCATTTCTTAAGAATTCCTTACATTGTGAATTGGTTCTAAATATGAGAAAAGGTAAGGATATAGGCTCATTGTACAGATTATTCTAGTGCATATGCATATACAGCTATTCTATCATCATTTTTTAACATAGTTCCTTTCCCTTCTTGTATATCAATGGTAACTTTGTCGAAGATCAATTGACCATAAATAAGGTGTTTTGTTTATATTACATACCTCCACTACCTCATTTACCTCAGCATTAGGGTAATCCCTGACTTTTTAGATGAACATCGAATTTCTTTGATTTTTTTTTTGAGTATTTATTTACATTTCAAGTGTTATTCCCTTTCCCGGTTTCCGGGCCAACATCCCCCTAATCCCTCCCCCTCCCCTTCTTTATGGGTGTTCCCCTCCCCATCCTCCCCCCATTGCCGCCCTCCCCCCAACAATCTAGTTCACTGGGGGTTCAGTCTTAGCAGGACCCAGGGCTTCTCCTTCCACTGGTGCTCTTACTAGGATACTCATAGCTACCTATTAGGTCAGAGTCCAGGGTCAGTCCATGTATAGTCTTTAGGTAGTGGCTTAGTCCCTCGAAGCTCTGGTTGCTTGGCATTGTTGTTCATATGGGGTCTCAAGCCCCTTCAAGCTCTTCCAGTTCTTTCTCTGATTCCTTCAACGGGGGTCCTATTCTCAGTTCAGTGGTTTGCTGCTGGCATTCGCCTCTGTATTTGCTGTATTCTGGCTGTGTCTCTCAGGAGCGATCTACACCCGGCTCCTGTCGGCCTGCACTTCTTTGCTTCATCCATCTTGTCTAACTGGATGGCTGTATACATGTGGGCCACATGTGGGGCAGGCTCTGAATGGGTGTTCCTTCTGTGTCTGTTTTAATCTTTGCCTCTCTATTCCCTGCTACGGGTATTCTTATTCCCCTTTTAAAGAAGGAGTGAATCATTCACATTTTGATCATCCGTCTTGAGTTTCATTTGTTCTAGGCATCTAGGGTAATTCAAGCATTTGGGCTAATAGTCACTTATCAATGAGTGCCTACCATGTGTGTTTTTCTGTGATTGGGTTACCTCACTCAGGATGATATTTTCCAGTTCCCTCCATTTGCCTACGAATTTCATAAAGACATTATTTTTGATAGCTGAGTAATATTCCATTGTATAGATGTACCACATTTCTGTATCCATTCCTCTGTTGAAGGGCATCTGGGTTCTTTCCAGCTTCTGGCTATTATAAATAAGGCTGCGATGAACATAGTGGAGCACGTGTCTTTTTTATATGTTGGGGCATCTTGTGGGTATGTGCCCAAGAGAGGTATAGCTGGATCCTCAGGCAGTTCAATGTCCAATTTTCTGAGGGACCTCCAGAGTGATTTCCCGAATGGTTGTACCAGTCTGCAATCCCACCAACAATGGAGGAGTGTTCCTCTTTCTCCGCATCCTCGCCAGCATCTGCTGTCATCTGAGTTTTTGATCTTAGCCATTCTCACTGGTGTGAGGTGAAATCTCAGGGTTGTTTTGATTTGCATTTCCCTTATGACTAAAGATGTTGAACATTTCTTTAGGTGTTTCTCAGCCATTCGGCATTCCTCAGCTGTGAATTCTTTGTTTAGCTCTGAACCCCATTTTTTAATAGGGTTATTTGTCTCCCTGCAGTCTAACTTCTTGAGTACTTTGTATATTTTGGATATAAGGCCTCTATCTGTTGTAGGATTGGTAAAGATCTTTTCCCAATCTGTTGGTTGCCGTTTTGTCCTAACCACAGTGTCCTTTGCCTTACAGAAGCTTTGCAGTTTTATGAGATCCCATTTGTCGATTCTTGATCTTAGAGCATAAGCCATTGGTGTTTTGTTCAGGAATTTTTTTCCAGTGCCCATGTGTTCCAGATGCTTCCCTAGTTCTTCTTCTATTAGTTTGAGTGTATTTGGTTTGATGTGGAGGTCCTTGATCCACTTGGACCTAAGCTTTGTACAGGGTGATAAGCATGGATCGATCTGCATTCTTCTACATGTTGACCTCCAGTAGAACCAGCACCATTTGCTGAAAATGCTATCTGTTTTCCATTTGATTGTTTTGGCTCCTTTGTCAAAAATCAAGTGCCCATAGGTGTGTGGGTTCAGCCACTTTGCTGAAGTTGTCTATCAGCTTTAGTAGTTCTCTGGTGAAACTTTTGGGATCACTTAAATATACTTTCATATCATCTGCAAATAGTGATATTTTGACTTCTTCTTCTCTGATCTGTATCCCCTTGACCTCCTTTTGTTGTCTGATTGCTCTGGCTAGAACTTCAAGAACTATATTGAATAAGTAGGGAGAGAGTGGGAAACCTTGTCTAGTCCCTGATTTTAGTGGGTTTGCTTCAAGTTTCTCTCCATTTAGTTTAATGTTAGCAACTTGTTTGCTGTATATGGCTTTTACTATGTTTAGGTATGGGCCTTGAATTCCTATTCTTTCCAGGACTTTTATCATGAAAGGATGTTGAATTTTGTCAAATGCTCTCTCAGCATCTAATGAAATGATCATGTGGTTTTGTTCTTTCAGTTTGTTTATATAATGGATCACGTTGATGGTTTTCCGTATAGTAAACAAACCATCCCTCCATGCCTGGGATGAAACCTTCTTGATCATGGTGGATGATTGCTTTGATGTGCTCTTGGATTCCGTTTGCCAGAATTTTATTGAGTATTTTTGCTTCGATATTCATAAGGGAAATTCGTCTGAAGTTCTCTTTCTTTGTTGGGTCTTTGTGTGGTTTAGGTATAAGAGTAATTGTGGCTTCATAGAAGGAATTCAGTAGTGCTCCATCTGTTTCAATTTTGCGGAATAGTTTGGATAATATTGGTATGAGGTCTTCTATGAAGGTCTGATAGAATTCTGCACTAAACCCGTCTGGACCTGGGCTCTTTTTGGTGGGGAGACGTTTAATGACTGCTTCTATTTCTTTAGGAGTTATGGGGTTGTTTAACTGGTTTATCTGTTCCTGATTTAATTTCGGTACCTGGTATCTGTCTAGGAAATTGTCCATTTCCTGCAGATTTTCAAGTTTTGTTGAATATAGGCTTTTATAGTAAGATCCGATGTTTTTTTAAATTTCCTCTGAATCTGTAGTTATGTCTCCCTTTTCTTTTCTGATTTTCTTAATTTGGACACACTCTCTGTGTCCTCTCGTTAGTCTGGCTAAGGGTTTATCTATCTTGTTGGTTTTCTCAAAGAACCAACTTTTGGTTCTGTTGATTCTTTCTATGGTCCTTTTTGTTTCTACTTTGTGGATTTCAGGTCTGAGTTTGATTATTTCCTGCCTTCTACCCCTCCTGGGTGTATTCGCTTCTTTTTGTTCTAGAGCTTTTAGTTGTGTTGTCAAGCTGGTGACATATGCTCTTTCCTGTTTCTTTCTGCAGGCATTCAGAGCTATGAGTTTTCCTCTTAGCACAGCTTTCATTGTATCCCATAAGTTTGGGTATGTTGTACCTTCATTTTCATTAAATTCTAAAAAGTCTTTAATTTCTTTCTTTATTTCTTCCTTGACCAGATTATCATTGAGTAGAGCACTGTTCAACTTCCACGTATATGAGGGTGTTCTTCCCTTATTGTTCTTGAAGACCAGCTTTAGGCCGTGGTGATCTGATAGCACGCATGAGATTATTTCTATCTTTCTGTACTGTTGAGGCCCATTTTTTGACCAATTATATGGTCAATTTTGGATAAAGTACCATGAGGAGCTGAGAAGAAGGTATATCCTTTCTCTTTAGGATAGAATGTTCTATAAATATCTGTTAAATCCATTTGACTCATGACTTCTCTTAGTATGTCTACGTCTCTGTTTAATTTCTGTTTCCATGATCTGTCCATTGATGAGAGTGGGGTGTTGAAATCTCCTACTATTATTGTGTGAGGTTCAATGTGTGTTTTGAGCTTTAGTAAGGTTTCTTTTACATATGTAGGTACCCTTGTATTTGGGACATAAATATTTAGGATTGAGAGTTCATCTTGGTGGATTTTTCCTTTGATGGATATGAAGTGTCCTTCCTTATCTTTTTTGATGACTTTTAGTTGAAAATTGATTTTATTTGATATTAGAATGGCTATTCCAGCTTCACTTCTTCCTACCATTTGCTTGAAAAGTTGTTTTCCAGCCTTTCACTCTGAGGTCGTGTCTGTCTTTGTCTCTGAGGTGTGTTTCCTGTAGACAGCAGAATGCAAGGTCCTCGTTGCGTATCCATTTTGTTAATCTATGTCTTTTCATTGGGGAGTTGAGGCCATTGTTGTTGAGAGATATTAAGGAATAGTGATTATTGCTTCCTGTTATATTCATATTTGGATATGAGGTTATGTTTGTGTGCTTTCATTCTCTTTGTTTTGTTGCCAATACGATTAGTTTCTTGCTTCTTCTAGGGTATAGCTTGCCTCCTTATGTTGGGCTTTACTATTTATTATCCTTTGTAGTGCTGGATTTGTAGAAAGATACTGTGTAAATTTGGTTTTGTCATGGAATATCTTGGTTTCTCTATCTATATTAATTGAGAGTTTTGCAGGATACAGTAAACTGGGCTGGCATTTGTGTTCTCTTAGGGTCCGTATGACATCTGTCCATGATCTTCTGGCTTTCATAGTCTGTGGCAAAAAGTCTGGTGTGATTCTGATAGGTCTGTCTTTATATGTTACTTGACTTTTTCCCTTACTGCTTTTAATATTCTTTCTTTATTTTGTGCGTTTGGTGTTTTGACTATTATGTGACGGGAGGAGTTTCTTTTCTGGTCCAATCTATTTGGAGTTCTGTAGGCTTCTTGTATGCTTATGGGTATCTCTTTCTTTAGGTTAGGGAAGTTTTCTTCTATGATTTTGTTGAAGATATTTACTGGTCCTTTGAGCTGGGAGTCTTCACTCTCTTCTATACCTATTATCCTTACGTTTGATCTCCTCATTGAGTCCTGGATTTCCTGTATGTTTTGGACCAGTAGCTTTTTCTGCTTTACATTACCTTTGACAGTTGAGTCGATGATTTCTATGGAATCTTCTGCTCCTGAGATTCTCTCTTCCATCTCTTGTATTCTGTTGGTGAAGCTTGTATCTACAGCTCCTTGTCTCTTCTTTTGGTTTTCTATATCCAGGGTTGTTTCCATGTGTTCTTTCTTGATTGCTTCTATTTCCATTTTTAATTCCTTCAACTGTTTGATTGTGTTTTCCTGGCATTCTTTCAGAGATTTTTGTGATTCCTCTCTGTAGGCTTCTACTTGTTTATTTATGTTTTCCTGTGTTTCTCTAAGTGAGTTCTTCATGTCTTTTTTGAAGTCCTCCAGCATCATGATCAAATATGATTTTGAAACTAGATCTTGCTTTTCTGGTGTGTTTGGATGTTCCGTGTTTGCTTTGGTGAGAGAATTGGGCTCCGATGATGCCATGTAGTCTTGGTTTCTGTTGCTTGGATTCCTGCGCTTGCCTCTCGCCATCAGATTATCTCTAGTGTTCTTTGTTCTTCTATTTCTGACAGTGGCTAGACTGTCCTATAAGCCTGTGTGTCAGGGGTGCTGTAGACCTGTTTTCCTGTTTTCTTTCAGCCAGTTATGGGAACAGAGTGTTCTGCTTTCGGGTGTTTAGTTTTTCCTATCTACAGATCTTCTGCTTTTCCTGTGGGTCTGTGTCCTGAGTTCACTAGGCAGGTTGCTTGGAGTAGGAAGGTTTGTCTTACCTGTCGTCCCGAGGCTCAAGTTTGCTGGTGGGGTGTTGCTTACGAGCTCTCTGTGGGGGCAGCATCCAGGAAGATCTGCGCCGTCCTTTCCAGGAGCTTCCATGTACCAGGGTTCCAGATGGCTTTGGTGTTTTCCTCTGGAATCAGTAATGTGGGCAGAGTGCACTCTCTTCTGGTTTCCCAGGCATGTCTGCCTCTCTGAAGGTTTAGCTCTCCCTCCCACGGGATTTGGGTGCAGAGAACTGTTTATCTGGTCGGTCCCTTCGGGTTCCGACGGTGTCTCAGACGCAGGGGACTGGCTGCTGCTGTGCCCTTATCCAAGAGAACCCAGAGTCCGTATACAGTTTCCTCTTGGTCCAGGGATGTGAGCAGGGGTGGACAGTGTTGGTGGTCTCTTCCGCTCTGCAGCCTCAGGAGTGCCCACCTGACCAGGTGGTGAGATCTCTCTCCCACGGGGTCTGGGGGCAGAGAGCTGCTGTGGGCAGGGATCCGCGGGTTTGGGACTCCAGGTAAACACAGGAAGTGCCCGGTCCTAGAGGAATTTGGCCTCTGTGTGTCCTGAGTTCACCAGGCAGGTCACTTGCAGCAGAAAAGTTGGTCTTACCTGTGGTCCCGAGGCTCAAGTTTGCTCGTGGGGTGCTGCCTACGAGCTCTCCGCGGGGGTGAACATTGACTTTTTGATACATTTGAAATCAGGTAGCTCGATGCCTCTCATTTTGTTTCCTCCATTATCATGGTCTGTTTGAGGATCTTTTGATTTCAAATAAGTTTTACGAACTTTCTCTTCAATTCCTATGAAAATTATCACTTGTCTTTTGATAGAAGTCACACAGAATCTTTAGATTACATTGGATACTAGAGATATTTAAAAGAAATCATTGATTCTTCTAACCCATGGACATTGTATATCTTTTCATTTCTGTGTGGCTTGATATTTTAAATTAATATCATAGTTTTAGAATGTGGATCATTTTTATATCTCTTCATATTGATTATGAAATATTTTACTTTTTTTCTTATTTTAAATGTAACGTTCTTCCTTTGGTATAGTTTATTTTTAGTGTAGAGAAGTTGTATTTGTATATTGACTGAGTATCCTGACAATTTAATAAATTAGTTTGTTAAGTCTTACCATTGTAGGGGTCATTTTAGTTTTATATTTTTATAAACTAGATTTTTATCGTTTTATTTATTTAAGGAAGTAAGAAATAAATGTGAACTTCAGATCAATTCAAGAACATGTTTGCATTTGAGAGGTATGGAAGCTTACCTTTTCTACACAAGTGCTATTTACATATAAATGTATTGACAGTTTAATCTATAGCGTCTTCAATACTCATTGGATGACCCTGAATCTTAAAAACATTAGTATTATGACACCTAAATCTTCACTTCCTATCACACTTCCTATCTCATCTCCTTCACCTCATGAGTGCTTGATGGATTCAAGGTATCAAAGGCCACTGGTAGTGTGACCTTTGAATCAAAGTTCAAACCATCTGTCCAGCTGATGGTCAGTTTCTTTATGTTTAATTGTTACTTACAGAACCATAATGAAATTGATCTGTTCGAGTGGTGTTAACATCAGCTAAGAAAAAGCATGGGTTGAGCTTCATTATACCCATTTCCAAAGACTTATGAATATTTGAAGTTTTCTCATTCACATATTTCTGTATATGTTTATAAATGATAATTTAAATGGAGCAAGCATCAGTTTTAATAGCAACTGTCCTAATATGGATAAGCTTGCAAGAAGGACCAAAGAGCAGCACACCCTTCAAAGACAGATCAACGTTAACAATTATCCTGGATGACATGATAGGTTTTCAACTGTTAGATCTTCTTTAAATCTTCAGACTATTCCATATGTTCACAAACATCACATTAAGTTTTCTTGATACATGATGCAGTGAGTGTTTGGTTAATCTTTGGGTAGGAAGATAAGAATTTCTGTCCAAGTCAACTCGAATCCCCTCTTCAAAGACAGAAGTTTCCATCTAAACATTGAAGTCCTCAGTAGACTTGTCACACTGCTTCATGTTGGTAGTACTTTGAGTTCTCAAAATCAGCATTGGCCATTTCTGGACACCATATAACATGTAAGGCTGCCCAATCTCAATTTTGTTCACCCAGAGGGCTGGGGTGCCAGCACAGTGCAAATTTTTCAACACCAGTAAATTCATTCTTTTGAGAAGTTGGACAATGTCATTCTCAATCTGCTTAATCTGTCTAAAGTAACTTTTCTGACCACAGGACTTTAACTCAGACAAGAACATTCACATCTTTGTTTTCCCACAGATGGTGCAGCTATTGGTACTGAGGTAACCCAGCAGTGTAAAACCACAACATCTCAGTAAAAACAAGAATGCTGTCTAAGTGGTCCAGGGAGCTATTTGTGCATTTTCCTTCTGATTCTGTCCTTGTGCCTACTCTATGAACTGTTTACTTAGCATGGTATCACAGATTATAGAAAAATCACAATAATATGAGTACTCATCACCGAAGTTCAGTTCCAACCTTATGGCTTCTGCTATCAATTTATATTTAGATGCTCAGATTATTTAACTTATCTATGCTCTAATAATTATTGTCTTGTTCCCTTTATAGACTTCAAACTAATACTGTTGTCCTATCTTGAGAAAATTAGTTTATTAGAGATCACTTAAAATTGTATTTACCATTCATGGTTGGTTCTTCACTAGGTCTCTGGTTCAACCTCTGGGTCCTGACAACTCTAGGCAATATCAAGGATGGAATCCTTCTCATGGCCTTGGTCTCTCAAGTTGGATGAGTCATTGATTGGTCATTCCAATAATTTCTGCTTCATCTTTCCCCAACATATCTTGTAGGCAGGACAATAAGTATGTCAAATCTTTTTGGCGTCACAGTTGCTCCCCTGGAAGTCTTGCCTGGTTGCAGATGATAAGCAATTCAGGCTGAGTATCTCCCATAACTAGAATTCTTAGCTGAGGATACCATGGTACATCCCTGGGAGTTTCCTTTGCACTAACTTTCTAGCTGGTCCTCCTGATATGACCCACAATTCCAGTACTATCTTTATTCATTCTCTTCTACCTGATCACTCTTGTCCTCATTCCTATTCCACATCTATCTACCCAGCAATGTCTATTCTATATATCTTTCCCAGGGAAATAATGTGTCCCTCTTAAGCCCTACTTATTACTTAGCATATCTGGGTCTGTGGATTGTAGCATGTTTATATTTACTTTACAGCTAATAGTCAAGGGCTATATCTGATTCTTTTGCCTGCTCTTTGGTCCCATTTTACTCATAAAAGGTTACCATGTTCAGCTTTACTACTGCAGGAGGTACCTTTCTTCCTACATCTCTATATGCCATGCTTGGTTGATAAACATGACGGAGCTGCAATTTTCTGAAGAGGAAAGGAGAACAAGTAGACAGGACATGCAGAGGGGTTATGTGAGAGTAGAACAAGGAGAAGAGGAGAGATGGGAAATGATAGTAAGGATGATGATGATGATGATGATGATGATGATGATGATGATGATAAATATAAAATGGCATTTATTCACACATTTTTCATTAACTATGGCTTTTGTCTTTATAAAGATTTGTTTTCTAGTTTCTTTCATTATAAGATATATTTTCATTCTTTTGTTGATATTGTTTCTATTTATTTTTGATGTTATTTCAATTGCAATGTTTCTTACTTCTGTTTTTTCCTATCTGTAATAGGCAGAGACCATTACAGAAAATCACGAGCAATTAATAATGAAGAGTTGTGCATCCAAGTCCCAATGGTTACATACATAAAATGTTGTTTATTTTTTCAATTTATTTTTTATTCAATATTTCTTTATTGACAAATCAAATGTTATTCCATTTCCCAGTTTCCTGTCCATAAGCCCCCTAGCCCCTCCCCTCCCCTTCTTCTATAAGGGTGTTTGCCTCCCCATTCCCCTTCCTTCCTTCATCGTGCCTGACATTCCCTTACACTGGGGGTCCAACCATGGAAGGACCAAGGGTTTCTCCTTCCTCTGTTGCCCAGCAAGGCATTACACTGCTACATATGCAGCTCGAGCCATGGGCCAGTCCACTTGTAGTCTTTGGGTAGTGGTTTAGTCTCTGGGAGCTCTGGTTGGTTGGCATTGTTGTTCTTACGAGGTTGCAAGCCCCTTCAGCTCTTTCAATCCTTTCTCTAATTCCTCCAATGGGGGTCTCATTCTCAGTTCAATGCTTTGCTGCTAGCACTCGCCTCTGTATTTGACATTCTCTGGCTATGTCTCTCAGGAGACATCTATATCCACTTCCTGCCAGCATGAACTTCTTAGCTTCATCAATATTTTCTATATATGGGTCATATATATGGGACAGGCTCTGAACGGCCATTCCTTCACTCTCTGCTCCAAACTTTGCTTCCATATCCCCTCCTATGAACATTGTTGTTCCCACGTTTAAGAAGGAGTGAAGCCTCCCCACTGTTGTCATCTTTCTCTTGTGCTTCATGTGGTCTGTGGATTGTACCATGGATAAATCGAACTTTTGGACTAATATCCACTTATCAGTGAGTGAATACCATGTGTGTTTTTCTGTGGTTGGGTTACCTTACTCGGGATGATACTTTCTAGTTCAATCCATTTGCCTATAAATTTCATGAAATCATTGTTTTTGATAGCTGAGTAGTACTCCATTGTGTAGATGTACCACAGTTTCCGTATCCATTCCTCTGTGGAAATGCATCTTGGTTCTTTCCAGTTTCTGGCTTTTATAAATCAGGCTGCTATGAACATAGTGGAGCATTTGTCTTTGTTATATGTTGGAGCATCTTTTGGGTATATGCCCAGGAGAGGTATAGCTGGGTCCTCAGGTAGTGGAATGTCCAGTTTTCTGAGGAACCTCCAGACTGATTTCCAGAGTGGTTGTTCCAGCTTGCAATCCCACCAACAATGGAGAAGATTTCCTATTTCTCCACATCCTTGCCAGTATCTGTTGTCATATGTTTTTTGATCTTAGCCATTCTGACTGGTGTGAGGTGGAATCTCAGAGTTCTTTTGATATGCAGTTCCCTGATGACTAAGGATGTTGAATATTTCTTTGGGTGCTTCTCAGCCATTGAATATTCCTCAGCTGAGACTTTTTCATTTAGCTCTGTACCCTATTTTTAATAGGGTTATTTGATTCTATGGAGTCTACCTTCTTGAGTTCTTTGTATATTTTGGATATTAGCCTTCTATCTGATGTAGGATTGGTAAAGATCTTTTCTCAATCTGTTAGTTACTGTTTTGTCTTAATGACAGTATCCTTTGAGTTACAGAAGCTTTGTAGTTTTATGATGTCCCATTTGTCATTTCTTGATCTTAGAGAATAACTCATTGGTGTTTTGTTCAGGATATTGTTCCTAGTGCCCATGTGATCGAGACTCTTCTCCACTTTTTCTTCTATTAGTTTGAGTGTATCTGGTTTGATGTGGAGGTCCTTGATCCACTTGGACTTAAGCTTTGTACACAGTGATAAGAATGGATTGATTTGCATTCTTCTATATGCTGACCTCCAGTTGCACCAGCACCATTGGTTGAAAATGCTATATTTTTTCCATTGAATGATTTTTAGCTCCTTTGTCAAAGATCAAGGGCCATAGGTGTATGGGTTCACTTCTGCGTCTTCAGTTCTATTCCACGGATCTAGTTGGTGTCTCTGTGCCGATACCATACAGTTTTTTTTTTTTTATCAAATTGCTCTCTAATACTACTTGAGGTTAGGGATGATAATTCTTCCAGAAGTTCTTCCATGGTTGAAGATAGTTTTCACTCTCTTGGGTTCTTTGTTATTCCAAATGTATTTGTAAATTGCTATTTCTATCTCTCTGAAGAATTAGATTGGAATTTTGATGGGGATAACAACAAGTCTGTAGATTTCTTTTGGGAAAATGGCCATATTTACTATATTAACTCTGCCAATCCATTAACAAGGGTGTTCTTTCTATCTTATAAGATTTTATTCAATTTCTGTCTCAGAAACTTGAAGTTTGTGTCATACAGATCTTTCACTTGCTTGGTTAGAGTTTTCAAACAGAGTTATATCACTTGTTTTACTTAGGGTCACTATTGCTGTGATGAAAGACCATGACCAAGAGTTTGTGGAGGAAAGATTTTACTCGGCTTAATTCTATATCACAGTTTCTCATCAAAATAAATCAGGACAGGATCTCAAAAGGGGTAGGAACTTGAAAGCAGGTGCTGGTATAGAACTAAGCAGAGATGCTGCTTACTAGCTTGCCCATAATGGCTTCTTCAGCCTGCTTTCTTATAAACATCTAGGACCACCAGTCAAAGGACAGCACCAGTGCCACCCACAAATGACTGTGTCCTCCCTTCTCAATCACTCATTAAAAATGTCCTACATCTTGAGTGTCAGTTTCTCATTTAAGGTTCCCTCCTTCCAAATCATCCTAACTTGTGGCAAATTGGCATACATTTGGACAAGACACTGTTACAATTTTTAGCAAGTTTTAATAATGTTTACATCATTACAGCCTCTTTTATGCAGAGAAATAAATTGTTCATTAATCAGTTTGCCTGCGATTGTATGCAACTTCTATAGGTATGGTTTTCTAAATTTATAACTAAAGAGACTTACGGGTTTCTTTTTTCATAAATATGTCTGGTGTATCCCATGATGCAGGTTTTGCTGAGTTACAACAATCTATCCACTTCTTTTTATTAAAAATAATCCTGAATTTAGGAAGCATCTCTAGTGAGTACTTTATATTGCCTGACTCAGACACAAGTTTTCCAGGTAGCCATTTGGAAAGTAGAATGGTAGACAAAGGGTACTCCTTTTTTCTCTCTTCTGCCACAGGGAAGATCCTCACTGGTAGTAATACAATCAGATAAATGACTTTCAGATACTTTACTTGTCAGGTCATGTCAAACAAACCTTATAAAAGCTGGAACATTAGGCATAAGCTTCTATATTCTACCTGCCTTTGGGAAAGCTAAAGTTGGTATTTTCTGACATTTGTTATATACTGGGCTGGTGGAAAGGCCTAAAATTAGTGGTGGAATCTCAGCATAAGTTTTTGTATTTCTTTGAGACATTGTGCAATTTAGAGACTTTTCATATTAGATTTAGAATAAGAAATCAGTTTTTTTAGAAAATGAGTGAAAGAAATTATATTTACTTTTATATATTCATTACATATTAAATTCATATGCAATATTGTGGTCCTTTTCCTTGATGTGATGGTATGAATTAGAATGATCCTCATGGAATCATCTATTTGAATGTTTGATTCCCAGTTAGGAGACAGTTTAAGAAATATTAAGAGGTGTGGCTTGTTGGAAGAGGCATGGCACTGTGGATGGGTTTTGAGTTTCAAAGGCCAAATTCAGGTCCAGTCTCCTAATCTCTCTGTCACAATTTGTTGGATAAGATACAAATCCAATGCTACTACTCTAGTGCTGTGCTGTTGGCTGTCACAACCTCAGCCATGATGGTCATGGACTAAGCCTGTGAAACTCTAGCTCTTAAATATTTTCTTTTGTTAGTAGGCTTAGTAATGGAATCTTTTCAGGCAACAGAACAGCAACAAACACTAGGCCTGGATCTTTAACTGTATAAAAAAGTAGGAGACGAGCAGAATACATATTCATCTCCCTCTGTCTCCTGAATGTTGGTGCATACCATTACTTTTCATCTCCAGTAGACTGTACCTTGGAACTATGATTCAGTGTTTTTTCCTATGTCATTAAGTTGCTTTTATCAGAGTATTTTATCATTGAAAGATAAAAAGTAGGACAGCTTTTACTCATAAACAACATTTTTGATCAATAATAACAATTTATGTTGATTGTAGTTAGACCCCAAAATGTAAAGGCCCACTTCTCAATAAGGTTGAAGCATCTTATTTTTATCCTTGGCTGACAGTGACTCTGATCTCCAAACAAGATTATAATTGTTTCTAGGATGCTACACCAGATTCTCAGATTCAAGCATTAACTTCTACTTTCATAAATGAAGGATAGACTCCATCCTAACACAGGTTTGTTTTTAAACATAGTAAAATAAATAATAATAAGATGAAATGAAAACCAAAATATTAAAGTTGTACAATGTAAGTCAGCAGAAAAAAATAAAAGAGCCCCCAAGGGAAATGTGTAAAAATGAAAGACTCACTCTTTTCAACATTCAGTAGTCCCATAAAATACTAAACTGACAGGTGCAGTATATATGAAAATGACTTTCTGTATACCAGTGTAGTCCCTATGTATTCTGCTTCAGCTTCTGTGGTCATATGACTTATGTTCATGTTGATTTTGAAAGACTTATTTTTTTGGTGTCCTCCATCACCTCTGAATATTAAGCTCCTTATAATTCCTCTTTTTGGGGTATCCTGAGATCTTGGGGAGGGATTTGATAAAGACATTTCATGTATATTTTTAATGGTATGGGATGGCACATGCATCTTCTTGGGAAAGAAAATAGACTAGATATTTATTGGTGGTGAGGATCAGAGTATCGGGTGGAAAGTAGAAGAGAAGATAGAATGAGGAGGAAAGGCTGCTAAAATTAAAGCATATGAGTGACTTCAGGAATGCTGACACACCTGAGAGCAGAGATAAGACAACCACTTCTGGTCTGAGGGACTTGCCTGGAGCCCTCAGGACACAGGACCCAAGGAGCAGTCTGGGACAGGATCCTTCTGGTTTCCTATTGACCCCAGAGCTAATCTTGTTCCTCAGCTCTTTGAAAACAGATCCAGTGGAAAGAGAGCAGGATTCTCAGAAGTACACACAATCCTGAGAGCACAGGGGATATCACCACTTCGGCTCACACTCCTTGGCCAAGAGGGTCTCGCATGGAGCCCTCTGGACACCAAAACTTAGGAGCAGTCTAGGATAGGATCCTTCCAGTTTTCACCTTTGCCCAGAGCTGAAAGCTGGTCTCCAGGAACTCTGATACACCTAAAAGCTGAGGAAGGACCATCATTCTGCATGGAGGGACCCACCTGGAGCCCTCTGTATACAGGAACTGAGTAGCAATCTAGGACAGGATACTTCCAGTTTCTGCCTGTGCCCTGAGCTGACACTGTGACACAGCTCTCTGTATCCAGATCTGCTGGGAGAAGGCTAGTCTCCAGGAGTGCTGACACACAGGCTTACAGGAGGATCAACTGACTGTCAGAGACAGCAGGACAAGCTGACAACAGAGATAAGCAAATGGTAAGAGGCATGGGCAGAAACCTAAGCAACACGAAGCTTGGCATCATCAGAACTCAATTTCCCCACCATAGCAAGTGCTGAATAGCCCAATACTCCAGAAATGCAAGATTTTGGTTTAAAATCACAACTCATGATAATGTTAGAGGTCTTTAGGAAGGACATAAATAACGCCCTAAAGAACTGCAGGACAACACAGTTAAACAGGTAGAAGCCCTTAAAGAGGAAACAGAGAAATCCCTTAAAGAACTACAGGATAACACAACCAAACAGGTGAAGGAATAGAACAAAACCATTCAGGACCTAAAAATTGCAAATAGAAACAGTAAAGAAACCACAACAGGAGACCATCCCAGAGATAGAAAACCCAGGAAAGAGATCAGGAGTCATAGATGCAAGCATCATCAATAGGATACAAGAGATAGAAGAGAGAATCTCAGGGGCAGAAGCTATTATAGAAAACATTGACACAACAATGAAAGAAAACATAAAAGGCAAAAAGATCCTAACCAAAAACATCCAGGAAATCAAGGACAGAATGAGAAGATCAAACCTAAGGATAATAGGTATAGAAGAGAGTGAAGAATCCCAACTTAAGGGCCAGTAAATATATTCAACAAAATTACAGAAAAAACTTCCCTAGCCTAAAGAGAGAGATACTCATAAACATACAAGAAGCCTTCAGAACTCCAAATAGATTGGACCAGAAACAAAATTCCTCCCATCACATAATAGTCAAAACACCAAATGCACAGAACAAAGAAAGAATTTTAAAAGCAGAAAGGAAAAAATGTCAAGGAACATATAAAGGCAGACCTATCAGAACTACACCAGACTTCTCACCAGATACTATGAATGCCAGAAGATCCTGGGCAGATGGCATACAGACCCTAAAAAACACAAATGCCAGCCCAAGTTACTGTATCCAGCAAAACTCTCAATTAACATGGATGGAGAAACCAAGATATTCCATGACAATACCAAATTTACACTATATCTTTCTACAAATCCAGACTTATGAAGGATAATAGATGGAAAACTCCAACACAAGGAGAGAAACTACACCATACAGAAAGCAAGAATATAGTTTCCTTACAATGAAACCAAAAGAGAGACAAACAAACATAATTCCACCTCTAACAATGAAAATAATAGGAGGCAGCAATATCTCTCAACATCAACAAGGAGCCATAGATACAAGCATCACCAACAGAATACAGGAAATAGAAGAGAATCTCAGGGGCAGAAGATACCATAGAAAACATTGACACAACTGTCAAAGATAATGTAAAATGCAAAAAGCTCCTAGCCCAAACCATCCAGGAAATCCAAGACACAATGAGAAGATCAAACCTAAGGATAATAGGTATAGAAGAAAGTACAGACTCGCAACTTGAAGGGCCAATAAATATATTCAACAAAATTATAGAAGAAAATTTCCCTAACCTAAAGAAAGAGATGCCCATAAACATACAAGAAGCCTACAGAACTCCAAATAGATTGGGCCAGAAGAGAAATTCCTCCCGTCACATAATAGTTAAAACACCAAACGCACAAAACAAAGAAAGAATATTAAAAGCAGTAAGGGAAAAAGGTCGAATAACATATAAAGGGAGATATATAAGAATTACACCAGACTTCTCACCAGAGACTGTGAAACCCTGGACAGATGTAATACAGACCCTAAGTGAACACAAATGCCAGCCTAGGCTACTATATTCAACAAAACTCTCAATTAACATAGATGGAAAACCAAAATTTGCACAATAGCTTCCTGCAAATCTATCCCTACAAAGGATAATAGATTGAAAACTCCAACATGAGGAGGGAAACTATACCTTAGAGAAAGCAAGAAAGTAATTTCCTTGCAACGACACCAAAAGAAGACAGACACACAAACAGAATTCCAACTTTAACAACAAAAATAACAGGAAGCAACAATCATGAGTTCTTAGTATCTCTTAACATCAATGGACTCAATTTCCCAATAAAAAGACACAGCCTAACATATTGGATAATTAAAGAGAACCCAGCATTTTGCTAAAGGCAGGAAAAAGGCCTCAGAGACAAAGACAGATACTACCAGAGAGTAAAAGTCTAGAAAACAACTTTCCAAGCAACTGGTATGAAGTAACAAGATGGAGTAGCCATTCTAATATTGTATACAATAGTCTTCCAACCAAAAGTTATCAAAAAATGATAAAGAACTACATTCCATATTCACCCAAGTAAAAATCTACCAAGATGAACTCTCAGTCCTGAATATCTATGCTCCATGGGCACTTCTATTCACAAAAGAAACCGTACTAAAGCTAAAAGCAGGCACTGCACCTCACACAACAAGTGGGAGACTTTAACACCTGGCTCTAAGCGATGGACAAATCACAGAAACAGAAACTAAACAGAGACACAGAGATTTAATGGATTTAACAGATATTTATAAAACATTTCATCCTATAACAAAACAATATACCTTCTTTTCAGCACCTCATGGTACCTTCCCCAGAACTGACCATATAATCAGTGACAAAAATATGCCTCAACAGATAAAAGAAGATCAAAATAGTCCCACACATACTATCAGATCACCGTGGACTAACGCTGGTCTTCAATAACAAAAAAAAAAAAAAATGACAGAAAGCCCAAGTAAACATGGAAGTTGAACAACACTCTACTCAGTGAAAACTTGGTCAAGAAAGAAATAAGAAAGAAATTAAAGCCAGTTTAGAATTTAACAAAATGGAGGCACAGCATACTCATACTTATGGGACACAATGAAAGCAGTGTTAAGAGGAAAAAAATCATAGCTCTGTGTGCCTACAAAAAAAAGAAGAAGAAAAACTGGAGAAAGCATACACTAGCAGCTTGACAGCACACCTAAAATCTCTAGAACAAAAAGAAACAAATAGACCAAAGAGGAATTGATGCAGGAAATAATGAAACTCAGGACTGAAATCAACCAAGTAGAATCAAAAAAACTATACAAAGAACCAACAAAACCAGAAGCTGGTTTTCTGAGAAAATATACAAGACTTATAAACCCTTTGTTAGACTGTCCAGAGGATACAGAGAAAGTATCTGAATTAACAAA
The DNA here is from genome assembly GCF_021556685.1 of Rattus norvegicus. Lineage (NCBI taxonomy): Eukaryota > Metazoa > Chordata > Mammalia > Rodentia > Muridae > Rattus > Rattus norvegicus. Next base: position 11,168,612 of record NC_141534.1, on the reverse strand, counting down.
ATCAGAAATGAAAAGGGAGATATAACCACAGAATCTGAGGAAATCAAGAAATCATCAGATCCTACTAAAAAAAACCTATATTCATCAAAACTGGAAAATCTGGAAGAAATGGACAATTTTCTAGACAAATACCAGGTACCAAAGTTAAATCAGGATCAGATAATCCATCTAAACAACCCCATAAGTCCTAAAGAAATTGAAGCAGTTATTAAAATTCTCCCAACCAGGCATTGGGGATTTAGCTCAGTGGTAGAGCGCTTGCCTAGCAGGCGCAAGGCCCTGGGTTCGGTCCCCAGCTCCGGAAAAAAAAGGAAAAAAAAAAAGAAAAAAAAGAATACCATCATTACAGACTTAGGCTTTCTACCGTCGTGTGTTTAATACACCTGTTCTCTCTATCAGTATATAGAAATGTCTAAAGAAGAAAAGGTCTAGCCATACAATTAAATGGTGACTGCATTTGATGGATCAAAAAACCCTGCCAACTTTAAATTACCTGTGTGTATCTGCAATTTTAACGCACGGAAGCAAAAGACCACATAAAATTCTCCCAACCAAAAAGAGTCCAGGACCAGATGGGTTTAGTGCAGAATTCTATCAGACCTTCATAGAAGACTTCATATCAATATTGTGTGAACTATTCCACAAAATAGACAGAGATGGAGCACTACCCAATTCCTTATATGAAGCCAAAATTATGCTTACCCTTGAAATTGAAGATCTTAGAAGATGTAGAGATCTCCCATGCATATGGATTGGCAGGATTAATTTTGTAAAAATAATCATCTTGCCAAAAGCAATCTACAGATTCAATATAATTCCCATCAAAATTCCAACTCAATTCTTCACAGAGGTTGCAAAGAACAATTTGCAAATTTGTTTGGAATAACAAAAAAGCAGAATGCTGAAAACTCTCACCAATGATAAAAGAACTTCTGAGAGAAACATCATTCCTGAGCTCAAGTGATATTACAGAGCAATAATGACAAAATCTACATGGTATTGGTACAGAGAAAGGCAGTAGATCAATGGAATAGAATTGATGACCCAGAAATGAACCCAAATACCTATGGACACTTGATCTTTGACACAGTAGCTAAAACCACCCAGTGGAAAAAAAGACAGCATTTTCAACAAATGGTGCTGGTTCAACTGGCCATCAACTTGAAGAAGAATGCAAACCAATCCATTCTTATAGCCTTGTACAAAGCTCAAGTCCAACTAGATCAAGGATCTCCACATAAAACCAAATATACTCAAACTAATAGAAGAAAAAGTGGGTAAGAGCCTCAAACCCATGGGCACTGTGGAAAATTTCCTGAACTGAACACCAATGCCTTATGCTCTAAGATCTAGAATTGACAAATGAGATTTCATATAATTGCAAAGCTTTTTGTAAGACAAAGGACACAAAGGAAGAAATGGCAATCAACAGATTGGGAAAAGATCTTTACCAATCCTACATCTGATAGAGGGCTCATATCCAATATATACAAAAAATTCAATAGCTTAGACTCCAGAGAGTCAAATAACCCTATTAAAATTGGTGTACAGAGCTAAACAAAGAATTTTCAACTGAGGAATATCGAATGGCTGAGAAGCACCCTAAGAAAGGTTCAACATCCTTAGTCATCAGGGAAATGCAAATCAAAACGACCCTAAGATTCTACCTCACACCAGTCAGAATAGCTAAGATCAAAACTCAAGTGACAACAGATGCTGGCAAGGATGTGCAGAAAGAGAAATATCTTCCATTGTTGGTGGGATTGCAGACTGGTACAATCATTCTGGACATCTGTCTGGAGGCTCCTCAAAAAAATTAGACATAGTACTTCCCGAGGATCCAACTATACCACACCTGTGCATATACCCAAAAGATGCTCCAACTTATAACAAGGACACGTGTTCCAGTATGTTCATAGCAGTCTTACTTATAATAGCCAGAAGCTGAAAAGAGCCCAGATGTCCTTCAACAGAGGAATGGATGTAGAAAATGTGGTACATCTACACAATGGAGTACTACTCAGCTATTAAAAGCAATGACTTCATGAATTACATAGGTAAATGGATGGACCTAGTAAATATCATCCTGAGTCAAGTAATCCAATCACAGAAAAATGCGCATGGAATGTACTCACTGATAAATGAATATTAGTCCAAAGTCTTGAATTACCCAAGATACAATCCACAGTCCACATGAAGCTCAAGAAGGACAAAGGTGCAGATGCTTCAGTTCTTCTTAGAAGGGGGAACAAAAATAGGAGGAATTATGGAGACAAAGTTTGGAGCAGGGACTGAGAGAAAGGCAATCCAGAGAAAAGCTCACCCATGGAGCCAGCCACCAAACCCAGACAATATTGCTAATGCCAAGAAGTGCATGCTGAGAGGAGCCTGACATAGCTGTCTCCTGAAAGGCTCTGCCAGAGCATGACAAATACAGATACGCTCAGCCAAACCTTCAATAGAAAATATGGGCCCCCTAGAGTAGTTTGGATTGAAGGAGCTAAAAGAGTTTACAACCCCATAAGAACAAAACCAACCAACCAGAGCTCCCACGGACTAAGCCACCTTCCAAATAGTACACATGGACAGACCCATGGCTTCACCTGCATATGTAGCAGAGGATGGCCTTGTTGGCTCCAACAGGAGGAGAAGCCCTAGGTCCTGCCAAGGCGCGACCCCTAGTGTAAGGGAATGCCAGTTCGGGGAGGTGAGAAGGGGTGTTTGGATGGGTGGGAGAACACCCTCCTAGAATAACAGAGTGGTAGTAATGGATAGGGGGTTTATGGACAGGAAATCGGGGAAGGGGATAACTTTTGAAATGAGAATAAAAATCTAATAAAAACAAATAAAACAGAACAAAAAAAGCATGTGAGCGGTAGTATAGAAGCCCAACGCAGGGGTTGGGGATTTAGCTCAGTGGTAGAGCGCTTGCCTAGGAAGAGCAAGGCTCTGGGTTCGGTCCCCAGCTCCGAAAAAAAGAACCAAAAAAAAAAAAAAGCCTAATGCAGTTGGAATGTTCTGTAATATGTGAAGGTAATTCTAATGACGTCTCCAACTAAAGGAGACAGATCACCTATTGCCAATTTTTTGTCACCAAACAGAACTTTCAGTACCAGGACCGGGTTTCGTCTATTGAGTTGATGACCAAAAGGATCCCATGGAAATATTTAAATGACACAGGCTGTTGCCAAAACAATAGATGATCACCACAAATTTACTTCAAGTCCTCACTGTGGAAGGCACAACTCATTGAATTTGGAGAGGATGATCTATAGCCTCGATAGAAACATCAAACTTACATTTCAATTTCTATGACAGGAATGATATTTAACAGTCTACAAGAAAAGTAAACACCCACCCAACCACAAAATCCTTGATCTACTATCTGTCCTGCCTGCAAAATATGTTAGGATAATGGTGGCACAAACAAAAATGTGTTTTGGAGCAACCAAACACAGTGTGATTTGACTTAAGTTTGTTCCAGGAGTTGGAATTCGTATCTGACAGTTTTGGTGACCAAGAACCAGAGTACCTAGCCCAGAAACCTAGAGTAAAACCAGACACTACTGTTTGTTCTAACCAGAAAATAAAACATTAAAATTACTTTTAATGGTACTCTCCTATACTTATAGGTCACTGTCTTATTCTGGCATCATGAGAGAACTATTTCCTGCAGCAGACAAGAACGAATACATAAGCCAAAGAAAGGCATTCCACAGGGAGAAAGAAGCTAGTCCTTAAATGCAATTGTCTTATATACAGTCTTGTATATAGCAAGTGTTGTATAAGACATCTCCTTCCGCTGTGGGAAGTTAGGACATAAAGTTCTTCTCAGTATTGAAATAGAAAGCAGATTGTGAGCAATTAATACACGCTAAACTAAATGAATGCCTTTGTTTTTACTATCTTCCACCCTGATATCGTTTTTTTTTTTTTTAAATCAGTGCACATATTCCAGCAAGACAGAAACTCACTCTTATGGATAGCAATTCGCCCTTGCAAGCCAGAATGTTTGATATAAGATACAATATTTTTATCTACTCCCCAAGAAAAAGTAAAACAACAAAACAAAACCAAGTAAAACAAACAAAAAACCTATTTACTGACATCACTGGCACGGGGTAGAGATTATGGCATATGGTAACTCAAAACTTTCCTACCAGCCTCTTTGTGGGTATTTTATAGTTCTCTTAATTAGTTTTTACATTCACATCAATCATCTAGATTTGTCGAATTATCATTTATATGGAGCATAGAAGGGTTTGTGCTTCCTAGCACATCATTACTGAGATTAATTTATAGAAAATATCTTAATCATTAATTTCAAAATATTATTTAAAATATTACAACACTATGCTCAATGGTTTTAGAAATGAGTCATGTTGAAATTGTTACTTTCTTCATAACAGATATTCAACGACATCCTTTTAAAAATTACCTTAGGCAATGATATATGCATTTAAAGCACCCTGCTATCTCATTCTTTCAAGGTTGAAAGTGCTAATATGAGCAATCTACTTTAAACACACTGAGAATACAAACATCTTTATTCCCTTTCTTGTTGGTAGCCTATATAAAAGAAATCTAAGTATTGGGAGTAATGTTTTCATTCTGTGAATAAATGCAAGCTAAAAATCAACCAATAAAGTATTTGATTTCACAGTGACCTTAAATGATACCTAAGCTTTTAACATACAATTCTGAGTTCATTCTTCCATTGTTAAGAAATAGATTCAATGACAATATCTAAAATATTTTAATTAAAAACAAATGTGATTCTAGGCCGGTCATAAAACATTGCTCCCTAATGAAGTTATAGCCTATTTTTACTGTCATGCATAACTTGAACCTGAAAAAAATTGATAGTTTAGGGAATGTGGAATTGCTCTGAAATTTAAATTAGCCAATTAAACTATTTGAAACATGTATATTATTTGAACAAAATACACACTTCAAACCTATGAGGCAAGACATAAGAAAAAGAAAAAAAAACACAAGAACCCTAAAAAATTAACATGTTACCTAAAATAAAGAAGCAAAGTAAAGAAGTGCTTGTCAACAAGTAGTTCACATCTATGTGCAGACAGCCAGCAGTAAATGGACTCAGTGGGTTTTCAAAAGAAGCACACAAACTTAGGAGGGCAAAGAGAAGGGGGGTGGGGATAGGAGAAGAATTAAAGAGGAGCACGGTTTTGGTCAAAACACAATATGCAAACATATGGAATTCTCTAACAATTTTTAAAAGTGGAAATGATTGATAGTGTGGATAAAATATAAAAGCCAGTATAAACAAAATAAATATGTTATGACAATTAAGCAAGAATAATGTTGGCTTTAATAACAATAACAACGGGAAACTGTCCTCCAAGTTGAAATATAAATAAATTTAAGTAAACCCTGGTAAAAAAGGTTCCACATGTTTGTAATTTCTTAGAGTACATTATTTTACCTTTAAGGACCTGCCACTTAGTTTTAAATTGTCCTGCTAAGTATCAACTTAAAATTCACTGGCCCATAGCCAATGAAGCCACATTAAATAGAAATATTCTATTAATGAAATAATTTTATTGACCCTTAGAGACATTCATGTTTTAGCTTACACACACACACACACACACACACACACACACACACACACACACACACCTTTTTGTTTCTAAAAGAACTCTTTCACGGGGTCATGTAACAGAGAGCAAGAATTTATGCATTCCCCTGTGTCCAGTGGGAATACATGTATTTGAAAGAGTTCAAAGGCTTTCCTTTCCTCACAGGTATTCTGTTTCAGCTTTATGAAGGAGTCCTTTAGAATATTTTGAATTTAGCTTAGAGAAGAAAGAATAGGAAGGAGTAAAAAGAAGAAAAATTCATCAATTTAAATAAAGTCTTCTGAGTACTTGTTTCTCAAAATTCAGTTCCAAGTTTGTTCCTTCAAGTGTTTTGACTCATCTACTTCTTTCAAAGTCAGAGTTTGTATGGTATAATAAAATTATGTCTTTAAAAATTGACTGAATGATGTAAGTTATACAAGGTCCAAAAAGAAAATAAACTTTAAAATGATATATGATGTATTATTAAGATATCTAAGGTCAAAATTCAATATAGTTATATGATTCTCTAAATCAGTATCAGATCTTAAAAATGTTGATTTAATCATAGTAACATTTATAAAAGTGTGTGTAAAAGATTATGTTCAATCAAGTTGACAACTTGAAGAAACTAAGTGATGGAATTTATTTAAAACTTCTCTTCATCTGAACTAAAAGCTGGTTTTCATAAATGACTTTTTTCTATTCCTAATCTGTTCTAACAAGTATTTTCATATTTTCCCATTGGATAAATCCCTGTCTGATGAGTGGAAACTGCATAGTGATGAAAATTCTAACTTAAGGTCTTGTGCCTATCAGAACCATTCATACTAACTTATACAATAATTAAAAGATTTAAATTCCTAAAACTAAAAATAAATTATTTTGAATTACTTAAGTTGATTCTGGTTATGACCTCAATTCCTCTTGATTGATGAATAATTGTTAAATGGAAAACTTCAAATAATTCTATTTCTAGACTAATTCCCCAAATGACACGTAAATAACCAAATTATATCATTCATCAACAATGACACACTACAATCAAAAGGAAATAATTTCACCTCTATATTAACTTTAAATTTGAGATTATAACTTAATTACAACATTTTTCCTCCCCTTTGTCCATCAAAATCCTCCAATAGCCCCACCCATCCCCATTCTCATTTCGATTCATGTTTCCTTTTGTACTGTTTTTACATGCAAGAATATACATATTTGATTAGTCTAAATAATTTATTTGTTAATGCATTTGTAGAGGATACCATTTAACACTTAACCACCAATTTGTGTGATACTCTCAAGGGAAGAACATCTATTATTCTCCCAACTTTCCCCAGTTGCCTAAAGTATTTGGAGAGGGTTGAGGTCTCTAGAGCTTATCAATTTCCAGTTTGCAATGTTCGTGGATTACATCTTTTTTCAGCTCCCATTGGATCCGTCATGTTGATAAGATTTTAGACTTATAGCTTCTGATAATACAATGATATACAATACACTTGCATTTCTTAAATCCCGTGGTATTTAAAATTGCAATAATGCCAATCTTGATTCTGACATTATAGGTAAAGATAATATCAGTCCTATATAGACATGTTTAATACCTGCTTATGTATTGGATATAAAAGGTATTTCATTGTTAACTTCCTTAAATATTACTCTACACACTTGTGTATATGTTTGTATCTCTCCTAATCCCCTAAAATAATCTCTTCATCTCAACCAAAATACTTGCATTTAGGGTTTTCCAAGCTCTTGTTGAACATTTAGGAAGTCTTTTCTCCTTTCTCCCCTTGGCAGATCTGATTCTCTTTCTCTCTTTCTCCTTCCCCTGGCTGGTGGAAGTCCTGCCCTTTCTTCTCTTCTGCTCAGCCATTGCGTAATCAGTTTTTATTGCCAAGTAGAGGGTAAATAGTGAGAACTGATTATATAAACGTCATATGGAATATTTTTTATTCTCTTTCTTAAAGATTTATTTATTCTATGTATATGAATACACTGTAGCTGTCTTCAGAAAAACCAGAAGAGAGCATCAAATCCCATTACAGATGGTTCTGAGATACCATGTGGTTGCTGGGAATTGAATTCAGGATTGCTTCAAGAGCAGTCAGTGCTCTTAATCTCTGAGCCATCTTTCCAGTCCTATGCAGGTACTCTTTTTTTGTTAGATATGTTTCTTTACTTACATTTCAAATGTTATTACTTTTCCCGGTTTCTCGTCTATAAGACCCTATGCCCTTCCCCTCCCCCACAGGGTATTGCGCCCATCCATTTCCCTTACTGCCACCTCCATATTCCCTTGCACTGGGAGTTCAACCTTGGCAGGATCAAAGGCTTCCCCTTCCACTGGTGACCCAACAAGGCTATTCTCGGCTACATATGCAGTCAGAGCCCTGGGTCAGTCCATGTATAATCTTTCGGTACTGGTTTAGTCCCTGGAAGTTCTGGTTGGTTGGCATTGTTGTTCTTATGGGGTTACAAGCTCCTTCACCTCTTTCACTGCTTCCTCAAATCCTCCCCCAAGGGGATCCTGTTCTCAGTTCAGTGGTTTGCTACTAGCGTTGTATTGGACATCCTCTGGATGTGTCTCTCAGGAGAGATCTATATCCGGTCCCTTCAGCGTGCATTTTTTAGCTTCTTCAATCTTATCTAGTTTTGGTGGTTGTATATATATGGACCACATGTGGGTCAGGCTCTGAATGACCATTCCTTCAGTTGCACCTCTAAACTTTACTTCCATATTCCCTCCTATGGATATTTTTTTCTCTTTTTAAGAAGGAGTGGGAGCATCTGCATTTTTGTCCTCCTTCTTCTTGAGCTTCCTGTGGTCTGTGGATTGTATCTTGGGTAGTTCCAGCTTTTGGGCTAATATACACTTATCGATGAGTGTGTTTTTCTGGGATTGGGTTACCTCACTCAGGATGATATTTTCTAGTTCCCTCCATTTGCCTATGAATTTCGTGAAGTCATTGTTTTTGATAGCTGAGTACTCCATTGTGTAGATGTACCACATTTTCTGTATCCATTCCTCTGTTGAAGGGCATCTGGGTTCTTTCCAGCTTCTGGCTATTTTAAATAAGGCTGCTATGAACATAGTGGAGCATGTGTCTTTGTTGTAACTTGGAGCATCTTTTGGGTATATGCCCAAGAGAGGTATAGCTGGGTCCTCAGGTAGTGTAATATCCAATTTTCTGAGGAACCTCCAGATTGACTTCCAGAGTGGTTGTACCAGTTTGCAATCCCACCAACAATGGAGGAGTGTTCCTTTTTCTCCACATCCTCGCCAGCATTTGCTGTCACCTGAGTTTTTGATCTTAGCCATTCTGACTGGTGTGATGTGGAATCCCAGGGTTGTTTTGATTTACATTTGCCTAATGACTAAGGATGCTGATCATTTCTTTACGTGCTTTTTGGCTATTAGATAATCCTCAGCTGAGAATTTTTGTTTACCTCTGTACCTCATTTTTAATAGGGTTATTTGGCTCTCTGGAGTCTAACTTCTTGAGTTCTTTATACATTTTGGAAATTATCCCTCTATTAGATGTAGGATCGGTAAAGACCTTTCCCCAATCTATTGGTTGCCATTTTCTCCTAATGACAGTGTCTTTTGTCTTACAGAAGCTTTGCAGTTTTATGAGGTCCCATTTTTCAATTCTTGATCTTAGGGCATAAGCCATTGATGCTTTGTTCAGGAATATTTCCCCAGTGCCCATGTGTTCAAGACTCTTTCCCACCTTTTCTTCTATTAGTTTGAGTGTATCTGGTTTGATGTGGAGGTCCTTGATCTACTTGGATTTAATCTTTGTACAGGGTGATAAGAATGGATCGATCTGCATTCTTTTACATGCTGACCTCCAGGTGAACCAGCACCATTTGTTGAAAATGCGATCTTTCTTCCATTGGATGATTTTAGATCTTTTGTCAAAGATCAAGGGACCATTTATGTGTGCGTTCATTTCTCGGTCTTCAAATTGTTCCACTGATCTATCTGCCTGTCTCTGTACCAATACCATACACTTTATGACTATTGCTCTGTAATACTGCTTGAAGTTTGGGAGTCCCCCAGAAGTTCTTTTATTTTTGAGTATAGTTTTTGCTATCCTGGATTTTTTTTTTGTTATTCCAAATGAATTTTGCAAATTGTTCTTTCTATCTGTATAAAGAATTGAGTAAGAATTTGGATGGGAATTGCATTGAATCTGTAGATTGCTTTTGCCAAAAATGGCCACCTTTACTATATTAATTCTGCCAATCCATGAGCATGGGAGATCTTTCCATCTTCTGAGAGCTTCCTCATTTTCTTCCTTCAGAGACTTGAAGTTCTAGTAATACAGTTCTTTCACTTGCTTTGTTAAAGCCACACAAAGATATTTTATATTATTTGGGACTATTTTGAAGGGTGTCATTTCCCTAATTTCTTTTTCAGCCTGTTTATCCTTTGAGTAGAGGAAGGCTACTGATTTGTCGGAGTTAAGTTTATACCCGGACACTTTACTAAGTTGTTTATCAGGTTAAGTAGTTCACCATGCAGGACATTGTTGACATAAGCGTTACAATGCCCTGTCCTGACTGAAACAAGATATGAAGACAGAGGAATCATCATTTGAGCAACATAAGGATAACCTTTATGCCGTGACAAAAACATCCTGCCTCCAACTGGAGGTAAAGGGAATGCAAGGGTAAAAATGGAGAGACCGGGTTTCATCTATGCAAGATTCAATGGTATGTAATACCCACAGAGTAAAACAATGTACATGGATTAAATAAATTTGTTAATCTGTGTGCCTATTGTGAAGCACCACACAAAGCACTGATATGTACAAATTATATATATTTGTCAAAGTTTAAAAAGTATTTGAGGATTTTTTTCTTTTATATGTAAATTATAAACTGTAACCACATTTTTCAGAGGAACAGCAATCACACAGCTTGGGTGATCGATTTTATAAGTGTGTTTTAAAGAAATAAAGGTGTATTATATGTATGTTCATTGGTTGTACTGTTGTGGATGTGGTTGATATTTGTCCAAAAAAGAGAAATTACATAAAGCTCCACTATAACATTTTGATACTTAATAAAGGTATTGACTCACTCTTGAATATAATCTGATTTAATAATTTCATGTTTATTGACTTTTATTTTTCCCATTAACAGTTCCTGAATTACTATTTTCCCCTGTCACTTTCCTCATAAACTGTTTATTCATCTATTTTTATAATATCTATCTCTATAAATATTGTCGTTATCATGAAAATTATTCTGTTGATATTTAAGATAAAATGTTAGAATCTCAGGCCTTCCTTGTTCCACAACTTCTCCTCACGAATTATAGGTGACTTGAATAAATGCCTCAAATATAATAAACATAGCATAATTAAAGTTTACAATTTAATCATTGTTCTTAACTAGTATTTGCTTCATATTTCAGATCTTTATAATATGGTCAATCTCCTTCTCAGCATACAGTTTCAGATAGATGTTTGATGAGAGTAATTTCTAAAATTTGCCTTAAAGTAATCATGATTTTGTCCCAGCTGGTCACAGATGTTTAGCTTAGATGTTTCTTGAGTGACAGATATTTCTCCACATTCACAAAAGTCTTAGTGTCTTTTCTTCTCTGAGTTTGCTGTTGTTTTACTTCTAAGTAAGAAATATATTTTCATTATTAATTTTATTATATTGTTCTTTAAATTAATGCTTGATGGTTTATGTTAGAGAAACCTGGATATTTATTTCTTTTTCACAGTGTGCAAAATTTTGACAATGAAAAAAATCATTCTTCTGAGTTGAAAGAAATTTAGTCTGATAATTAAGACAGAGATGAATAAAATAATTTAGATTTTATAATATATAATTTCTTCATATGTCACTTTTAAAATTTATATCAATTTAATTTAAATCTCATATTTAAATTTAGAATTACTTGTAAGTACAATAACTAATTCTGTTCAGACACTCAGCTAGATGCTGAAAGTTAGGTATAATGCAAAGTTCTCATATATTAGATTCATAAAGAATGGCTTCTACCACCTGTCTCTTAGAAACTCGAAAGTAGACATGAAATCAATTAGTTCAACAGCCAAGATGATAATCCAAGAAACTGAAAGTGAATGTCTCATGACTGGCACTTAGTCACAGAATAGTATATATTTCCTATAAGCAAATAAGAAAGTGGCTGTTAACTGCCTGTGATTTCCAAATGTGCAGTTGTTCTTGAATACCGGTCTACGCACATAGGAAAACGAACCATTTCATTCCTTTATTACTTGTAGTTTCTTTTATTACTTAAGCAGGTTTTTGTTAAGCAGGGTTAACAATTTGAACAGTTATTATATGGGGTTGCTAATTTATTGTATCCTTGCATGAAGAAGAATTTGTGAAAAGAAAACAGGAGGGAAGGCAAGCAATTTGAGCATTTGCAAGATGTCATAAAATATAGTCTAAAACACTCACACCATGAAACAAAGGAGATAGATTGAGGAACCTAGTGTTAGGCAAGATTAAGTAGAAGTGTAAGAATCAGAGATAATACCAAAGTCTGGCATAAAAAAAAAAGCTGTGATTCAATTAATTTGCCAAAGACAAACATTAAGCCAGAGTAAATGCAGAGATAGCCAAGTCACAACATAAAGTTGGGCAATGTGTGTGTGTGTGTGTGTGTGTGTGTGAGAGAGAGAGAGAGAGAGAGAGAGAGAGAGAGAGAGAGAGAGAGAGAGAGAGAGATTCCACTTGTAAGCTGTTCATTTTCATTTTTTGTGGACATCTAAAATCATATCAATGTATCTCAGTTCATTTTGTAAGCCTAAATCTCATAAGATTGGGATGTGAGTTCAGATAATGATTCCATTTTGTATGAATCCAATCTGTGGGAGTGGACAAAAGCCTACTAAAATCTTTATAGAATGAAGAAATACTTCATGAAAGAAACAAGAGTACACTGGACTAGAGAATTAAAAGAGATTTAATAAATACAACAGAAATAAATGAAGAGAGAATTATGTCAACAGAGAATAAAAGAGCAGTTTTTCAACCAGAAAGACAATATTCAAAAGGAGAGTAGAAGGCATTAAAGACACGAATGTTCTTGACCTGCTTCTGAGGGGTGGTTCTTTTGATATGAATAAAGATAACTATATAAATCAAAAATAAATAAATTTTCTAGACAAACAGTAAAATGACATATCACATAAAGAAATCCTTAAAACTGTCACTCTATAGATATTTATTCCAATAATATTAAAAAAGAAGTTAGAGTTCTTAGAGATGTAAGATTTTGTACCGTATTGTAAGTATGAATCAGAAAGTATAGGTTAGAATAAGTTAATCTGCATTTTAATAAGATCTACAGATAAGTCTGATACTGGCTTATATTTGAATTAAGATCCATTATGCCAATAAGAAGCAATAGTATTGACACATTATTTCTGACTACAATCTTGCCCCACACTGCTAAACATAGCAGTCCTTCTCATTCTCCATAGTGATAAGCCACTAAAACATTTTAAAGTTATGATTTAAATATCAATCGTGATGACCTTTCAGTTTCTGCTTCTTATTAATTAATTTGGAGAATGTAATGTGTTTTGCCTGATCTAAAATGATTATAAATTTGGGTAACACATAAATTACTTAAAAAAAAATCTTCCATTATTACTTGTGCTTTGTAAGTAGTCCATTAACTGAAAAAAATGTATAGATATAAACATATATGTAATTATATACTCATTTACACACACCTCATACATAGATTTTAAATGAACACATATTATGCACATTAAGACACAGAGGAAGTACAGAAATTGTAGGAGTGGTCAACAAATTCTGGTTGAACTTAAGGCCCATGAAACATGAAGGAGCAAAGTTTGAATGACAAGAAACCGAGACTGGATAACCCAGAGACTTAGGATAGATCAAAACATTGTTGGCCAAAACAATGATAATGATGATGACAATGATGAGGATGGTGATGACGATAAAGAATTACAAACCAAACTTTGCAATACTCATGGACTGATGCTTCTCCAGTCATCATCAGAGAAGCTTCATCTGGCAACAAGTGGGTACTTACCGGGTCAGGAACCCCAGGCAGACATTGTTGCCCAGAGCTTAAACTGAAGATGCCTCCCAGATCCCTTTACTCTGAGCTTGGGGAATCCTGCAGAAGGTGATGGAAATTGTGGGAATCAGAGGTGAGGGGGGCCACCAGAAAAACACGGCTAACTGAACCAATGAAATAGGGCTCATATGGGTTCACAGAGACTGCAACTACAAGCATTGGGCCTGAAAGGGTCTGTACCATGTCTTCAATGTATATATTATGGCTGTTAGACTTATGTTTTGTGGGAATCCTGATAGTTAGAACGGGTGTTTCTCTGACCTTTTTGCCTGCTCTTGGGACTCTTCATCCTTGACATAAGGTTTTTGTCTTGTCTTATTGTAACTAGTTTTGTCCTGTTTTGGTGTCATTTGGAGACCTGCTTTTTTGAAGGGAAATAGAGAAAGTGTTTATCTAGGGGAGAAGCAAAGTTGCTGGGAGCTGGCAGAATGAGAAAAAGGAAAAATTGTGGTAGGGATGTGTGATATGAGAGAAAAATCTATTTTCATTTAGAAAAATAAATCATCATAATAGCTATGCCCTGCAAGCCTTTCATGTTTTAATGAAGACAATATTATACTTAATATTCTATTTCTTTCTTCCTTGCTTAACTCATAATATCATTCTTGTACATATAATGAACATTATGAATTTCATGTGCATTTAATTATAAATCTGTATCTGGAGATGTGAATATAAAAATAAATTTTACTGATATGCAAACTATCAAAATATTATAACTGAAATGATAGAAAAATGCAATACTTTTTTACTTCTAAAGTTTCCTAAAAGCAATAGTATTATGAGGATGACCTTCAATAGATGTGGTGATCATAAACCATCTGCCTTCATGAATGATTTAATGCTGGCATCCCAGGAGAAAGGTTACTTTTGTACATGTATTTAAATAGTCCTTCCTAGTAGAAGGCATGTTAAAACTCAGGAAATAACATTTCCAAATCTCACCGAGACCCTGAAACTCAAAAGATTCACAAGACCAGCCTCTAAGTTTATAAAGGCAGTCACATTTCCTGAGAATTCTGTGACTGAAAGATGTACCAGTCAGTCAGGCTATTCTGGGAGTTTCATGGCTACAGCCTTTTTGGATCTCCCCTGTTCTGCAATTAGCTTTTGTCTTTTGTCTCTTGTTTTTTTTCCCAGTGATGCATCTACCTTTAAGTCACCCTTGCTTCTAAAACAGAACAAAACAAAACAAATGAAAGCAAAAACCATAGAAACTTTAACAATATTCCCTTGCTAAACCCTAATAAGCTAACTGCTTTATTAAGCAAGTGAGGGAAAGAACTGATTCTTTACACTGTTGTTAGCATTCTATCTAGTACATACCACGACTTGCTGTTATTTCCTGAGGAAAAACATCTGACAACTTTATACATGAGAAGAATATCTAATAAGAATAGCAATATATCTTCCATCCTTGTTCAGATGATCCCTGGCACCAAGTCATGGAGCAAAAAAAAAAAGCCTTCAGTAGATGAAACCTTTCTGTCTTGGGCTCATATTGAAAACATGAAGAAAATTAGCTTATTATAACCAGTTTCTGTCATTCTGTTGTAGCAACACAAAACTAAGTATGACGCTTACCTTAGACCTCTGTTGTATTTTATGGGTTTCATGGGGTTTTATATTTACAAGGAGAACAATTAGTAAATTTCATGACAGAATATAACTAATATAATGGGTCCTTTAGTAATCCCGAGTCAGTGATGGGGTTGAGAAGAGAGGTGTCTGAAGTTAAAACCCTGAGATGGGTTTATTCCCTGCTCTTCAGTTTTTTCCTTAGTCTAAGGTAATTTTTACTTCCTCACCAACTTGCCTTTATTAAGATTGCAATTTGTGGACTATCTTAGTTGATTTATCCATTATAATATGTAATAGTTCAGTTTTTCTGATTTAAGAAGGTTTCCAATTTCTCTCGACACTCAGTTGGTCAGCAGATAGATAAGTAAACATTACTTAAAAAGTATGAATCTATATCTGGTTGAAAGTATTGGTGAAATGATACAATGTGACTGGGGAACAACACAAAAACAATGATGTAAGAGAATGTAATGAAGGCTGCCATCATCTAAATTATCAGAAGCGACAAGCAATACATGGACAACACATCTTTCAAAGGATTTTAATGTACTTAATGTAAATTCAAAAGATTATTATAAATATTCAATGACAAGATCTCTGATAGCATTATCAAGATACATAGAATTTAGATAGATAGATTGATAGATATAGATATAGATGTAGATATAGATATAAAGTTGATTAGCTATGGCCCACCGATATTATGAAGAGAAATCTGATGTGCGTCTTAAAAATGTTGACTAGTTCAAAAAAAAAACCTACCACAAAAGAAACACTAAAATCAATATTTAAATAAGCAATAGAGTTCCTAATATCCCTGTCAAGATGATACACAAAGGTTCACCATCATCATATCCTAGCGAATGTTCTTGTAACGTCACTGCTACTTTCTCTACAGACAACAAGTGAGTCCTATATAATTTTTTTAAATTTTATTACTTAATTTTCTGTTTGCCTTGGTATGGAGCAGTCGACCATGAGAGGAAACCAGATGAGGCTGAGCTAAAGCTTGAAGCACCGGGACCCTGAAGGGACAGTAGGAGTTTCACCTCATCTGGATTCCAGACCCCGGCCAAGTAGCCACAGACCCCCATAGAGAGAATTGTGGCTGTCAGGGGGCAGTGCACACAAGTCCCTCCTCATGTAGATGAGTCATCTCAGGCCAAGCCAATAGGAAGCACCTGCTGTCAGACCCAACCCACCCCAAAACTGTGTATAAGATCCTATCCACAGGTAATAAAGGTATGTGCGAGTTGTTCTGTCATCTGAGAGCATCTGTCACAAGAGCTGTAACACTGCCTGGAAAGTGGATGCTTCACCCCACAAAGCTCCCCTGTTCTGTGCTCACTAATCAGCCTACCCCTCCCCCTGCTCAGTTCAGCTTGGGGCTCAGTACAGAGCAGCAAGTGCAGGCCCTGAGATGGGAGAGGCACTTCCCCCTTTGTTCTTGTGCCCTTAACCCTGTGCTAGAACCAGAGGTGTTCACGGATAGACAGATGCAGCCTGTCACCTTGGTCTGATGGTTGTCTTGTTCCTTCAAGCATTTTTTTTTGGTTCCTTTTGGTTTTCTCTCTCCCCTTCTCCTCCCCCTTCTTTCATTCTCTCCTTTGAAATCTTGACAAAGTATAATGTATAAGACACTTGGAACTGAGATTGAACCCACAAGTGTGAGTCTTCATTTCTTTCTGCCTAGGAATTAATTTGTGTGTGAGGTTTGTCTCATACATGCTCATTCACTGACAGTTTCAGCAGCAGCAACTCGTGGCCAGATTTTTTTAAATTATTGATTATTTTGTTTATTTACATTTCAAATGTTCTCCCCCTTCCAGGTTTCCCCTCCAAAAAAACCTGCATTCCACCCCTGGCCCTGCTTCCACAGGATGCTTCCCCTACCACCCACCCACTCCCACCAACCTCTCTAAAATTCCCCTAGCTTGGGCCTCAAGGCTTCACAGGACCAAGGGCTTCCCCTCTCATTGATGCTAGACAAGGCCATCCTCTGTGGAGCCATGGGTTCCACAATGTGTATTCTTTGTTTGGTCCTTTAGTCCCTGGGAGCTCTAGGGAGTCTGGTTGGTTGTTACTGTTCTTCTTATAGGGTTGCAAACCCCTTTAGCTCTTTAAGTCCTTTCCCTAACTCCATTGGGGTCCCTGAGCTCAGCTCAATGGCTCCAAGTATCCACATCTGTATTGACTCCTGGTTAAGGGATAGGGCCAACTACCCTTCACAAAATTTTAACCCAGAAGTGCTCCTGTCTAAAGGAAATACAGGGACAAAGAGTGGAGAAGATACTGAAGGAAAGGTCATCCAGATTCTCTTAGTTTTCTGCTGGGATTCTTTTTGTACTTTCCTGCCTTGCACACACCCTGTAGCAGCTGCTTCTCTGATGTTCTGTTCTCATAAGGAGTTTGCAGGAGTGAGGCAGCATCCCATCTCATGACCACATTCTGCATTTTAATGAGACTCTATTGGACTGTAGTTTTCATAAGATTTGTCTTAGCTTGTGTCCTTACTATAGTACAGTAAGCTTTACGTGCTAGAGTTAGGTAATTGCCTGTCAAAACCTGTGTAATGAAGAATAATAATTCGTTATGAATTCTTTATATATAATTCAAAATGCTTCCTTTTACTGTCTCATTGTACATGAGGGGCTTGTCAAGTTGATTTTTTTACTGTAAGTATCTAGTAGGATATCTTATGGATTAAACCAGGGAGCAACCTAGAAACTATAGCATACAGATGGGTTTCAAAGCCCGTTGCTGAGCTAAGTTTGAGTATCAGAAATATACTTGTGTTGATGAGAGTTTATAATTTTTATGTAAACATCTTCATTCTGGAAATAATGGTTAACGCATAAAGAAAATAAATAAGGACACAGAGGTGGAAAGGAGCAGATCCTTGAAGAGTGTGACAGGAATCACTGAAGCCAGTGTGTCTGGCTTGTGACCAAATGCATCACTACAGACTTATGGTCTGGCTGTGCTTTGTATTGTGACCCTGGCTATGACCAAGTAGATCCCTCAGCTTCCTATGGAGGCAATAGAATGCCTAGAGAGAATTACACGGTTTTGAAAAATATTTTTAAAAAATTCCAGGTTCTATATTGAGTAATATAATTAGCACCTTTTAAGCAAGAATGTTTTGTTACATTTGAAATTATTTCAGTCCGTGAGGACTCTGCTTTGATTTTTCACTTCAAAGAATGACTTGGCTCTCATTAAGGGACATCTAAAGGTTAACTCTGACCTTTGTAGTTCTATTTAACAGGCTGTAATGTCCTCTGCTTGGATACATGCCCTGTAGACACTAAGCATTTCTTTAAACACTTGAAAACAAATTTAAACATTTAGATTTCGTTTGTTAGACAAATATTCAGTGGTAGCATGTTATGACTTGTAAAAAAAATCTGACCTTCTATATTTGCTACATTCTGTGATTTATATTTGTCAAACTGAAATTTCATTTAAATGGGATGTCTCTGAGGTAGTCTTTAGAAACTTTTATTAGATAGCATCGTAGAATGAAACCTAAACATTGCTGTAACTGTCTCTGGGTTGCCTAACTTACAGGAGTAACAAATAGATCTCAACCCAGATTAAGTGCATAAAGAAAAAAAATTCTATAAATTATAGTATAGCTAAAAGAGAGAAAAAGTTATACAGTATTTTCTGTCTTGGTACAATGTAGTGTGCCAGGATTCATTTTTGCTCATTGTTTTAGAGATTTCTTTCTTTAGTCACTTGCCTCCATAACTGAAGGCTGTGCTCAGCAAATCATGGCAAACTTACACAATCGAAAAGCTTCCTTATATCCTGTCTGTCGAAAACTAAAGACTGGGGCAGGCACAGGCTGGGATGCCTCAAGAAATTGTTCTTCGTGCCTTAACTTCCGCCCATCCGAACCCAACCTCTTAAATAATTTACTACTTTTATAGTTCGGGAAGTAGTCTTAGAGGAACATTCATATTCCGAACGATGCTTCAAAGAATCCTTGAATACTTGTGATATAATAATGGAAGTTGCCCAATATAAAGGATTTAGCTGTCCTGTGAATTACAAATTCACATCATAACACGAGTGGCACTAGGGAGCAGAAGGACACCGATCCACACGGAAGTTTAGACTGCATGCTCTTAGTCTGCTATTTCAGTAGAGCAAAAAGTAGCTAAGTATGAGTTACTGCAATTTTAATGTTAGAAAGAAAAGCTAAGAACACTTAAATTCACCTTTTTAATGTATTATTTTATATCACTTATATTGCTAGTAAAATATATAACAGGTTTTTATTTGTTTGTTTATCAGTATGGGTCACAGAGCTAATACACGAACATCACTATTGTAAACTCAGTTGATTTTCCTGAAAACTCTGTGATGTCAGACTATTAATGTTGCAGTCTCCACAGTGGAGATGACATTTACAGGAGTGTATAAAGTGATAGGCATTTTTATGGTTTTATCTTGCTTATCTATGCTTAATCAGGAATCAAACCCTGTCAGTGTGCTTGAAAAGCATGTTGTCTTATTCTTTTATAAAAGAAAAACCTAGCTTTAGATAGTACTAGATAAATTAATCAAAATATACTCTAACAAGTAAAAAAATTATCCAAATGTTTTTTATCCAGTTAGAAAGAACTGAAGCTAATTTATGTTAGCACCATTTCTTTGGAACACAAATCTGATCAAACAGGACCTCAATTTGCTTCCCCAAACATGTTGAATAGCCACAGCACAACACAACACTAGAATGATCAGAAAACTGTAGTGCTGATATGAAATGTACAATGGGGAATGGACCAATATCAAACAATAAAAACTATTAATATTTAGCATCACTACTCTAGATGTGTGCATACATACAACCACACACATGCACATGTGCATGCACACACCTACAAACATATACATACATGAGCACACATGCACATCCATACATGCACAGGCATGAAAACCTGGACACACATTCACAAACAAATGAAAATTTGTATTCTCATAGCCCCCACTCTTTTAAAAATGCCTTTACTCTTTTAAATTTTGTAAATCATAGAGTAAAGGGGTGCCTTAAAACCGTGTTTCTCAGTAGCAGACCTTTAAGCCCGAATACGTAAAATGCCATTTCTGCAATAGAAAAAGCACAACACTGAGATTCAAGTCTTTGAAATTCTGCTGGGATTTGAGGAGTCTACATGACGGCACACTCTACCATGTGTCATTTCACTGCTCAGAGACCAGAAGGAATATTTCTTGCTTCTCAGTTATCATTAATCTAGTATTCTTTTTGCATAAAGGCTTAGAACCGAAATTCTCCAAGGAAAAATAATCTGTCAAGATGGTTTTCATTCCCTCTTTTAGAATACTGAATGCAAAACATGACTGAATACATTGAATCCGAGGAGTTAACAAGCGTGGGAGCAATTTAAGAAAAGCAAATGTTTCTTTTTTTATAAGGAGCAGCTGGAATGAAACAGGAGTACCAAATGAACAATATCTTTAACCAACCATATACCCAATTATATGATGATCCACAATGAAACCAAATACGTGGTTTTAGATAGAATATTGACTGTTTTAGCACTCACAAAGGTGACACAAATTAGATTCAGAGTCAACTTCAAGTTCCTATGCACTGTAGTACATAAGAGGGGTATTTTGGATCTTTTTCCTGTTTAATAAGATCTTTTTATAATATTGGATATTTATGATTTTCAGTGGTAGAGTTTTTTTCATTATTGTTATGTACAGGTTACCTGAAAATAAAAATAAAATACCCATACTTATAAAATATGTATGTATTCTAATATGTATTCTAATATGTGTATTAGAATAACTTAATGTTTGTCCAGCATGACAATATAATATGTCAAGTAGTCTAAATTACATGTGTCCCTATATATAACTTGATTATAAACACCATTTGCCCCATTGAAATCTAGGGTAGAAATACCTATGAATAGAAGATTGTAGTTCTTTACTCCTAACAAAATTCAAAACCAATGAGAGTTTCTACAAAATGTCTTAATGAAATTTTTATACAAAATGTCAAGCCAATCTTTATTTATGAATTGGATACAGGTACTAATTTATACTCAAGCAACGTATAAACCTAAAGTGATACCATCTAAATTATTTTGTTGTCTGGAATGGCTGCCTGGGGTGGTGTTGGTTGTATGTTGATAGAAATTGAAGCTAAATAAACATTAGTTCCTTTAATAGTGGATGGGCCTCAATCCAAAGAGTCACACATTAAGCTTCTAATTCCAGAATCATTCTAACCCTTGAGAACTGAAGGCTTAAGGTTCCAAGTTTTTATAGCTAGATGCTTATAGATCAAGGAAAAGGCTTATTGCTCCGGGGTAAGAGTATAGACAGACAAAGGTACCAAATTTTAGTCCTCTACACTTAGTGGCCCTCATAAGCTTACCTACCTCTGCTTCAACATTAGACCTCTGAGGTCTGAAATTCAGGACTCTGAGGCATCAGTAAAGGTCTACAACTTTTAGCTGCCTCATCACCTTTGAGGTTACACTGAAGCACTCAGGTTTTGTCTGTTCGTGGTAGAACCTGTCACGCATCACTATAACAAAGACCCAAGTGGGCAAACAGGCCTTATGGAATAAGGCTCTTCAGAACCCAGATCTGCAACATACCGATCATAGAACATGCATAGGAGAAGCCTCAGCCCCAACACTATCCTGACAAAATGGAAAACTGCTTGAAGGGATGGAAAAATGGAAGATTCTGCGCCTGCGTGTAAATTGTAATTACATGGATCACATCTTGGTTACCTGTTTCATCAATTGCAAGACTTGTATAAAGGCTAAACAGTAGCCTCAAATTGTGCCAATCACAGACCTTGTGCTGGATCCCTGTTGATGTTTTCCCTCTATCCTGAGGGAATAACACAGGGGAGACCTAGAGTTCACAGATGTGTATCTCTTGCAAAGGAGAATTGTCCAAGGCTTGTGGTGGTTAGCTGCCAAGAGTAGTCATGTCGAGAAACACAATCTTCTTGGCAAAGGTACAATTAGCACTGTGTTTGAAGTGTTTTTTATGGGCAGGCATTTGTTATTTCAAGGTATTTATGTGGTGTCGAAAGCAACAGAAATGCTATGATGGTGCTATAAAATCATAATAGAACAATGATTATACTTTTTTGTTGCTTAGAAAAAAATTTGCTCTTACCCTTATGTAAACATGACCACATAAAACAATAAAACCACTGACCTCTTCTAGCAATAGGAACCAAAGATAATGAATTTTCTTTGCAGATACAGAATTTAGAGGCAAAGTCAGAATAGGATCATAAGGATAAAATTAGGTAATATTTTAAAAGCTATTGATTTCTTTAAAAATAGATAGCTGATGATAGAATTCAGAAGGAAATTTGTTAAGTTGAACGTCAATGTTCTCTTACAATACTTGTAGATAGAAAAAGGTACAAATTTTAAATTTCGCTGTTCACTGATTTGTTAGACTGAACATTTCCTAGGGAGGTCACAGTGGATGGCTGGGGCTGCAGGACTATGCCTCCTCCTCCCTTTGCTAACTGACTGATTTGAGCTAGGATAAAACTGCTGGTGCTGAAACTGACAGCTTTCATAAGGGGAAACTCCAGTCATTGTAGGCATTAAGTTGTATTTACAGGAAAGCAAGCATACCTCCACAGTTCACCTGCTTCCTTTGATATTGCTTTGAACTTTCTTTGCAATGGTAGCATATATGGGGGGGGTCAAGAAAGGCACTATTTATTTTATACCTCCTGTTTTTGTACCCTTTCTCTCCTATGTGAGGCTCTCAGGTCGATTAATAGATAGCTCCTCCTGGAGGCAACATATTTTTTTCGGTTCTGTTCTTGAGTACAGGGGCCCACCATATTGCCTCATTCAACACGTTTTAGTTGAATGAACGTCCTTTTGCACTCAGATAAAATGAATCCCAGGGGAACCTCATAAAAAGAACATGAAGGAAAAGAATAGCGAAACAAGAAGTAGAAGAAAGGGGCTGGGGATTTAGCTCAGTGGTAGAGCGCTTACCTAGGAAGCGCAAGGCCCTGGGTTCGGTCCCCAGCTCCGAAAAAAAGAACCAAAAAAAAAAAGAAGTAGAAGAAAAAAAATAAACCCAAACCAATCCCCTCCAAAAGGACAGTGTTTAAAATGCTAAGGAAATCAAATAACAATACAAATAATTCTCGAAAGATTATGGGATGTAGGACTGATAGGACGTCTCTGGTCTGGGCTCTATCCACATAAATGAGGTATGGACGGATTTTTTTTTTTGTATGTGAATGTTATTAGTAACAAGCATCTGGGTTTATGGCCAACAAGAAACACTTGTGCAGAGTGATCAGGGGGCAGAGCAGGACAAATTAGCCAAGCTCCCTATCCCTGTATCTCATTTTGTCAGACCATTCACTCCATTCCTATTTGTCCGGACTTCTGAATACCTTCAAAGATCGTTAGGGATATCTGAAAAGACCTACATTTCAACGAGCTTTGGATGTCATGGACTCTAAGTGCCTACTGTGTGGTGTGTTCTGTAGGGTGAGTTGTATTAACTAACTACTTTTCTATGGTGATAAAATACTCAAACCAAAGCACATTAAGGGGGAAAGGGTTTATGTTACTTAACCTTCTGAAGGGATAAAGTCCGTTACAACCTGAAGGTGTGGCAGCAGGAGCAGAAACTAACCCAATCACTTTGTCTGTTTTGTTTTGTTTTTTTAATTAACCATTTAATTTACTTATTTACATCCCAAACAGTGCTTCTGCTTCTGCTTCTGCTTCTGTTTCCCCATCACAGGGTGCCTCCCCCAATCCACCCTCCTTCTTTCCTCTGAGAGGCTGGCCCCCTTGGTTATGCTCCCATCCTACATGGTTAGGTGCATCTTCTCTCTATGAGGCCAGACAAGGAGGCCCCATTGCGAAATGGATTCCGCAGACTGGCAACAGCTTTAGGGACAGCCCCTGCTCCATTTGTTGGAGAACCCACACGTAGACTGAGTTGCATGTCTGCGGTATTTGTGCCGTAGCTTGGTCCAGAGAACTGAAATGGGGAAGGCTCCCAGGAGTCAACAGGCATGGACTTATCCAAGAGGCCTAAAAGGGGGTTATGAAACCTGAAGGAGCCACCTTCTGAAGACAGGTAGGACGCCCAATGGAGGGATAAGAACACCCCCACAAAGCTTTCTACCCTTTTTTTTCGTCTAAAAGAAATATAGGGACAAGGATAGACTAGAGACTGAAGGAAGGGCCAAACAATAACCAGCCCAACTCAAGGCTATAGGCTGGTACCAATCCCTTACACCATTAACAATACTACTATGTTATGGTTGCAGACATAAACCTACGAAACTCTCCTCTGAGAGGCTCAACCCAGCAGCTGACTGAAACCGATGCAAATGCCCGCAACATTGGACAGAGGTCGGGGACTCTTATTGGGAGAGTTGGGAGAAAATCAGAGACCGCGAAGAGGATAGGAACTCCACAGGAAGACCAACAGAGTCAACTAGCCAATCACATTTTCATTCCCATACAAGAAGCAGAAAAGTAGAAAACTAAACGTCATGAGGCTGGCAACTCTCCAGCCCTGCCCTCAGTGATGTGCTTTTTCTATCAAGGCTCAGCCTCCTAAAGGTGCTACGACAGACTATGGGGAACATTTCTCATTCAAACATCTGGTGGTAATTGGTGGTCTGCACATGCTTAACATAACTATTCTCAGCATGGATTAAAGACTAAAACAGCCGTCAGAGGGAGGGGGAAAATCACCAAAGCAGTGCTCCAATTTAAATGGAAAGAAGAACCTTGTATGCAACACATAAATTCTCTTATATCCAAAATGTAGTTAAAATTTGGATTTTGGCTTCCTATTGACTCTTACTTCACTCATTGATGCAGCTTAGCACTCTTTTTCAAGGTATGGAGAGGCTGCAGAAAGACCCAGAAAGTGAAGTGTTTTGTTGTGATTTGTTTGTCTGTTCTGTTGCTTTTGTTGTTTGTTTGCATTAAATTATATCGGGTCAGAAAAATTGGTAAATCATAACGCAATAAGCAAATCAGCTTGAATAGCCTCAGCGAAGGCTAAAGAAGTTTTGTACATTTCCACCCAGGAACATAAAGTAAACCTGGTATGTCAATTAGGAGGAAATGTGTGGGCGTATCCTCTCTTTGTTCCGTTGATGACCTATGAAGGAAATTTGTATGTATGTCAAATATACAAACCCTTTCTTTTATACAGCATCTTCACTATTGTTATCGTTGATGGATTAAGATTTTTATGTTGAATTGTTCTATCTTTAGAAAAACAGTCTTTTTGTCCTCATATATGACTTTTAATGTGCATTTAACATTGCTTTAATCATTGATAATTTGTCTATTAGGAGAGAGAATGTGTCTAACCACCTGACATAAAAAGAAGACCTCTCTTCTACTGAGGACCAACAATTCAACAGCCACAGCAATATGTCAATAACACATACTCCCCTCAGGTGACTTACATCTTTTATTTGTAGGGCCACCTTTATCAAACCTCTTAATTTTATCCCTTACCTGTCAAGTGCACTTTAAAAAGAGCTGTATATAATGAATTGTGGGAGAGTAGGGGAGGACTGAAAGAGTTAATTCTTTCATCTTTCACAGTGAAATAAAGTTAATAGGCTGCCAATAACATGGGCTACAGTTGCAAAGCTAAAGTTATAAGTAATCCTAAAGGGAAAGAGGAAAATTGTTCCTGACAAGCTGAAATTACTTTATAAAACCTCTTATGTGTTGAGAAGCCCTGAGTTGGTCAAGGCATGAAGCTTATTTCAATATTTAACTCAAGTCTGTTTCTAAAGAAAATATCTTGCCCAGTATCCTTTTCCTAAAGCACACCCTTTAACCCAGTATTCTTTTTTTTTTTTGTTTCTTTTTCTTGTTGGCATGGAGACTAAGAATCACTCCACCAGACTGATCAATGCACGGTTACATCAACATAACATTTTCAGTCAAGTTCCCAGGAGCCTTCCTCCTGAGTCTGTCATTTTGATTCAGATAACTAAATCAGGCTAAGCACAGTGATGATAACGGGTGACTTGCCTCATTAGCTGACTCCTGCTGTTCTAGCTGCCAGGAAGCTCTGTGCTGACTGCAGAGGAGCTTGGGAGTGATAACTAACTTTCTCAAAAAAAAATAATTTTGATGTATTTTTCTGGTAATTCTCATCTTGCATTTTGACAGTAATTTTATAGAATGGCATAGGTACTAAGTCCATGTGACCAGATATTTCTCCTGTAAATATGTGCCTTGTGAATGGTTTCATGAAGAGGAGCAAAGAGGAGCTCTCATGTAGGGGACTATTTAAAAATGTTCGGCGCATTTGTCTCTTTCAAAAACCACATAAACATGTGATATCGCTTTAATTAACAGTATTTGAAATATTACAACTCTCTGTCCTCCAGCATGAAGGTAGAGTCAGTGACCAAGGCTCTCTGTAAAATAATATTTTCATCGGACCTGAGAAGTTATTAGGTCTATTTCACGAAATACTACCTCTTAGAAATGAACAACCAATTATCGGTAGGAATTTTTGATTCATGGGGGAGAGTAAGCAAGCAAGAAAAACATGAAAAAACAAAAGGCCTCATTTAGGCATCACAATCTCATTCTGAGGCTCATGAAATTAGATATAATTATCCTTGTGGCTGAAAGCTGCCTGTGGAAAAAAAAATGAATGGGAACGCACAATCGGAAGCAAAAGGAGCTGCAATTACACCACGATCAATGTCCCAACTGAGAGAATAGCAGCAAATTAAGAAGGGCCGTTCCAAATCAAACATTATTTTAGCAATATTATGACTTCTCAATGCAGCTCTCACTACTAGCAAAAAGCTAATCTTTAAAACGACATCCACAAAAGAAGCACTTATGATTCCAATACTTGCTGGCATCTTCCTCTTCACTGACAAACATTTCTCTACAGAAATATCCCAAATAGCCTTTCTTTCCATTTAACGGTCCTACACCCATTCATACTGTACTTGTTAAACACCAAGCAGTGTTGGACATGTTTCCTGAATGTAAATTCTCACTTCAACGGGTGAAAATCTACAATAGGTTTGTATGGACACATCTGCTCAAACAATGGCTTAAGTTGTGTTTGAGCACCATCCTAAACGGAATGACACAGAGATATCTGCAATGAGCTCTGAACTGATGGCCTGAAAACATCGAATTAGTGAAAGGAAAATTATACAGATTTAAGGTTTAAAAATATGAAGTTAAAAGAGTATGTTTCAACTCAGGACTAAACACTGTGAAAAGCAAGTCCAGGCAGCCCCGCCCTGCCGCTAGAACTAACAGACCATAAAAGGAAAGGAATGCAGAACAGACCAGGAGTACCGATCTGACTCACAGGCCACCTGGCAGGAAGAGATAAGCCCCCAGCCCCCGACATCCAGGACACCCCAAACCTGCCAAT
This sequence comes from Rattus norvegicus, assembly GCF_021556685.1. Lineage (NCBI taxonomy): Eukaryota > Metazoa > Chordata > Mammalia > Rodentia > Muridae > Rattus > Rattus norvegicus. The sequence goes on along the minus strand of NC_141534.1, from coordinate 11,140,877 downwards.
GTGTGTAGCTATACCTTATTACCTCATCATGTGAAATAGCCAATCATATGTGAACATGTCTATGTGCCTCGTTTGAATCCACCAATCCCCGTAACTATGCATCTGCTTCTGTACGCCCGCTTCTGCTTCCCCAATCCCTATAAAAGCCCCATGCTGGAGCTGCTGGGCGTGCAAGTCCTCCAAAGAGACTGTGTGCCCGCAGGTACCTGTGTTTTCCAATAAACCCTCTTGCTGATTGCATCCGAGTGGACTCAGCTCGGTCATTGGGCGCTTGGGACTCCTCCTGAGGGAAAGGTCCTCTCTGGGGGTCCTTCATTAGTATGCCTACAACCTCATGCAGGGAACAGTAAGATGACTTGAAGGTATTTTACTTTTAAACATGTGATATTAATTTTCAACACAACTCCGTCATCTCCTCCAATTCTTATTTTCTGTTTACTTCTTTACATAAATTAGACTTTATAATCAAACATGAAAGGTTTCCCCCTTAAAATTGTTCACACATTTCTACCTTGACTAAAGGACTATTTTATTTTTGCTGGTTTGGGAACCCTTAATATTTTGAAAACAATCTAGTAGAAGAAATATATATATATATATATATATATATATATATATATATATATATCAAACTTTAAACAGGTTTAAACACAGTCTAGGTCAAATTTTGACCTGCCTGAAGAATAGTTTTATCCCCTTAGATAATTGACTCTGTTTTTTCCTCACTGGTAAGCAGACTTCTATGCTTTCTGTAACTACTGCAAAGGCATGAGGCATTACATGTTAGTTGGAGGTTATAGAAATCATCAAAGAACTTACTAGAATTTTCTCTGACTAGAACTCCTGCATGCACATATATAGGACTTTTTTATTACCACCATGGGGTCAGATGTTTCTAACTTGGTACTTTCTGCTACATCATTACCCTAAAAATGCACAAGTAATAAAATACATTCTCACTGATGTTTGTAGCCCAACTTCCTTCTATCTCACTGTTATTCCCATCTTTAATTACCTCGTTCAGTACTTTTCAAGGGCACTGACCATGCTCTGACCTCAATTGTCAAAACACCACATTGCTAAATTGAGTGACTGCTTTTTACTTTTACTCCTACTTGGACACTTAATTTCAGTTAACACATGTCTTCATCTTGCTAACAGTAGCTATCCTGAGTTTATCAAATACCAAATTGTCCGTAACAATAGCCCTTTTGCTACTTCAAATCTGTGTTCATTTTTCTGACTGATATATAGATTTTCTCATAGTGTTGGCTCTAAGTTTTCTGCCCGTATTTATTTTCTTGGGAATTATGAAAACTAAATGGCTAAAAGACAGAAATTGCAAATATCTCAAGTTGCTAGAATTCTTTAATATTTGTTTTTATTTAAAAACAACGAGACCTAGAGCTGATATAGTGGAATTTTTCTTATGGGTATGCTTTCTAATGCAGAGAAAATTGAAACTTTGACATTGAGCTTTCCCTTTGAAATTTTATATCTCTATAAACATTAGTATTCATGAATTCAAAGTTTATTTTAGTTTATGTAATACAAAATCAAATTTATGTGGTGACCACAATAAACATAAACAAAAGACTTTATTTACACATAATTTCAAACTTCCCTTTCTTTAAACCTTATCAAAATTATGAAAGGAATCTCATTTATTCCAATTTTAGAACACCAATTTCACATTCAATTTAGAAAAAAAAAAGCAAAAACAAAAAAACTCTGCCTTCTCAAAGTAAGGAAGTATCCAAAATGGCATTTTATAGTCTGTTCTGTATTTAGTAAGTTATACTCTCACCTTTTAGATTTCTTGAGTGAGAAGAAATAATTATTTCGAAAGGTATTTGAAAGTGCTCTTTCCCACACATGTCTCTACTGTTAATGATATGATGCCTGGAAAAACACTGTCTTATATTTCCTTCTTGTTACAAATATAGAAGGTGAGACAAATACACTCAAATGCTGTTGTTTCCTGGTAGATACGAAGCCTTTGCTGGAACCTGACCACCTCTCAGGGATGTGCTAACCTTTGTCAATGGATGGACATAAGGGAGCCAGACAAATCGATATGGAATAGAAAGATATTTAGCAAAGGGTTTTTTTCCTAAATTGAATAAACATTTTAAAAATGTTCCTTGGTCTTAACTTGTTTTATATTTTTTCAGGATTAGTCATGGAGACTCTTTCTTTTACGGCCTTCTTTGTAATGGTTTGATACAATGAAATGAGCCAATCTTATTGTAAATATTTTCTTCTTCGGATCTAAAAGTCGTTGTTTCTCTGTGAGTTTTTAGCTTCCTGAATAGTGCTGCTAAACATTACATTAGAATCATCTATATTTTTATTTACTGCTGTATTTGTGCACTTTATCATTTCACTAAAGTTAATTCTATATCTTATGTTTTGTGGGCTTTGTTTTCTCTTAGAGTGCTCCTACTACAAAATTATAGCTCTGATCTGTATTACTAGAGTTTATTACTTTCCTTTTCATGTTTGATCTATTATCAAAGAACATAATTTTGTGTAACATTTGAAGTGTTCTTCAAATGACTCTCCTTTTATATTGAATTCTGAAAATGCACTAGCATTTCTTTAAAAAGCTGAATATTTCTTTCCTGAAGAACCTATTTTCAGATTAAAAATTTTATACACTTTAGTGGTATTCTTATCTCTTCAAATTTCTATGTAATCTCTAAATGTAAATTATTTAAAGTAACATCTAGTAGATCGGATCCACTAACCATGATAGTCAACATGCATATCTTTGATAATCTTAAATTCTTGTTGATTTTTTTCAATCATCTTGAGAAAATAAGAAAAACAATGATAAACTGTAAATCATTAGTGTGTTGGTAAGAATGCTGAAATGAAGATCAGCATGACAGAATTAACATGCTTGCTTTTCTTGATAAAAGATGGTAAAGAGCCCAACTAATTAAGACTCCTTTATTTCCTGCGAATTATACTCCATGCTTTTTCTCTAAATAAAATCAAATAAACGTATCAGTACTGTATACAAATGTCAGTGTTTTGTGTGCTCTTAGAAATAGTATTACAAAAAATTGTCTTATATTTCATTCTTGTTATAAATATGAAAAGTAAGACAAATACACTTATACGCCCAGTTTGTGGAAATATTTATCAATCTTAATAATTTATATGCAGACCCTTTTGTCATCCATAATTGCTTATCTTCTTCCTAGGAGACAAATTGTTTTTAATGCCTGTCTGGTGTTTAATTATTCCATTTCATTCCTCACTTATTATACTATAGAAGATAAAACAACTGTTTTCTTTTTCTTGTTGTCAAATGGAATTAATTTAATATTCTATATCTCTGCAGAGATTCTAATGGTTAATGTACAATAAAAATAGTGGCACCTATTAGTAAGATTTGAATGTGAAATACTTCCCACATATTTGAACAATAATTTTATGGCAATTCTTTATTAAGAAAAATATCTCCTATATTCAAAAAGACTGTACATTTTGCTAGACCTCATATTGAGTAATACAACTTAGAGAGTTAATAATACATCTTGAGGTCACTTAAAACTTAAGACGGGCATCTTACAGTATAATGGTCTTGTTTAAATTGACTTTAAGAGGGTTGGGGATTTAGCTCAGTGGTAGAGCACTTGCCTAGCAAGTGCAAGGCCCTGGGTTCGGTCCTCAGCTCAAAAAAAAAAAAATTGACTTTAAGAGAACAATGCAATAACAAATTTTATTTCTCTTAAATTTCCCATATAATCAAGTTCTACGACTAAATTATAGCATAAATATAATTTAAAAGTTCTTCACTGTGCTCCTGACTCAGAGAACTATGTGCATCTATGTGTATGTTACAGTTCCAGCAAATATAGTCAAAACGCATTTTAAAGCAATAACATGTGCCATAAATTTTGAATGTGACATATGTATATTATATGTATATTGAAAGCATTTGTTCCTCTGTTGCCTGGTCAGTTGGAGCCAGTGGAGGTCAGTTGGTGTCAGTTCTTAATCCCTTTTAAACTCTGTTAGAGATTTTTATAAATTATCCGTGATTGCTTTCTATGTGATAACATCTATGATATTGAGATAGAGAAAGAGCAAAGTACTTCGCTAGCAGCACAGACACAGAGACAGATAAGACAATCTTCAGGCCCAGTCTCATACAGCAGACAGAGAACAATGAGAGACATAGAATAAAGGAATTAGATCATTCTAATCTGCCCTTAATCTTGGTTAATTTAGATAGTAGGAACGTGATTTTCTTATTTCTTTTCCACACTGTGATGTTGTTGAATTATGGATGACTCTAAGTCTAGTATTATTACTGAGTTTAAATTGAGGTAAAACTTCAAATGCTATAACTATGTTTAGACTGTCCGAGGCAGGAAAGATGGTGTAAGGAGTTGAGTTACTGGGGGTTGCTTTCAGAGGACGATAGCACAGCTCTATGTCTACAATCTAATATGCTCCCTAGTCCAGACAGGACCGAGCCAGCTCGCCTCAAGACCTTGCTTCCAAGCCTCATCATTTTTCCACTATAATAGAAGAAAATGAACACAAGTCAAAGCAAAGTCTTTTCTCCCTTAAGTTATTTATATCAGACATGTTGTCACATCACTGAGAAACGTTATCTAATAGAAGTATTGGCATTGGAAATGTTGCCTTTGGTATTGGAACTTCATAGCAATATCGAACAATGTGGACTTGAATGTCAGAGAAGTGACAGAATCCTGTAGACTTAGTGGCCTAACTTGTTGGAAGTGTGACAGGCAAAAAAGACAGTAGAAACAAGGGCAGAAAAACCAGGCTTATGAGAATTTACATTAAAAAAAAAACTTTGTCGGAAATTGTACTACAGATCATTCGTGGTACCTTATATCAAACATTTTGACTGTGTTATTCCAGTTTTCTAAAGTTTTTGGTGGTATTGACTGACACTAATCAATAGACTAGTGACTTTGCTGGAAAAAATTCAAAATAGAGTAGATTGCAGGGTATGGCATGGCTAATACTTACTTAACTTAGCTAAATTTACAGTAAGAAAGTTAAACAAACAGCAGGTCAGAAAGAGGTGGAAATGTGGTTTGAGAAAAAAAATGACATTTAAAATTAGGTGACTGAAAGGTATAGACAAGATGGCTAGAGATATTAAATAGATGGATCTAAACGTAAGGAAGAGAATACTTCATCAACATTAATAAAATATAACTGTACAATGAGTAGTTACTTTTCATAATCTCCAGGACATAATAATATATTATTTAAAATCTGTGACTTAAAACTAAAGTATTTGGACATGGAAACATGGCTCGGTGATCAGAAGCACTTGTTATTGCAGAGGATCTGAGTTTGTGTCCTAGACCCGACATGTCAAGTTTCAGGGAATCTGACGCCTACATTTCCTCTTTCAAAGCATCAGACATGCACATGTGGCACCTGCATATTTGCAACCAAAACAATCATAGAAACAAAATTTAAAAAAAAAAAACAAACAAAACATTAAGAATGATTTCAGAGAAAGTGTCTGAAGACTGATACGGTGACTCAGCAGTAAAAAGCTTTCCTCAGCTCATTACCTTACTTTGTTCTCTGAAACCCACACTGGGTTAGTTAAACTGGTTACTCACATTCCCTCTTTACACATAAGAGAGCAATCAAGCATGACCTAGGGTGAGGTTATAAATCTTTAAAGCCTGCCCCAGTTACTTACTTCCTTCAGCAAGGACATACCTCCTAAATATTTCATGAAGTCCCCAAACATAAACACCACAGCTGAGGGCTTTGTTTACAGATACACAAACCAATGAGCTAAATTTCTCCTTCAGATCACCACACATGATAGAAAGAACTGATTCCCAGTTTTTTACACACACACACACACACACACACACACACACACACACACACACACACACACACAGAGTCATGTATGATATGAACTAAAAAACACAAATACACAGATTTAGTAAATAATAATAGTAATAATAATAATAATAGTAATAGTAATATATGACACTACAAAGACTTCAGGGAAAGAAAAATTGTTGAACAGCGCCATATTGCAAATTATTTTCTCCAGTTCACTCATAGTAGTAATCAGAAGCCACAAGAATCCTAGTCTTAGCAGACCTCACTCCATCTCGTTGTGGCAGCAGAACTTTGTGCTTGCTGTATAATATTGGTATTTTAGACACTCAGAGTCTAAGACTCAGGGGCTTATGAGAATCTCACAGTATTGAAGAATAAAGACCAAACCCAATCAATGAGTCACAATGTAGTTCTTGTGAGCCATCAGAAACAAGGAATCAAGGACAGAATTCTTTGGCCCTGTACAAATGGTTACGTATACAAAAACCTTTTGCATTTACAGTTAATGGGCCAGTAAGGCTTGGGAGTGGAAGCATCAGTGACTTTGTTGTAACACGCTGTGTCTCCTAGCAATTCCAGAAGCTTCACACATAAATTCTTACAAACACAACTGCCTAACCAGGGGCAGGACAAAGGCAATGGCAAAAGCCATGAATGGGTAGGAGGAAGCCCATGAAACCCTTACCTTACACAAGGAACTACAGGAAAGTAGTGAACAATGAAAGGTGTTCTCAGAGAAGAATACTCCAATTAAATGGTCAGACCTGTAAAACACATACAAGTAACACTTACAAACTGAGTAAATTGTACTATTTATTTAGCAAGATATATGTATATACATATGCATATACAATATTTTAAAACCATTAACAAAAAAGAAGCCATGAATTAGAGAGAAAAAATGCATAGGAGAAAATTGTTCTTGTCTCCAATCTTGATTAAGTATGATATGGACAAGCTTTTGCCCTAAGTTGTGCCAGCACAAATAGACTCACCCTATTTCTACACTTGCTTAGCCAAGATGAACTACCCTCTGAAATTGTGAAGCAAAATAAAACCTCTTTCCTTATCATTGTTTCTCCTAGGTATGTTTTCACAGTGACAAGAAAAGCAGCCAACTGAAAGAACAAAACATACAGCGTATGTTATGAAATTTCATTAATGGCTTTTGAATTATATCAAATGAATTTATACTAATAAGAACGGTAATTAATATCACTTACATTGTGGCAACATGACGAGATTTTTTTCTTTTCTTTAATTGGATTTCTTAATTTACATTTAAATTACTATCCCTTTTCCTGGTTTCCCCTCCAGAAATCCTCGATCCCATCCCCCTCCCCCTGCTTCTATGAGGGTTCTCTCCCAGCCCATCACCCCCTCCCTGACATTCTCTTACACTGTAGCATCAAGGGTTGACAGGATCAAGGTCCTCTCTGCCTATTGATGCCCCCACAGTGACATTCTCTGCTACTTGTGCAGCTGGGGCTGTCAGTGCACCCTTTGCATTCTTTGGATGCTGGATGAGTCCCTGGGAACTCTTGGGGGTTTGAGTGGTTGGTATTGTTGTTTTTCTTATGGGGTTGCAAACCCCTTCATCTCCTTCAGTCCTTTCTCTAATTCCTCCATTGGGGACGCCATTCTCAGCTCCATAGTCTGCCTCAGTATTTATCATGTTCTGGCAGAGCCTCTCAGCAGACAGCTATGCACCTCTTGGCATCCATGATAGTGTCTGGGTTTGGTGATTGTATATGTGATGGATCCCAAAATGGGGCAGTCTCTGCCTTTCCTTCAGTCCCTGCTCTACTCTTTGTCCCTGTATTTCCTCCAGTGTGTATTTTGTCCTCCCTTCTTAGTAGGAACGAAGCATCCACACTTTGGTCTTCCTTCTTCAAGTACTTCATACGATCAGTGAATTTTTTTCTTAGGTACTCCAAGCTTTTCGGCTAATATCCACTTATTGGTAAGTGAATACCATGTGTGTTCTTTGGATACTGGGTTACATCACTCAGGATGACATTTTCTAGTTCCATCTATTTGAATAAGAATTTCATAAAGTCATTGCTTTTAATAGCTGAATAGTAAGTACTCCAATTGTGTAAATGTACCACATTTTCTGTATCCATTCCTGTTGAAGAAATTCTGCGTTATTTGCAGTTTCTGGCTTTTATAAATAAGGCTGCTGTGAACATAGTAGAGCATGCATCCTTGTTATATGTTGGAGCGTCTTTTGGGTGTATGACCAAGAGTTGTATAGCTGGATCCTCAGGTAGCACTATGTCCAATTTTCAGAAGAAACTTCAGATTGATTTCCCGAGTGTTTGTACTAGCTTGCAATCTCACCCACAATGGAGGAGTGTTTCTCTTTCTCCATATCCTCACCAGCATCTGCTGTCACCTGAGTTTTTGATCTTAGCTATTCTGACTGGTGTGAGGTGGAATCTCAGGGTTGTTTTTATTTGCATTTCCCTGATGACTAAGGATGTTGAACATTTCTTTAGGTACTTCTCAGCCATTCGATAATCCTCAGCTGAGCATTCTTTGTTTAGCTCTGACCACCATTTTAAAGTAGAGTTATTTGTTTCTCTGGAGTCTATGTTCTTGAGTTCTTTGTATACATTGGATATCACTGACCTTCTATACAATGTAGGATTGGTAAAGACATTTTCTCAATCTGTTGGTTGCCATTTTGTCCTAATAATAATGTCCTTTGCCTTACAGAAACTTTGCAGTGTTATGAGGTTTCAGTTGTCAATTCTTGATCATAGAGCATAACCCATCGGTGTTCTGTTCTGGAATATTTCCCCTGTGCCCATGTGTTTGAGGCTTTTCCTCACTTTCTCTTCTACTAGTTTCAGTGTATCTAGTTTTATGTGGAGATTTTTGATCCACTTGGTCTTGAGTTTAGTACAAGGGGATAAGAAAGGGTTGATTTACATTCTCCTACATCATGATTACCAGTTGGATGACCACCATTTGTTGAAAATGCTGTCTATTCCCACTGGATGGTTTTGTTTCCTTTGTCAAAGACCAAGTGACCATAGGTGTGTGGGTTCATTTCTAGGTCTTCAGTTCTATTCTATTGATCTACCTGCCTGGCTCTGACAAAACATTTTTTAAATACAATATCATATCTCCCTCTCCTTTCCTCCTACAGAACCATCCCATGTATCCCTCCATAATTTCCTTGAAATTCATGACTTCTTTTTTACTAATTGCTTGTGCTTGTATATGTGTATATTTATATACCTATATATCGCTAAATATAACCTGTGTGTTATATATACTGTTACCTTCAGGTAAGTTTTCAGTGATGACACTGGATGACCAAAATAAACAAACAAAAAGCCCACAAACAAACGAACAAAAAAAAGAGGTAAGGCATAACTCTAATTCCTTAAATTCCTTATTAGTTTATAATATTAAAAACCATTATAACCTTTTTGGAATCCTCAAACACAAAATATGTACAGTTGAAACACCCTAAGCATTTAGTAAAATAACTAATAATTAGTTAAAATACACATCTAAAACATTTTATCAGGCAATATACGCTCAAAACATATAAAAAACAGTCCATTACATTTTATCATTATTTCGTCCAATTAACATTAAGAATACCTGTACTTTTTTGTCATCTTACAAGCATAAACTATCAGACATACCTTAATAGTTGTTTAAGTGTAATACATACACACATACAAACAAAATTATTCTTTGAGAAATGTTTGAAAGAATAAAATACATAAAATACTTAGAACTTCATTTAAGTCCCCATAGTTATTTTATACCCTTATTGGAAAAGATATAAAATAAAATATAGAGCACATGATTTAGTGAAACATAACTCTGGAAACTTAAAAGAACTAAAATAAAAACCTAAAAACTGGAAACAGAAATAATATGGAACAAAATAGAAAATTAGTACTTGAAATTTTCTCTTCGAAATTTATGATCCTTAACAAAGGTGTGTGCACACTGCTCAGGGTCTAGTACAATTCCAGTGTTCCCTCCATTAGGGTTTTGTATTGAGCAATAAGACAGCTCTCACTCGGTGTTTAAGGTAGTGGTACTGGTTTTGTTTTGTTCCATTTTTCTCAATATTGGAGATTCAAATCAGGGCTGAGCAAACGTTATGCAAATGCTCCACCACTAAGCTAAAAGGTCTCTCACTTAGGATCCCCCTTTTTGACATGTAACTATTATTTGAGTGGCACATAAGCATTCTTAGCTAATATCTCATATTTTCCATTTGTGCTGTGCAGCTATATAGGTCTATTTTAAGTATACGGGATACATTCTTCTGGTACTTGTACGCAAAATTTGGCAGAAATATAACTGATAAATACATAATACTCACAATACTATGAAAATGCTGAAGAAAAGTAATGCAGGGAGCAGGGACATTGCTTCCAAATCTAAAGACCTGAGTTTGTTCTTGAGACCTCATGTGGTTGAATGATAAAAATGACTTGCAAGTTGTCCTCTGACATTCACTAATGCCCTGGCACACACATATGTACACTCAGAGACACAGAACAAGTCTACACACTAAACATTACAAAAACATGGATATCTTTTATTTTTAGTGCACACATATTTACGTTTTTCACCATCTTTGCAGATTTCTCCAGAATAATACGTCTTTAATTTGTTTAAAAGCCTTTTGAATTTTATAAAATGGAAGGAATGATTTAGAGGACAAAATTGTTTTGTTTTTGTTATTTATTGACTTTAGAGACACCATCTTATTATACAGTTAAAATTGGCTTATAACTGCTATGAGCATAGAAGCATGCCTCTTCAATAAGTCCACATTTATTTATTTATTCCTTTATTTATTTATTTTAATTATTTTTAATCCTTTTTTTACAGTCCAGTTGTTATGCCCCCATTCCCCAGTCTGTCCTCCCACAGGTTGTTAGCCCTTTTCCCTTGCCCTGTCTCCAAGAGGATGCCAACTCTGAAATTTCTCACAAACAACCTGCGCTAGTTGAAAAAATAAAACATACTGCCAATGTTTTTAAGTTTACCATGAGAAGAATTAAAGCCACCTAAATTCCAAATCCGCCGTTATGGTTTGAATATGTTATCAAAATCTTTAAATTCCCACCAATTTTCAAGTATTTATTATATTCCTTGATTTAATCTTTTGGATTAAAAAATACTAAAAATATTTTTTTTTAATTTTAGAAATTCATTTTATCTACTAAATTAAAAAATAAGATTGGAGTCATTGTGAAAGCGCCTCACGCTATCTAAGGCACAGTATGTGCTACATTTTATATTTATTTTAGTGACATGAGAAAATAGTCTTGAACAGTGAAGTTTATAAGTAGTAAAATTTCACATTTCACTAGTTATTGTGTTCTGGAACTCTGGCCAAATCCCTTCATCAGCAGGGATGTGGTTCAGAAGGTCACTGAGCTTACCCATTTGTTTTTATCTTAGGATAAGATGGGTTTTGAAGTGAGACATGTTCTTCTGCCTGAAGGAGTAGACGAGCCTAAGACTGAAAAGGTTTGCACAATTACAAACGCACTAATCCTTTCCACAGGATTTGGCTCTCTACACGTTATGTAACATTTTTTTTAAAAAATGTGCATTTGGTTGTCAAGATTTGAACTTTTTGGATTATAAGATTAAACTCTCAGGATTGTGACTTTTTGATACTCTGATCTTTTGAAATTTCTGTACTTCAGAGATCTTGATTTCATGGTGTTTCAGTGTAAGTTTTTATGGTGTTGAGGACTGTGTCTTCATGATTATGATCAGCACTGCTCAGTTCTGGGTGATACATGCCAAACCATTTAAAGAGATCTTCTCTACTCTGTATCCTGAATCTGGGTGAGTGGTTTTGATTATGCAATTCAGTGAGCAGCCATCTGGGAAGTGAGGCACAAGTCTTCCTTTTGATAAATACACGTAAATTCACACTTTAATAGAGGTATATATTTATATTAAATTTCTTCTTTAATGGCCTCATAGATGCATGAGAAAGTTTATTATGATTGGCTGAGCCTTGATTGTGTCAAAGGTTGTCTGTACTTCCTGCGTTTGGACATAGTTGCTGCACCACTCTTGCTCAGCCCTGGTGGAAACAACTGCAGACCATGACTTCCCTGACCCAGAATCTTAGGGTAGCTGTTAACACAGCAGGGATGGATATGACTAGTGTTGATTACTACCAAATAGTAATGATTGACTATTGATAGTACCAGTCTTGTAAGGCCTAGTCCCAGTAGTGACAGCTGTGAGTTCATGATTATAATGGCTATGTCATGCCTAGGAAGTGACATTTCACAGTGCTTTTTCTGATTTTGTCTTGTTAACTCTCCCTTTTTTATTTATGTTTTTTTCCCATAAGTCCCCATCCCTTTCCCCTCCCCCATATGGAGATTCCCCCCCATCCATAACCCTTACTGCACCACTCCACATTCCCTGCACTAGGGATCCAAATTTGGCAGGATCAAGGAGTTTCCCTTCCACTGATGCCCCAACAGGGCTATTCTCTGCTACATATACAGTTGGAGCCCTGGATCAGTCCATGTATAGTCTTTCAGTAGTGGTTTAGTCCCTGGAAGCTGTGGTTGGTTGTCATTGTTGTTCTTATGGGGTTGCAAGCTCCTTCAACTATTTCATTGCTTCCTCTAATTTACCCCAAGGGGGTCCTATTCTCAGTTCAGTGGTTTGCTGCTAGATTTGACCTCTGTATTGGATACACTCTGTATGTGTCTCTCAGGAGAGACCTATGTCTGGTCCCTTTCAGCATGAATTTTTTAGCTTCATCAATCTTATCTAGTTTTGATGACTGTATATACATGGGCCACCTGTGGGGCAGGCTCTGAATGGCCATTCCTTGAGTCACTGCTCTAAACTTTGCTTCCGTACCCCCTTCTATGGATATTTCCCCCTTTTAAGAAGGAGTGGCAGCATCCACATTGTGGTCATTCTTCTTGAGCTTCCTGCGGTCTATGGATTGCATCTTGGATAATTCGAGCTTTTGGATTAATATCCACTTATTAATGAGTACATACCAAGTGTGTTTTTCTGGGATTGGGTTACCTCACTCAGGATGATATTTTCTAGTTCATTCCATTTGCCTATGAATTTCATGAAGTCATTGTTTTTGATAACTGAGTAGTACTCCATTGTGTAGATGTACCACATTTTTTTAATCAATTCCTCTGTTGAAGGACATCTGGGTTCTTTCCAGCTTCTGGCTATTATAAATAAGGCTGCTATGAATATAGTGGAGCATGTCTCTTTGTTGTATGTTGGAGCATCTTTTGGATATATGCACAGGAGAGGAAAAGCTGAGTCCTCAGTTAGTGGAATGTCCAATTTTCTGAGGCACCTCCAGACTGATTTCCAGAGTGGTTATAGCAGTTTGCAATCCCACCAACAATGGAGGAGTTTTCCTCTTTTTACACATCCTTGCCAGCATCTGCTGTCACCTGAGTTTTTTATCTTAGCCATTCTGACTGGTGTGAGGTGGAATCTCAGGGTTGTTTTGATTTGCCTTTTCCTGATGACTAAGGATGTTGAACATTTCTTTAGGTGTTTTTTGACCATTCGATATTCCTAAGCTGGGAATGTTTTGTTTAGCTCTGTAGCCCATTTTTAATAGGGATATTTGGTTCTCCAGAGTCTAACTTCTTCAGTTCTTTGTATATTTTGGATATCAGCCCTCTATCAGATGTAGAATTGGTAAATTTCCTAATCAGTTGGTTGCCCTTTTGTCCTAATGACAGTGTCTTTTGCCTTACAGAAGATTTGCAGTTTTAGGAGATCCCATTTGTAGATTCTTGATCTTACAGCATAAGCCATTTGTATTTTGTTCAGGAAATTTTCCCCAGTGCCCGTGTGTTCAAGACTCTTCCCCACTTTTCCTTCTATTAGTTTGAGTGCATCTGGATGATGTGGAGTTTCTTGATCCACTTGGACTTATGCTTTGTACATGGTGATAAGAACAGATTGATTTGCATTCTTCTACATGCTGACCTCAAGTTGAACCAGCACCATTTGTTGAAAATGCTATCTTTCTCCATTGGATGGTTTTAGCTCCTTTGTCAAAGATGAAGTGACCATAGGTATGTGGGTTCATTTCTGGGTCTTCAATTCTATTCCACTGATCTATCTGCCTGTCTCTGTACCAATACCATACAGTTTTTATGACCATTGCTCTGTAATACTGTTTAAAGTCAGGGATGGTGATTACCCCAGAAGTTCTTTTATTGTTGAGGATAGTTTTTGCTATCCTGGGTTTTTTGTTATTCTAAATAAATTTACAAATTGCTCTTCCTATCTCTCTAAAGAATTGAGTTATAATTCTGATGGAGATTGCATTGAATCTGTAGATTGCTTCTGGCAAACTGGTCATCTTTACTCTATAAATCCTGTGAATCCATAAGCATGGAAGATCTTTCCATCTTCTGAGATCTTCCACAATTTCTTTCTTCAGAGACTTGAAGTTCTTGTCATACAGATCTTTCACTTACTTGGTTAAAGTCATACCAAGATAATTTATATTATTTGGGACTACTGTGAAGGGTGTCATTCTCCTAATTTCCTTCTCAGCCTGGTCATCTTTTGAGCAGAGGAAGGCTACTGATTTGTTTGAGTTAATTTTATACTCAGTCACTTTACTGAAGTTGTTTATCAGGCTTAGTAGTTCTCTGGTGAAACTCTTGGGGTCACCTAAGTATACTATCATATCATCTGCAAATAGTGATATTTTGAATTCTTCCTTTCTAATTTGTATCCATTTCACCCCCCTTTGATGTTTGATTGTTCTGGCTAGGACTTTGAGTTCTATATTCGATAAGTAGGAGAGAGTGGGCAGCCTTGTCTAGTCCCTGATTTTACTGGGATTGCTTCAGTGTTCTCTCCACTTACTTTAATGTTAGCTACTTGTTTGCTGTGCACTGATGTACATGGACCTTGAATTACTGATCTTTTCAGGACTTTTATCATGAGGGGTCTTGAATTTTGTCAAATGCTTTATCAGCATCTAATGAAATGACCATGTGATTCTTATGTTTGAGTTTGCTTATATAGTGGGTTACATTGATGGATTTTCATGTACTAAACCATCCGGCATCCCTAGGACCAAGCCTACTTGATCATGATGGATGATCGTTTTAATGTGTTATTTGGTTTGCAAGAATTTGATTGAATATATTTGTGTCAATATTCATAAGGGAAATTGGTCTGAAGTTCTCTTTTTCTTTTTTGGGTCTTTGTGTGATTTCTGTATAAGAGTAATTGTGGCTTCATAGAAGGAATTTGTTAGTGCACCATGTGTTTCAGTTTGTGGAATTGTTTGAGCTCTTCTGTGAAGTTCTGATAGAATTCTGCACTAAACCCGTCTGGACCTGGGCTCCTTTTGGTTGGGAGACTTTTAATAACTGCTTCTATTTCTTTAGTAGTTATAGGGTTGTTTAGATGGTTTATTTGTTCCTGATTTAACTTTGGTATGTGGTATTTGTGTATAAAATTGTCCATGTCCTCCAGATTTTCAACTTCCTCAGATTCTTTTGTTATGTCTCCCTTTTTATTTCTGATTTTGTTAATGTGGATATACTTTGTATGACCTCTGGTTACTGTGGCTAAGGGTTTATCTATCTTATTGGTTTTCTCAAAGAACAAACTCCTGGTTTTATTGATTCTTTGTATAGTCCTTTTCATTTCTACTTGGTTGATTTCAACCCTGAGTTTGATTATTTCCTGCCTTCTACTCCTCTTGGGTTTATTTGTCTTTTTGTTCTAGAGCTATTAGGTATGCTCTCAAGCTGCTGACATATGCTCTCTCCTGTTTCTTTTTGCACGCACTCAGAGCTATAAGTTTTCCTCTTAGCACTGCCTTCATTCTGTCCCATATATTTGGGTATGTTATATCTTCATTTTCATTAAATTTTAAGAAGTCTTTAATTTCTTTCTTTATTACTTCCTTGACCAAGTTGACATTGAGTGGAGCATTGTTCAGCTTCCATGTATATATGGGCTTTCTGACATTAATGTTTTTATTGACAACCAGTCTTAATCCGTGGTGATCTGACAGGATGCATGGGATTATTTCTATCTTCCTGTATTTGTTGAGGCCTGTTTTGTGACCGATTATATGGTCAGTTTTGGACAGGACCATGAGTGCTGAAAAGAGGGTATATATTTTTGATTTAGTGTGGAATGTTCTGTAAATTTCTGTTAAGTCTGTTTGGTTCATAACTTCTGTTATTTTCCCTATGTCTTTGTTTAATTTCTGTTTCTGTGATCTGTCCATTGTTAAGAGTTGGATATTGAAATCTCCTACTTTTATTTTGTGAGGTGCAATGTGTGCTTTGAGCTTTAGTAAAATTTCTTTTATGAATGTAGGTGCCCTTGCATTTGGAGTATAGATATTTAAAATTGAGAGTTCATCTTGGTGGACTTTTCCTTTAATGAACATGAAGTGTCCTTCCTTATCTTTTGTAATGACTTTTGGTTGAAAGTCAATTTTATTTGATATTACAATAGCTACTCCAGCCTCTTTCTTCAGACCATTTGCTTGGAAAGTTGTTTTCCAGCCATTTACTCTGAGGTAGTATCTGTCTTTGTCTCTGAGGAGTGTTTCCTGCACACAGCAAAATGCTGGATCCACTTTACATATCCAGTCTGTTAGTCTATGTCTTTTTATTGGAGAATTAATTCCGTTGATGTTAAGAGATATTAAGAAATAGTAGTTGTTGCTTCCTGTTATTTTCTTTGTTAGAGGTGGAATTATGTTTGTTTGTCTCTCTTTTGGTTTCATTGCAAGGAAATTATATTCTTGCTTTCTGTATGGTGTAGTTTGTCTCCTTATGTTATCTATGTTAATTAATAGTTTTGCTGGATACAGTAACTTAGACTGGCATTTGTGTTCTCTTAGGGTCTGTATGCCATCTGTCCAGGATCTTCTAGCTTTCATAGTCTCTGCTGAGAAGTCTGGTATAATTCTGATAAGTCTGCCTTTATATGTCACTTGACCTTTTTCCCTTACTGCTTTTGATATTCTTTCTTTGTTTTGTGCATTTGGTGTTTTAACTATTATGTGACAGGAGGAATTTTTCTTCTGTTCCAATTTATTTGGAGTTCTTTAGGCTTCTTCTATGTTTATAGGTATCTCTTTCTTTAGGTTAGGGAAGTTTTCTTCTATAATTTTGTTATATATATTTACTGGTCCTTTAATTTGGGAGTCTTCACTCTCTTCTATACCTATTATCCTTAGGTTTGATCTTCTCATTGTGTCCTGGATTTCCTGGGTGGTTTGGGCTAGGAGCTTTTTTTGTTTTACATTATCTTTGACAGTTGTGTCAATGTTTTCTATGGTATCTTCTGCCCCTGAGATTCTCTCTTCTATTTCTTGTATTCTGTTGGTGATACTTGTATCTACGACTCCTTGTCTCTTACTTAGGATTTCCATATCCAGGGTTGTCTCCCTTTGTGCTTGCTTTATTGTTCTATTTCCTTTTTTAAATCCTGAATGGTTTTTTCAATTCCTTCACCTGTTTGGTTGTGTTTTCCTTTAATTCTTTCAGGGGTTTTTGTGTTTCCTCTCTAAAGGCTTCTACTTGTTTACTTGAGTTTCCTGCATTTCTTTAAGGGAGTTCTTTATGTCCATCTTAAAGTCCTCCATCATATCACAAAATGTGATTTTAAATCTAAATCTTGCCTTTCTGTGTGTGTTTGGATATCCAATATTTTCTTTGGTGGGAGAACTGAACTCTGATGATGCCAAGTCATCTTGGTGTCTGTTGCTTAGGTTCCTGTGCTTGCCTCTAGCCATTGGGCTGTCCTGGTGTTTGCTTGTCCTGCTGTTTCTGAGAGTGACTTGACCCTCCTGTAGGCCTCTGTATCATCACTCCTGTAGAACTGTTTTCCTGTTTTCTTTCAGCCTTTTCTGAAAACAGGTGCTCTGATTTCAAGTGTGTGGGCACTCCTGTGAATGTCTTTCCACTCTAGGTGTGGGCAGGAATCAAAGGGTCCTATCCCTGTTTGCTCCTATGTCCTTGCACCCGGGGCACAGTTGGCACTAGGCGATTCCCTCTTGAGTCTTGAATGTGGGCAGAGGGTAGTCTCCTCTGAATTCTCAGGAGTCTCCACACTTCTGAGGCTTCAGCTCTCTCCCCCATAGAATTTGGGTGCAGGGAGCTGTTTGGCCTGTTCAAGTCCATCCTGGGCACAGACCAGAAGCACGGTACTGACAGCTGTCTGTTCCTATATCCCTGTGTCCAGAGGCACTGGGCAGTTCCCCCTTGGACCAGCGATGTGGGAGGAGGTGTGCAGAGGTGGCAGTCTGTCCTGCAGCCTCGGTATGTCTGCACTCCTGGGTGTTCGGCTCTCTTCCCCACGTGATTTGAATCTACTCTTTCTTTTATAATGTTTCCTGAACCTTAAAGAGAGGATTAAAATGTTTAGCTTAGGACTAAGTTTTCACCCATAACTTATTCTTTGCATCTTGGGCAGCTGTCACGTTCTACTTTTATTCCTCTCTATGGAAGAGACTTTGCTAGTTAAGGTGGATAATAGACTTTGTGAGCATAAACATAAGCAGCTAGAGAGAAAAGGATATTAGTGTTATAACCCAACACTAATGGTAAAAACCAACTAGTGAACTAGATATGATCCCCTATGTCACAGTAGCACACATTTTATGGAAGTAATAAATAGTTTTCTGGTAAGGAGAGAGGCATTGCTCATGACAGAATCTATGAAAATTCCTGCAAGTCCAACTAACAATGTATGGTTGGGAGGTCATAGACACAGAGAGGAATTTGGTACTATTATCTGACTAACCTGAGCAGGGCATTAAACTGCCTTCTCTATACTTCTGATAGAGAAGTGCTCATGTCCCAGAGAAATGCTGCTTCAGCCTTAGTCAGACACCCTTTCTTGCAGTGAATGGTGGCTAATGCTGAGACTCATGGCTACCCAAAAGGCTGAGAAAAAAGTGCTACCTGAAGGGTTTTACCGTGAAAAATGGGACATTTACTTATACTAAGTAAGTTAAGGCTTAGGTGACTTTGAGATCATGAATTTAAAACAACAGAGGTTACCTGTACTGGGCCTGCACAAAACATGCTCTATCTAAACTTTGTTATATAATGGGGAGGATTCATAAGGACCTGCACTTTACTGATTACTGAGTTACTGAAATATCAGCTGCTGGCAGAATCTGGAAGAGGAGTCATTGTCCTGTGCCCAGAGCTGATGCCAAAGTAACTCCAAAGACATGGCCAGTCAGATGAACCTAGATGAACAGTATGGATTATAAAACAAATTGAGGAGGCATGAGTTTGAGAAAATGATTTTTAAGAAAGAGGAAGGAGGAGGAGAGGGGTGGGAGGGAAATGGGGGAGTGTCCGGGTGAAAGTGTTCAGTATTAATTACTGTATATTGCAAAAATTTGCTAAAGTTTATAAAATTAATGAACAACTATTTTAGCATAAATGTAGTATTTTTTTCATTTGGATAAAGACACAAGTAAGCACTGCTATTACTTGTCATGTAGCTTTTTTTTTCAATTTCTTTACACATATCCTAAGTAATACATTTTCATTCTACATATATAGCTTTCTTTACATAAGAGTTGGGTCTTTTTCTTTATGTTCTTGTTCTAATTGTGTTTTTAAATTTAGGAGAAATTTTGGAAACGGTTTTAACAAAAGAGTAATAGGTGCACAAATGTTTGTTGTAGCATTATATTATATTTATTCAATCCTAAATTATATCAACATGTAAACAAATATTTAGTTATGTATGCACATGTGTAGATTTGAACACCAAACCAACTCTCAGTTATTTAAAAATGATTCAGTTATATAACATTTGCCTTGTTATCTCAGTGGAAGTCATTTATAAATTCCAAAGTGACTGTACTAGTTTACACATTTGCCAACATTGTAAAAGTTCCCTTTTTACTCTCATCCATGTAAACATTTGCTTAACTGTTGTGTTGATGATGACCAATGTAACTAAATGTAGATAATACTTGAAAGTGGTTTTATTCTGCAAGTTCTTTATAGTCAATGATGTTGAATGTTATGTAAAGTGATAACTAACAATATTTTATTTTAATATTGAAAGTTCTCTGTTTAGATCTGTGGATCATGTATAAATTGCATGGTTTGTCCCTCATTAATCAGCAAGATTAATTGTCAAGATCTAACCTTGGCTTGAGATGTCTGGGAGCAGTGAAGACAGACATTACAAAGTTAAATTGTAGGTGGAAACTTGCAGCCTATGACCTGCGGGAGATAGCTTTGCAGCTTTCTCTCATTGTGTTCTGCTTTCTTTCTCTCTGATCTGTTTTCTCAAGAGGTCTCCAGACAGTTCTCTTTTATTCTGTATTTTATTCCATTCTCCAAGAAGTTCTCTCTTGCTATTCTAAAAACTCTGGATAGCTCTTCTCCTGCAGACAAAATCACAGTCTTTTATTTTACATATCAATACAGTCATTTACTTTGGGTTTTCTTTTGATTATCTGTGAATCAGCATCTTTGTGACTCCAGTTCCTTAATTTAGGAGACAGCAAGCAGACATTTTCTTTTAACACTGCAAAAGAATTCAGAGACCTGCCTGCCTCTGTTCAACACAGACCAGCTGGGTAAGAACCTAACCTGGAATTATCATTTCTACCACACCTGTGTCTAACCTTCCTTGCTCTGTCCCAGGTCAACTTTGAACTCAGGAATTTATCTGCCTTTGTAAGCATAAACAAAAAACTTAGCTGGGTAGAATCTCCTGTTCACCACTCCCTAAATCGCTTTATGTTCTTCCTTAGTCTCTGGCAAGTTGGTTCACAGCATGGCTGCTTTTGTTCCTTTAAATTTGTGAAACCCCTTATAATTCCTATTTCATTCTTATATATTGCATAGTTGAGAAATTATGTATTTTAAATCTATGATTTTAGAGATATTTTTCCACCATGTTAAGGTCTGAAATGAAGGTCCCAGCATTTACCCATTAGCTACACATTTGCCTCCCAGCCTCATTGTGTCTCTGATCATCATGGCATCATTACCATTAACAGGGTTAACAGTCTACAAAGGAGAAACATAAAATATGTACATTATAATACAAACAAACCTTATTTCACAGCAGCTACCCATTTATACTCATGGAGGCCCAAATCCTCTGGCCCTGTTCCAGGGGAAGTAACCAAGTTAATTTGTCCCCACAAAGACCTTGCTGGACCCAACAATCAACATTGCCAAATTGACACTAAAAAACATTTTACAGATTAAATAAAATTCCAATCAAAATTTCATGGTAATTTTTCCATACATATGGAAAAATAGCCTAAAAATTTAAATGGAAGAATGGGACCAAAGACAGCCAAAGCAATCCTGGACAGTAACAAGACTGAGGGAAGAATCATCTTTCAAATATAGGGAATCAGTGACAGAAATAGCGTAGCACCAGAACAGTGTAGGAATATACATCAGTAAAACAGAATAGAGGCTCCAGATATAATCCCTGGCAACTACATGTACCTGATTTTTTATTAACATGGTAAATTTACACCCTGATTATAATGACTGACACTGGGAAACGTGGACATCAACAAAATGAATCCAAATTCTTATATCTCACTATGCATAAAACTCAGCTGCAATAAATATAGAACATCATTATACAAAGTTATATACTGAAGTTATTAGATTACAAAGCAGGGAGGAAACTTCAAAATATAGTCATAGAGTAAAAAAAAAAGTAATGTAGGACTATGGTCACCCATAGAATAAGGAGAGTTGGCAAATGGGACTTCATGAGTTTTAAAAGCTTCTGTAAAGCAAATGTAATTCCAAATTAAAGAGGTAGAGTACAGAATAGTAAAACCTATATATCAGATACATATCATACAGAAAATAAGTCTATAGAATATATTAAAAAATCTCAGAATACTAAACATCAAGCAAGCAAACAATCCAACCGAAAACGGATGCTTCCTGGGTGTTGAGTTTCTCTTGTAAGAAAGAAAATGTCAAGCTGACCCTTGGGAAGAAAGCTGAAATCTCAGAAGTGCTGAAAGTTCTGAGAGCTCAGGGGAGACCACAAGCACTTCTGCTTGCATTCCTGGCCCAAGAGGAAGCTACCTGGAACCCTCAACACACGGGAACCAAGGAAAAGTCTGAGACAGGAAACTTCTGGTTTCCATCTGTATGCAAGCTCACCCTGTAACACACCTGTCTGTACCCAAGTCCTGCAGGAAGAGAGACAGTCTCCAGGAGTCTGACACACAAGCTTACAGGATGGTCAAGCCACTGTCAGAGACAGCAAGACAAGTCAACACCAGAGACAACCAGATGCTGAGAGGCAAGCTAAGGAACATAAGCAACAGAAACAAAGACTACTTGGCAACATCAGAGTCCAGTTCTCCCAAGAAAGAAAACACTGGATGTCCCAACATACTGGAAAATAAAATTTAGATCGAAAATAATATCTCATGAAGATAATAGAGGACTTTAAGAAGGAAATAAATAACTCCCTTAAAGAAATACAGGGCAAGCAGGTAAACAAGTAGAAGTACCTTAAAGAGGAAACACAAAAATCCCTTAAAGAAATTTAGAAAAGCACAAACAGGTGAATACATTGAACAAAGCCATCCAAGATCTAAAAATGGAAAGAGAAACAATAAAGAAAGTACAAAGGGAGACAACCCTGGAGATAGAAAGCCTAGGAAAAAATATGAGGAGTCATAGATGCAAGCACCACCAACAGAATACAAGAAAAAGAAGAAAGACTCTCAGGGGCAGAAGATATCATAGAAAAATATCAAGACAGTCATCAAAGATAATGTAAAATGCAAAAAGCTCCTAATCAAAAACATCCAGGAAATCCAGCACAAAATGAAAGGATCCAACCTAAAGATAATAGGAATAGAAGAGAGCTAAGATTCTCAAATTAAAAGTCCAATAAATATATTTGACAATTTTAAAGAAGAAAATTTACCTAACCTAAAGAAAGAGATACCCATAAACATACAAGAAGCCTACAGAACTCCAAAGAAATTGGACCAGAAAAGAAATTCCTCCTGTCACATAAAAGTCAAAACAGCAAATGCACAAAACAAAGAATGTTAAAACCAGTAAGGGGAAAAGGTCAAGTAACGTATAAAGGCAGACCTACCAGAATTACAACAAACTTCTTACCAGAGACTATGGAAACCAGATGATGCTGGGCAGATGGCATACAGACTCTAAGCGAGCACGAATGCCAGCCCAGGCTACTATATCCAGCAAAACTCTCAATCACCATAGATGGAGAAACCAAGACATTCCATGACAAAACTGAGTTTACACAATATCTTTCTATAAATCTAACCCTACAAAGGAAAATAGATGGAAAACTCCAATACAAGGAGGAAAACTACACTCTGGAAAAATCAAGAAAGGAGTTTTCTTGCAACAAAGCCAAAAGAAGACAGCTACACAAACATAATTCTACCTCTAACAACAAAAGTAACAGGAAACAACAATCACTATTCCTTAATATCTCTTAGATCAATGGACTCAATTCCCCCATAAAACAACATAGAATGGATATGTAAAGAAGACTCAACACTTTGCTGCATACACTAAATACATCTCAGTGACAAAGACAGATACTACATAAGAGTAAAAGGCTAGAAAACAATTTTCCAAGCAGATGATCCCAAGAAACTAGCTGGAGTAGCCATTCTAATATCAAATAAAATTGATTTTCAACCAAAAGTTAACAGAAAAGATAAGGAAGGACACTTTCTATTCAACCAAAGAAAAATCTACCAAGGTGATCTCTCAATTCTGAATATCTATGCTACAAATATAAGAGCACCTACATTCATAAAACAAACCACACTGAAGCTCCCAGCACATATTTCAACTCACACAATAACCGTGAGAGACATCAACACCTGACTCTCAGCAATGGACAGATAAAGGAAACAGAAATTTAACAGAGACACAGTAAAACTAACACAAGCTTTGAACCAATGGATTTAAGAAAGATCTATAGAACATTTCATCTTAAAATAAAAGAACTTACCTTCTTCACAGCACTTAATGGTACCCTCTCCAAAAATTGACAACATAATTGGTCATCAAACAGGCCTCAATAGGTACAAGAAAATTTAAATACTCCAATGCATCCCATCAGATGACCATGGACTAAGACTGGTCTTCAATAACAACAAAAATGAAAGAAAGCTAACATACACATATAAGTTGAACAATACTCTACTCAATGATAACCTGGTCAAGACAAAAATAAAGAAAGAAATTAAAGACATTTAGAATTTAATGAAAATGAAGATACAACATAACCAAATGTATGGGACACAATGAAAGGAGTGCTAAGAGGAAAACTCATAGCTCTGAGTACCTGCAAAAAGAAACAGGAGGGAGCATATGTCAGCAGCTTGACAGCACACCTAAAAGCTCTAGAATAAAAAGAGGCCAATACACCCAAGAAAAGTAGATGGCAGGAAAAAAAAATCAAACTTAGGGCTGATATCAACCAAGTTAAAAAAAAAAACTACACAAAGAATCAACAAAACAAGGAGCTAATTTTGAGAAAATCAACCAGATAGATAAACCCATGGCCAGACTAATCAGTGGGCACAGAGTATCCACAGTAACAAAATCAGAAACGAAAAGGGAAACATAACAACAAAATCTAAGGAAATTCAAAAAAATCATCAGATCCTACTACAAAAGCCTATATTCATGAAACTGGAAAACTTGAATGAAATGGACAATTTTCTAGACAGATATCAGGTACCAAAGTTAAATCAGGATCAGATAAACCATCTAAATATTCCCATAACACCTAAAGAAATAGAAACAATTATAAAACGTCTCCTAAACAAATAAGCAAAACAAAACAAAAAACAAAACAAACAAAAGCCCAGGACCAGGTGGGTTTAGGGCAGAATCTTCATAGAAGACATAATACCAATACTGTGTAAACTATTCCACAAAATAGAAACAGAAAGAACACTACCAAATTCCTTCTATGAAGTCTTAATTGTGCTTATACATAAATCACACAAAGATCCAACATAGAAAAAGGACTTCAGAACAATTTCACTTATAAATATCAATACAAAAATATTCAATAAAGTTCTCGCAAACCAAATCCAAGAACACATCAAAATGATCATCCATCATGATTAAGTAGGCTTCATTCCAGGAACACAGGGAAGGTTTAATATATGGAAATCCATTAACTTAATCCACTATATAAACAAACTCAAGGAAAAAAAAACCACATGATCCTTTCATTAAAGCTGAAAAAGCATTTGACAAAATTCATCACCCCTTCATGTTAAAAAGTCTTGGAAAAATGAGGAAGTCAAGGCCAATAACTAAACATAGTAGAAGAAATATGCAGCAAACCAGTAGGTAACATCAAATTACATTGAGAGAAACTTGAAGCAATTCCGCTAAAATCAGGGATTCGACAAGGCTGCCTACTCTCTCCCTACTTATCTAATGTAGGACTTAAAGTCCTAACCAGAGCAATCAGACAACAAAAAGAGATTAAAGAAATACAAATTGGAAAGGAAGAAGTCAAAATATCACTATTTGCAGATAATATGATTGTATATTTTGTGACCCCAAAAGTTCCAACAGAGAACTAGTAAGCTTGAAAAACCAACTTCACCAAAGTAGCTGGATACAAATTACCCAAACAGATCAGTAGCCTTCCTCTACTCAAAGGATAAACGGGTTGAGAAAGAAATTAGGGAAATGACACCCTTCACGATAGTCCCAAATAGCAAAACATACCTTGGTATGACTCTAACCAAGCAAGGGAAAGATCTGTATGACAAGAACTTCAAGTCTCTAAAGAAAGAGATCTCAGAGGATGGAAAGTCCTTCCATGCTCATGGAGTGGCAGGATTAATATAGTAAAAATGGCCACTTTGCCAAAAACAATCTATAGATTCAATGCAATCCCCATCAAAATTCTAACTCAATTCTTCACAGAGTTAAAAAGAACAATTTGCAAATACATTTGAAATAACAAAAACCCAGGATAGCAAAAAGTATCCTGAACAGTAAAATAACTTCTGGGAGAATCACCATACCTGAACTCAAGATGTATTACAGAGCAATAGTGACAACATTGGTATAGTATTGGTACAGAGACAGGCAGGTAGATCAATGGAACAGACTTGAAGACCCAGAAATGATGAACCCACACAACTATGGTAACTTGATCTCTGACAAGGAGCTATTACCATCCAGAGGAAAAAAGATAGCATTTTCAACAAAGGATATTGGTTCAACTGGAGCTCAGCATGTAGAATGCAAATCAATCCATTTTATTATCCTGTACAAAGCTTAAGTCCAAGTGGCTCAAGGACCTCCACATAAAAACAGATACAATCAAACTAATACAAGAGATATTGAGAAGAGTCTCAAACCTTGGGCACTGGAAATTTTTCCTGAACAAAACACCAATGGCTTATGCATGCTTTAAGATCAAGAATCGGCAAATGGGACGTCATAAAATTGCAAAGCTTCTGTAAGGCAAAGGAGGACACTTTCATTAGAACAAAAGGGCAACCAACCGATTGGGAAAAAACTTTACCAATTCTACATCTGATAGAGGACTGATATCCAAAATATACAAAGAACTCAGGAAGTTAGACTCCAGAGAGCCAAACAACCCTATTAAAAATGGGGTACAGAGCTAAAGAAAGAATTCTCAGGTGTGGAAGTTCGAATGATTGAGAATCAATAAGGATGTTCAACATCCTTAGTCATCATGGAAATGCAAATCAAAATAACCCCTGGGATTCCACCTCACACCAGTCAGAATGGCTAAGATCAAAAACATAAGCAAAAGCAGATTCTAGCAAGGATGTGGAGAAAGAAGAACACTCTTGCATTGTTGGTGGGATTGCAAACTGGGACTACCTCTCTGGAAATCAGTCTGAAGTTTCCTCAGAAAATTGGACATCACACTACCTGAGGACCGAGCTATACCTCTCCTGGGCATATACCCAAAAGATACTACAAAATACAACAAAGACACATGCTCCCCTATGTTCATTATAGCATTATTATTCCTTAACAGAGGGATGGATACAGAAAATGTGGTACATCTGCACAATGGAGTACTACTGAGTTTTCAAAAGAAAATGACTTCATGACATCCATAAGCAAATGGATGGAAGTAGAAAATATCATCCTGAGTGTGATAAACAAATAACAGAAAAACACACATCACTCACTGATAAGTAGATATTAGCCCAAAAGCTCAAATTACCCAGGATGCAATGCATGGACCACATGAAATTCAAGGATGACCAAAATGTTGATACTTCACTCCTTCTTTAAAATGGGAATAAAAATATCTACAGGAGCAGAGAGCAAGGCAAAGTTTAGAGAAAAGACTGAAGGAACAGTCATTCAGGACCTGCCCCACATGTTGCCTATATATATACAACCACCAAAGCTAGATAAGATGGATGAAGTTAAGAAGAGCATGCTGACAGGAACTGGATATAGATCTCTCCTAAGATACACAACCAAAACATGTGAAATACAGAGGTGAATGCTAGCAGCAAACCATTGAACTGGAAACAGGACCCTTGTTGGAGAAATTAGTTAAAGAGCTGAATGGGCTTGCAACCCCATGAGAACAACAATGCCAACCAACCAGAGCTTCCAGGGACTAAACCACTAAACAAATACTATGCATGGATTGAACCTGGGCTCCAACTGCATATGTAGCAGTGAATAGACTTGTTGGGACACCAGTGGAAGGGGAAGCCTGTGGTCCTGCCAAAGTTCGACCCCCAGTGAATGGGATTGTCTGGGGTGGGGGGCAAAAGGGGTGGATGGGGCAGGGAACACCCTTATAGAATGGGAGTGGAAGGGTTTAGGAAGCTGTTGGACAGGAAACTGGGAAAAAGAGTAACATTTGAAATGTAAATAAGAAATACCCAATTTAAAAAAATAGAAAGAATATATTACATTATTGTAACCATGAGACATGGTAAACATGATCTCTAACACTATATTCTTCTGCAATAAAATTTTCTAAATATAAAAAACAAAGAATCTATAAGTGGGACCTCATAAAATTGCAAAGCTTCGGTAAGGCAAAGGACAGTTTTATTAGGACAAAATGGCAACCAACAGATGAAGAAAAGATCTTTATTTATAACAGCCAGAAACTGGAAAGTGAAATGGTACCTTTATACAATAGAGTACTAGTCAGCTACTAAAAACAATGACTTTGGAACTGATCCCGTTTCACAACTCCCTGCGAGGAAGAAAGCTGAACACCCAAAAGTTCAGACCATCCTGAGACTGCAGGACAGACTACAACTTCTGCCCACGTTTTACCACATCCCTGGTCCAAGAGGAAACTGCATAGGGCCTCTGGACTCAGGTATATAGGAGCAGTCAACAGCAGATACCTACGTTTACAGTCTGTACATGGAACTGAGCTGAACTGGTCAAGCTGTTCCCTGCACCCAAATCTCATGGGGGAGAGAACTGGAAACTCAGAAGTGCAGACACTCATGAGAACTCAGAGGAGACTACCCTCTGTCCACATTCCCAACCCAAGAGTGAATCGTCTAGTGCCATCTGTGCCCCCTGGGTGCAGAGACCTAAGATCAGTCAGGTGCAGGGCCCTTCCAATTTATGCCTGCACTGAGACCTCAACATCAACTGAGACTCCTAAACATCTGAGAGCCAAGTACTATGTTCTCAGAAACAGCTGAAAGA
Source organism: Rattus norvegicus (assembly GCF_021556685.1). NCBI lineage: Eukaryota > Metazoa > Chordata > Mammalia > Rodentia > Muridae > Rattus > Rattus norvegicus. The sequence goes on along the minus strand of NC_141534.1, from coordinate 11,112,255 downwards.
AAACAGGAAAACAGGTCTACAGGAGTGCTGACATAGAGGCCTACAGGAGGGTCAAGGCACTGTCAAAAACAGCAAGACAAGCTAACACCAGAGACAACCTTATGTCAAGAGTCAAGTGCAGGAAACTAAGCAACAGAAATCAGACTACTTGGTATCATCAGAACCCAGGTCTCCCACCAAAGCAAATGCTGGATATCTAAACACACTGGAAAAGCAAGATTTAGATTTAAAATCACATTTTATGATGATGATGGAGGACTTTAAGAAGGATATAAATAATTCCCCTAAAGAAATACAGGAAAACATAAGTAAACAAGTAGAAGCCCATAAAGAGGAAACATGAAAATGTCTTAAAGAATACAGGAAAACACAAGCAAACAGGTGAAGGAATTGAACAAAACCATCGAGGATTTAAAAATGGAAATAGAAGCAATAAAGAAAGCACAAAGAGAGACAACGCTGAAAATGGAAAATCTAGAGAATAGATCAGGAGTCATAGATGCAAGCATCACCAACAGGATAAAAGAGATAGAAGAGATAATTTCAGGGGCAGAAAATATCATAGAAAACATCAACAGAATCGTCAAAGATAATGTAAAACACAAAAAGCTCCTAGCCCAATCATCCAGGAATTCCAGGACACATTGAGAAGGTCAAACCTAAGGATAATAGGAATAGAAGGGAGTGAAGACTCCCAAATTAAAGAACCAGTTAAACATCTACAACAAAATTACAGAAGAAAATTTCTCTAACCTAAAGAAAGAGATGCCCATAAGCATTCAAGAAGCCTACAGACTCCAAATAGATTGAACCAAAAGACAAATGGCTCCCATCACATAAGAGTCAAAACAACAAAGGCACAAAACAAAGAAAGAATATTAAAAGCAACAAAGGAAAAGGTCAAGTGACATAAAAAGGTAGACCTGTAAGAATTACACCAGATTTTTCACCAGAGATTATGAAAACCAGAAGATCCTGGGCAGATGTCATACACACCCTGAGAACAAAAATGCCAGCCCAGGCTGCTATTAAATCCAGCAAAATTCTCAATCAATGTAGATGTAGAAACCAAGATATTCCATGACAAAATGAAATTTAAAACATATCTTTCCACAAAACCGACCTACAAAGGATAATAAATGGAAAACTGCAACACAAGGAGGGAAACTACCCTATAGAAAAGCAAGAGAGTGATCTCCTTGCAATGAAACAAAAAGAAGAGTGACATCAAACATAATACCACCAATAAATATGAAAATTACAGGAAGCAGCAATCACTATTCCTTAATACCTCTCAACATCAATGGAGTCAATTCCCCAATAAAAAGACACAAACTAACAGAATGGATATGTAAAGAGGATCCATCATTTTCCTGCATACTGGAAACACACCTCAAAGACAAAGATAACCACTACATCATGGCTGGAAAACAACTTTCCAAGCAAATTGTTTGAAGAAACAAGCTGGAGTAGCCATTGTAATAGTGAAGAAAATTGATTTTCAACCAAAAGTCATCAAAAAATAAGGAAGGACACATCATATTCATTAAAGGAAAAATCCACGAAGATGATCTCTCAATCCTTAATCTCTTTGCTTCAAATATAAGGGCACCTACATTCATTAAAGGAACCTTGCTAAAGCTCAGATCACACAGTGCAACTCAGATCATACATTGCAACACCCCACTCTCATGAATGGATAGATCATGGAAACAGAAATTAAACAAAGACATAGAGTAACTAACAGAAGTTATGAACCAAATAGATTCAAAAGGTGTTTATAGAACATCCCATCTTAAAGCAAAAGGATAACCTTCTTCTCAGCACCTCATGGTACCTTGTCTAAAATTCACAATATAGTTGGTTACAAAACAGGTCTCAACAGATACACGAAGATAGAAATAATCCTATACATCCTATCAGATCATGACGGATTAAGGCTGGTCTTCAATAACAACAATAATGACACAACGCCCACATATACATGCAAGTTGAACAACGATCTACTCAATGACAACTTGGTCAAGGAAGCAATAAAGAAAGAAATTAAAGACTTCTCAGGATTTAATGAAAATAAAGATACAACATACCCAAACTTATGGGACACAATGAAAGTGTTGCTAAGAGGAAAACTCATAGCTCTGAGTACCTGCAAAAAGAAACAAGACAGAGTATACGGCAGCAGCTTAATAGCACACATAAAATCTCTAGAACAAAAAGAAACAAATACACCAATGAGGAATAGAAGGCAGCTAATAATCAAACTCAAGGCTGAAATCAACCAAGAAAGACAAAAAGGACTATACAGAGTATCAGCAAACCTGGAGCTGGTTCTTTGAGAAAATCAACAAGATACATAAACCCTTAGCCATACAAACTATGAGAATGTATGCAAGTTAACAAAATCAGTTATTAAAAGGGAGACATAACAATAGAATCTGAAGAAATTCAAAAAATCATTAGATCCTACTACAAAAGCCTATATTCAATAAAACTGGAAAATCTGGAGGAAATGGAAAATTTTCTAGACAAATACCACATACCAAAGTTAAATCAGGAACAGATAAATCATCCAAAGAAACATATAACTCCTAAAGAAATAGAAGCAGTTATTAAAAGTCTCCCAACCAGAAAGGGCCCAGGACCAGATGGGTCTAGTGCAGAATGCTATCAGACCTTCATAGAAGACATCATACTGATATTGTCCAAACAATGCCACAAAATTGAAACAGACAGAGCACTACCAAATTCCTTCCATTAAGCCACAATTGCTCTTATACCAAAACCACACAAAGACTCAACAAAGAAAAAGAATGTCAGACCAATTTCCCTTATGAATATTGAGGCAAAAATACTCAATAAAATTCTTGCAAACCAAATCCAAGAACACATCAAAACAATCATCCATCATGATCAAGTAGGCTTCGTCTCAGGGATGCAGGGATGGTTCAATTTATGGAAATCCATCAACTTAATCCACTGTGTAAACAAACTCAAAGATAAAAACCACATGTTCATTTCATTAAATGCTGAGAAAACATTTGACAAAATTCAAAACCCTTCATGATAAAAGTCCTAGAAACATCAGGAATTCAAGGCCCTTACTTAAATATAGTAAAGCAATATACAGTAAACCAGTAGCTAACATCAAACTAAACAGAGAGAAACTTGAAGCATTCCCATTAAAATCAGGGACTAGACAAGGCTGTCCACTATTTCCTTGCTTATTCAATAAGGTCCTCGAAGTACTAGCCAGAGCAATCAGACAACAAAAGGAGAGGAAAGGGATACAAATGTGGAAGGAAGAAGTCAATGTATCACTATTTGCAGATGATATAATAGTATATTTAAGTGAGCCCAGAGAACTACTAAGCCTGAACAACAACTTCAGCAAACTGGCTGGGTATAAAATTAACTCAATCAAATCAACAGCCTTCCACTACTCAAAGGATAAGCAGGCTGAGAAAGAAATAATGAAACTGACACCCTTCACAATAGTCCCAAATAATATAAAATACCTCGGTGTAACTTTAACCAAGAAAGTGAATGATTTATGGGACAACAACTTTATTCAAGTCTCTGATGAAAGAAATTGGGGAAGATCTCAAAATGTGGAAAGATCTCCCATGCTCATGGATTGGCAAGATTAAGAAAGTAAAAATGGCTATATTGCCAAAAGCAATCTACAGATTCAATACAATCTCCAACAAATTCCAGCTAAATTCTTCTTAGAGATAGACAGAGCAATTTGCAAATTCATTTGGAATAACAAAAACCCGGATAATGAAAACTATACTCAACAATAAAAGGACTTCTGGGGGAATCACTATGCCTGACCTCAAGCAGTATTACAGAGCAATAGTGATAAAAACTGTATGGTCTTGGTACAGAGACAGGCAGATAGATCAGTGGAAGAGAATTAAAGAACCAGAAATGTACCCACACATCTATGTTCACTTGGTTTTTGACAAAGGAGCTAAAACTATCCAATGGAAGAAAGATAGCATTTTCAGCAAATGGTGCTGGTTCAACTGGAGGTCAGCATGTAGAAGAATGCAGATCGATCCATCCTTATCACCCTGTACAAAGCTTAAGTCCAAGTGGATCGAGGACCTCCACATCAAAGGAGATACATGCAAACTAATAGAAGAAAAGGTGGGGAAGAGTCTCAAACACATGGGCACTGGGGAAAATTTCCTGAACAAAACACCAATGGCTTATGCCCCAAGATCAAGAATTGACAAATGGGATCTCATAAAACTGCAAAGATTCTGTAAGGCAAAGGACACTGTTGTTGGGAAAAACGGCAACCACCAGATTGGGAAAAGATCTTTACCAATCCTTCAACCAATAGAGGGCTAATATTCAAAATATACAAAGAACTCAACAAGGTAGACTCCAGAGAGCCAAATAACCCTATTAAAAGAATTCTCAGGTGAGGAATATTGAATGGCTGAGAAGCACCTAAAGAAATGTTCAACATCCTTAGATATCTGGGATTCCACCTCATACCAGTCAACCAGTCAGAATGGCCTAAGATAATAAACTCAGGTGACAGAAGATGCGGGCAAGGATGTAGAGAAAGAGGAACACTCCTTTATTGATGGTGGAATTGCAAACAGGTTCAACCACCCTGGAAATCAGTCTGGAGGTTCCTCAGAAAATTGAACAATCCACTACCTGATAATTCAGCTATACTTCTCCTAGGCATATACCCAAAAGATGCTCCAACATATAACAAGGACATGTGCTCTACTATGATCATTGCAGCCTTATTTACAATAGCCAGAAGCTGGAAAGAACCCAGATGCCCTTCAACAGAGGAATGGATATAGAAAATATGGTACATTCACACAATGAAGTAGTACTTGGCTATCAAAAACAATGACTTCAGGAAATTCATAGGGAAATGGATTGAACTAGAACATATCATCCTGAGTGAGGCAACCCAATCACAGAAAAACACACACGGTATGGCACTCATTGATAAATGGATATTGGCCCCAAAGCTCGAATTACCTAAGACTTAATCCACAGACCACACGAAGCTCAAGAAGGATGACCAAATTTCAGATACTTCACTCCTTCTTAAAAGGGTGAACAAAAATAACAGTAGGAAGGGATATGGAGTCAAAGGTTAGAGCAGAGACTGAAGGAACAGCCATTCAGAGCCTGCCCCACCTGTGGGTCACACACACACACACACACACACACACACACTCACACACACACACACACACACAAATATATATATATATATCCACCAAAACTAGGTTGACAGGAACTGGATAGAGATCTCTCCTGAGAGTCACAACCAGGGCATTTCAAATATGGAGGCAAATGCTAGCAGCAAACCACTGAACTGAGAACAGGAACCCCTATGAAGGAATAAGAGAAAGGATTGAAAGATGTGAAGGGTCTTGCTACCCATAAGAACAACAATGCCAACCAACCAGAGCTTCCAGGGACTAAACCACTACCCAAAGACTATACAGGGACTGACCCATGGCTCCAACTCCATGTGTAGCAGAGGAAGGCCTTGTTGGGCACCAGTGGAAGGAGAAACCCTTGGTTCTGACTAGGTTTGATGGCCAGTGCAGGGGTTTGTGGGGGGTGGGGGTAAGGGAGTTGGATGGTGGGACACCTTTTTGGGGGAATTGGAGGGGAAGGGGTTAGGGAGCTTATGGACAAGAAACCAGGAAAGGAAATAACATTTGAAATGTAAATAAAGAAATATATCCAATAGAAAAATAATAATTTAAAAAATAAAATAAATAAAATCAGCTAAATAAGTGTGATAACATAAAAAAGTCAAAATCAAAAACAAAAACAAAAATACAATGACTTCATGTAATTCATAGACAAATGGAAGGAACTAGATAGTATCATCCTGAGTGAGGTAACCCAGTCATAGAAAGCCACACATTGTATGCACTCACTTATTAGCCCAAAAGTTTGGATTACCCAAGATCCATCAGCACACCAATGAAGCTTAAGAAGCAGAACGAGCAAAATGTGGATGCTTCAGTCATTCTTAGAAGGGGGAACAATAATATTTGTAGGAGAAGATATGGAGACAAATTCTGGAGCAGAGACTGAAGGAATGGCCATTCAGAGCCTGCCACATTTGGGTATCCAGGCTGTATACTTACAGCCACCAAGCTCAGATTATATTGATGATACCAAAGAGTGCATGTTGACAGGAGCCTGAAATAGCTGTCTCTTGTGAGTTTCTGCCAGAGCATAATAAACACAGAGGCGAATACTGACAGCCAAACATTAAACTGAGAATATGGTCCCCATTGGAAGACTGAAGGAGCTGAAGGCCTTTGCAATCCTGTAAGAACAATACCAACAAACCAGAGCTCCCAGGAACTAAACCATCATTTAAAGAGTACAGATGGACAGATGTATGGTTCCAGCTGCATATATAGCAGAGGATGGACTTGTTGGAGACCAGAGGGTGGAGAAGCCCTTGGTTCTGCCAAGGCTGGACCCCTCCCCCTGCCAGTGGTGGATGGTTGGGTAGGGAAAAGGGAATAACGTTTGAAATGTTAAAAAAAAACAATATCCAATAAAAAATGAAAAAAAAGAAAATGACATAGTTAGTTGCAATACACATGCATTTTAGTTGTAAAATGTGGATTTATTGCAATTGGTCAATGCTAAATAAAGTAGCAAGTAGAAAGACTCACCATCGTTAGTCTTTCTCAAGCTAGAGGCAGGGTGTTCTGAAGCCTTTTGTATTGTCAGTGAAATGTATAAGTGTTGTTCTTGATGATATTAAGGTCTGGTTATTGAACCAAATTCTTCTTGTTATATAAATGACCTCAGTAAAATCCAATCACCTACTGATAATACACAATTAATTTTAACTTTGGCAAATGTCAAATTATTCTTCTATCCCTACTGATTACAAGAATGTTTTATGAATCTATGAGTTAATTATTCCATTTCTCTTTATCTCACTCTCTTGATTTATGATCCTCTATTTTACTTAAATTAGAATAAAATGCTAATATTGGATCATTTGTAGGTTAATATAAATTTTTCTTAAATTCAGTGTATTTTTCTCAAATTACATGTATAGATTTATTCACATCAACTTCTATTGGTTTAACTTTCAAAATAATCCTTTAGTCTATCTACCTCTTTCTCTGTTATTTAGGAGCATATCTTCAAGCCTTAGTAGTTCCATTCTGTATATTTAACCTCTATAAGCCATGGCAGACTTTCTCCATTGCCATGGAGGTGATAATTTAATTGCTTCTTATTTCATTTAGAATTAAACCTAAGTGTTTGATCTTAGCCTAGACACCCATGCATTATTTAAAATTTGCCAAATTTTAAGCCCATTACCTGCTCCTCTAATATCTTTATTATAGTTAGTTGTATCTCTGTTGATAAAGGAATCTAAGATTTGTTGCTACTCTTTTGTTGTAGTTGGTCATTATAACTATGCACACAATTTATACAATATCATCTCATAAAGTATAGACCTCAAAGGTCACGTTTAAAAAAGTTGTTTATAATTATATATATATAATATATATATAATAGTTTCTGTATGTAATTAACAACAATTACAACTGTTGAAGTGAAAATGGCATACTGTTGCCTAAAATAATTATTATACCTTCTTAGTTTATTTGCTATAAACTTACATTACCTTTTTTCAATATTCAATATTTCTTGTTTGTTTAAGTAGTTGAGTTAGCAGTTTCTGAATATATAAATTTGAGTGGTAAGGCACACTTTTCATGTTTATTGGAATAAGAAAGGCAGGATGATAAGCATTTGACTATTATTTAACATCAGGAGAAATCTTAGTACATAGTCCTTTCGCTATGTGAGAGGAATCTATTTTTCTTCAGACTCGAAAACATGAAATTTCTTAATGAGCATGGAAGACATGCTTTATAATCTTTTTCTTGTTCTGTCGGTGCCTGCACCGACAGTGTGTGAATATCAGGCGTAGGTCTGCGGGATTGAAATAAATCAAGTACACAGGTCATCCATTTTCAGCGAGTGCCATGGAGAATCCCAGCCCCAAATCAGGGTCTAAGAGCAGCTGCCAAGGGTGTAAACAATTTCTTACTATAGCAGGCTAAAAAGGCTCAGCGAGGGGTGAGGGAAACACCAAGGTAGGGCCCAACAATTCTCCCTCTTTTATTTTTTTTTTTAAGTAGCGCCTACCTTAGGATCAATCTGGGGTTCCAAAACTCTTTCCCGTCTCTGAAAATCCTGCCAGCCTCAGGATCTTCTGTCTTAGGAGAGTATGGTCCCAGAAGGTTGCCTGTCTTTGGCTAACTACTTGTCATACAAACTGAGCCTAATTTGGGCCAATGGATTATTCCTGGCCAATGAAAACCAAACCTGTTTAGTTTCAGCCTGAGACTGGATCTGTTGGTACCTTAAAACAGCCCAAGGGCAGCTGCTAAGGGTGAGCAATCAAGATAAGCATTCATCCCCAAGAGCCTTGCTGCTATTAAGGACCTTAATAGGGGTTACACACATAAAAAGATAAAAGTCAGAACAAGATATAACATGGGTTTCACAAAGGAAGTCCAATTGAGAACAGCTTGTTGGTTGAGATGAAGAATGACCAGTGGAATCTGAATATTAATGCTATTTTGCACAGCCAATGCCGTGGCGACTTCTCCAGAATGTATCCATAGTACCACAGTCCCAACAACAGCTGCCGATTGAGATATGGCCACACTGGCCACTGTAGCAGCAGTGGCTGAAATGGTGATGGTTGCAATGACTGTCACCGTAATGCCAAAGTCTCTTTTATGCCTGTAGAGTACCACTGGGAATCATCCTTTATCCAGAGGTATGGGGAATCACACCAGGAACTCGAACAATCCATCTAGAATCCTTTTGTTCCCAGCAACTGGTCGGTAGGAATGGACCTGGAAGAACAATTGAGAATCTCCTCCCTTTACACTGTCCCAGCCCCATTCCAAACCAAAAAGGAAAAAGGGGTGCCAACACACATGGCACAGATTTTAGAAAATGTTTACTCTCCTCATTTGGGCAAAAATGTGAGGTTTCAAAAATATCAGATACACTTCAAGAGGCAGTACTTAGAAGTTTTAGGCCAGCACCTATGTGCTGGTCTAGGAGGCAGATAACTACCAATTCTAACAAGACTAATGGGGTACAAAATATCTCTCAAACCTATTAACACTAGCATTGGTAACAGTAATACTTAAATCAGCTATGGAAACATAACCAAAGGTAAACATGAATGAAAAAATGAGCTATTTAATGAGGCTTTATAAAAATCTTAACAAAACATAGACTATCCTTTAAGATTAAAGTAAGATTGAGAATCAATCGTTTTACCCTTGTGCGAGCTGCCATTTTACCTGATGTGCGGTCTGTTGTGGTAACAGTGGGCTGTGTTCTGTTATGCATTCCCACTGGCATCAGGATCGGGAGATTCTTCATTAAGTTTTGGTATATCCCTGGGTAGACTGTCGTCCACTGGATGCACACAAGGCTCAGGAACCCAAACAGGAGCCTCAGCATCCTTGGGGAAGATGCAAGCTGATCCTCTCACCCTGACTAAGATGGTCTCAGGCCCCTTCCAGGTTCCTGAAGCCAGATCTTTCCATTTAACTAAACCATTGTGTGTTCTGTCCTTCCTCCAGTGCCTGTCAGCCGCTGAGAGACCAGTCTTGTCCACAATTAAAAAATTTAAGATATTAAGAATAGTTGATAATTTAGTAGGAGGGGCTGTATACTCTCCCTTTTTTAGTCTTCCAAGTTGGTTTTTTATGGTTAAATGGGCTCGCTCTACAATTGCTTGACCTTGAGAATTGTAAGGGATACCGGTTTTATGAAGGACATCGAAATAAGCACAAAATTGTTGCTGGTATATGCTCGTCCATTATCAGTTTTTTTTGCCTAGGCACATTCATAAAGGCAAAGGCTTATAAACAATGACTTTTCACATCTTTGATCTTTTCTCCACTGTGAGCAGAAGCAAAGATCAATCCTGAATAGGTATCTATGGACACATGGACATATTTCAATTTCCCAAAAGAAGGTACATGTGTGACATCCATTTGCCAAATATCATTGGGCATCAATCTTAAAAGATTGATGCCCAGACTGGGTGAAGGCATTAATGGAGCACACGAAGGACACTGAGTAACTATCTGAACAGCTTGCTCCTTGGTGCATCCTGTCCGATGTTTTAAAGATTGTGAGTTTATATGAAATTTTCTATGTAATTAAAGGGCCAAATCATAAGAATCAAGAGCTATAGCTACAAATTGTGGCCTAGTGTACAGATCCGCAGCAGCATTACCTTCTGCCAAGGGGCCAGGCAATCCAGAATGACCTCTGATATGCCCTACATAAATAGGCTCTCTGCGTTGCCACAATAATGCCTGCACTTCCAAAAGACAAGAGCAAATAGGAGACACAGGAGCAACATATGCAGCAGTTTCCAAAGGTAAAATAATATTAGATACATAAACACTATCAGTTTAAATATTGCACCGCTCTTCAGGAAACAAGGATAGCGCCAAAGCAAGGGCCTTTAATTTGGCCAATTGTGCTGAGGTGGAATCAAGCATCATTTTCTCCACTTTGCCCTCTGAAAGAACCACAACATATCCCTTAGAAGAACCATCAGTGAAAACTAATCTAGCTTTACTTAAAGGCTGATTTTTGACTATAGATGGAAAGATCACAGGATGTAACTTAAAAAACTGACAAATTTTATTTTCAGGATAATGGTTATCAAATTGACTAGTAGTGGAACATAAAAAATAGACCAATCATCAAAAGTTCTAATCAAATTATTTACCTGTTCTTGATCGTAAGGTAGAATAATAAATTTAGGCCCTAACCCAAAGACCTGAATACTCATTTTTTGAGCCTTAAAAAGTAATTGCACCACTGCCTGGTAATAGGCCATCACCACCTTGGCTGGAGAGACCTGAGAATGGACCCATAATAGGGGACCATCCTGCTAAAAAAGTCCAGTTGGGGAATGTGAGGATGCAAAAATAATCAAGGAAAAGGGCTTGTTATAATCAATATAATTGAGATGAGCTTTCTCCAAAGCATCTTGTACTAGTTTTAAACACTTACAGCCTTCAGGTGTTAAAGTTCTTAAGGAAGTCGGAGAAGGTTCTCCCTTCAAAATTTCAAATAACGGTTTTAGCTGTCCTGTACCAAGATATAATGAGGGGCGAAGCCAATTTATATCTCCTAGTAATTTTTGGAAATCATTTAAGGTTTTCAATTTATCTAATCTAATTTGTAATCGCAATGGTTTTATTCCCTTTTGCAGTAATTGATGTCCTAAATATTGATAAGGGAAATTCTGTTGCATTTTCTCAGGGGCAAGGACCAATCCCGCTGATTGCAAATCCTCCCGAAGGTCTGCAAAGGCCCATAATACCTCAGTTTTATTGGGACCTGACAGTAAGATATCAGCCATGTAATGAACAATATACAACTGAGGACATCTATCCCTAAGGGGCCTTAGGGCAGCAGCAACATAAATTTGACAAAGGGTGGGGCTATTAGCCATACTCTGAGGTAAAACTACCCAATGAAAGCGATGGGCTGGTTCCTTGAAATTAGTTGAAGGCACACTGAAGGCAAATCTTTTACAATCTTTACAGTGCAAAGGGATAGTAAAAAAGCAATCTTTTAAATCAATAATTAACATGAACCAAGATTTAGGAATTGCTACAGGGGAGGGAAGGCCAGGTTGTGTGGCCCCCATAGGTTCCATAGTCTTACTGACTTCTCTAAGATCTTGCAAAAGACGCCATTTTCCTGATTTTTTTCTTGATCACAAAGATAGGAGTCTTCCAGGGAGATGTAGATGGAACTATATGTCCTGCTTCAAGTTGTTCCTGCACTAGAAGATGAGCAGCCTCCAATTTCTCTTTGGATAAGGACCACTGCCTAACCCACACTGGTTTATTAGAATTCCATGTAATGGGTAAAGGTTGAATGCTTGGAGGCTGTTTAGCAGTGGCCCTTAAGATAAATTTCCCAGGCTACTCTTGTCCCAAGGATGGTGGATAATCTGTTTTTCCTCATTAATACTGTACGATTTTTCCTGTAAAATTGTTTTTGCCAGTCCCCTACCTGGGCTCCTCCCCATACTTTTCATCATTGTTTGAGCAGGTTGTGTAGTCAAGACAGCTCCCATATCATGAAGAACATCCCTTCCCCATAGATTAACAGGACTATCAGCGATGATAAAGGGTTGAAAATATCCCATATGTCCTTCCTTGTCTTTCCATTTAAGTATTTTACTACTCCTAAAGGGGGCCGAAGCGGTGCCAATTCCCTGCAGTAGTAACTGCGTAGTGTCCAAATGGCCATGCCTTAGGCCAGAAACTCTTAGAAATGACTGTGGAGTCTGCTCCAGTATCTAATATTCCCTTGAAGGCCTTGCTTTCAATCCACAAGGTCAGTATGGGCCGCTCTGCCAAAGAGGAAGACCAAAAGGTACTAATACCAGTGGAGCCAAATCCTTGATTCCCTCTGCTGAATTTCCTTACTGGATTATCAGTGTTGAATTGAGGGAATAATATAAACTGAGCTATACGGTCTCCCTGGGGGATAACTATCACACCCCTTTCGACAGAGACCATGATTTTAATTTCTCCTGTGTAATCGGCATCGACGAGCCCGGGCAGTATTCTGATTCCCTTCAAGAGTGCACTACTGCGTCCTAAAAGAAGTCCCAAACTGCCAATAGGCAGCGGCCCATATACCCCCGTCCCTAAGGCTGGTGGACCCATTTGAGGTGTTAACACTGCCCTGCTGGAGGAACAGAGGTCTAATCCCGCACTTCCCGGGGTGCCTCTGATAAGGTCTTGGACATAAAGGGGTTGTTTTGAGGGGGGAAACGAATTGGATGTGAGGTGGCAGTATTCATTGCTCGGTACACTCTGGTTTGGGGGCCCTGAAGCGGGCCCTGTCACCCGTTTCCCGACAGTGGGAGAGGGCGCCCCTCAACATCCATCTTGGAGCGGCATTCATTCCTCCAATGATAACCTTTACGGCATCACGGGCACAGTCCTGGTCCATTAATAACCTTATTCTTAGGACATTCTCTTCTAAAGTGCCCCACCTGCCCACAGGAGAAGCATGTTTTGCTTCTGTGGTCCCCCTTTTGAATGGCAGCTGCCATCACCTGGCCCATATGATAAACTCCGTCAATTTCCTTGCAAACCTTGATATAATCATTTAGGCTTTTAGATCTATGAGGCCAAATAGCCTCCTTGCAATACCTATTAGCATTCTCAAATGCCAATTGTTTCACTACAGGCATAGCAGTATCTGCATCCCCAAAGAACTTCCCAGCCAATTGTAACAATCTGTCTACAAATTCTTGGAAAGGTTCTGATGGCCCCTGAATAACCCTTGACAGCTGATCTCCTGCTGCCTTATTGGGAAGGGACTTCCAAGCTCTGATGGCCGCTGTGGCAATTTGACGATATACAGCGGGATCATAGTCAATCTGTATATGTAAAGGAGCGTATTGACCTGTGCCAGTTAACATTTCCAAATTTCTATTGCCCTGGCCAGCCTGGGCATTAAGTCTGGCAGTGGCAAGACATTGTTCTTGATATTCACTCCTCCACAAAAGATAATCTCCACCTCTGAGTACTGCGTGGCAAAGCTGTTGCCAATCACTAGGTGTCAAGTTGGAATTGGTGTAGGACTCGAGCATGGCCATATTGAAGGGAACTAGGGCCCCGTAGGACGATACTGTTTCTTTAAGGGCCTTCAACTCCTTAAATGAGAGTGTAATGTGCTGTTGATGCATCTGATCTGGATGGCCAGGATTAGGGACCTCCATGACTGGATAAATATTTTTACTTCTTGAGGGTCGGAATATTACTCCCCTAAGGGGAGATTCAGAAGTTACAATCCTCCGTTTCTCATCAAAGAGATAATCATCATAAGCGGGGGGTGGCGAGGGCTCCAGCGGAGGGAATAACTCCTCTCTTCCCTTTTTTCTTTGATTCCGACATTTTCTCAATTTCCCCCTCAATTTCTCAATCTCCCTCTCCAGTGTTATCTCCTCATCTGTATCAGACTCACAGGAAGTTGAATCAGAATCACTGCTGTCCCTACAAATTGACTCTTTAGTATGTTCATCCTGTGCAGTCCCAAATGTCCTTTCAATTTCCATCATCTGTTCTTTGACCCTCGCATTTTCACTAAGTAAAGCATCCTTCACTAACCTCCATAAGGAAAAGGTAGCAATTGGAATGCACTCTGATCCCCCATCTTGGAGGGCCTTCTGTAAATCGTTTTTAACCTGTTTCCAATCTGGAATATTAAAACTGCCACTAGCTATAAACCAAGGACTGACTTGTTCTATAGTTTTAACAAAATCTTGGGCTGTCTTTACCTTAATGCCAGTACCTTGTTGTTTGAGTAAACTTACAAGCTGGTCTACGACTAATAACGAGGAACTTGTAGTTCCCATGGCTACTTACTTCCAGTTTTGCCCAGTGGTCGCCGCTTGTCCCCAATATGTTCCGCTTCCTTGCCAGCCTGCCTTTTGGAACGATCCCGTCAGTTGGTCCTCTCTTTCCCGATCTCGGTGGAACCTCCAGATGTCAGTGCCTGCACCGACAGTGTGTGAATATCAGGCGTAGGTCTGCGGGATTGAAATAAATCAAGTACACAGGTCATCCGTTTTCAGCGAGTGCCATGGAGAATCCCAGCCCCAAATCAGGGGCTAAGAGCAGCTGCCAAGGGTATAAACAATTTCTTACTATAGCAGCCTAAAAAGGCTCAGCGATGGGGGAGGGAAACACCAAGGTAGGGCCCAACATTGTTCTAAACCTTAAGTATTATTACAGGGCTGATTAAAATATACATTAGATGATGAAGTTATTATAGACTGCATACATTCCTCTAAAATGCTCATGTTGAAGCTTACATCTCAAGATGATGGCATTGGTATGTGGAGGTGGAAATTTGCTCAATAATATAGGTCATGAGGGCAGAGACATCATGAACAAAAGTTAAGATCCCTGTAAAGGCCCAGAGTCCTTACTATGTTCAGGAAGTCTACACAAGAAGATATCAAGAAGAATGTTTGAAGGTGGGAACTGGCCAGGATTTTGATGCTCGGAATAATGACAATTAATTTTATGTTGTCTATGGGCTACTTAGTATTTTTGCTTAGCAAATACTGCTTGGTGTTTTGCTATAGTAGCCTAAACAAAATATCCATAGACATGTCTACTCTCCTTCTTTTCGAATCAGTCTCATGACTGTACCATTATAAAAAGTCAAGGAAACTCAGTAAATACTACAAAATGTAATTTATAGATGTTTAATGTCATATAAATATAATGAATTTTCAAAGAAAGATACTTCAGGTTATTCTTACATGGTCAGACTGAGAGAGCTAAGAGAGGAACATAAGCTTAAGCAGAGGACCAGGTCCCACGGTGAAACACATCCAGCCAGCTACAGCCTCTGGGAATCACTAGCCCTACTGCAATCTTTTCTGCACTTAGAAGATACCTTTTCAAAGGGTGATAATCATTCTACTTCCATAGCAGTAGTTAATCAATGACAAGATGTTCTCCATAAACCTTTTATATAGTCATGTAATGCCAAGGCTTGCAAATCCCTGATTGCAGTTTTTCCTTTAGAAACCCCTTCCCCTAGACCTCCTGGTTGTTTTTATTATACTCTTGCATCAGGAAGATTTGTGGCCCAAGGGAGCTTGAATTAAGACTCTCATGTACTTGCACCAGAGTTGTGGTTCCTGGTGGTCTCTTTGGGGTGGGATTTACCATCTGGGCACAAAATGGCAAGGCACTGAGTCCTAATGCTGTTTCAAAGAGTTTGACAGTTGGCTCAGTGGGTAAGAGTATACACTGATCTTATAGAGGACCTGAGTTCTGTTCCTCAGTGTTCGTAATTGGGCACAGTTGTGTGAAACTATAGTTTGAGGGTATTTAATGTACTCTTCTGGCCTACCTAAGTCATCTTCACTCAGGTGTAAATGCATACACACACACACACACACACAAACAGAATTAAATTAATCTTTACCTTACATTGTAATAAATTCAACATTTACCAAAGTGTATTAATAAGGTTAAAGTACTCATTAACTTCAAAAGAAAAAGATGGTGATAGTTTTTTTATTAGAAACTTTGAATACTTCAATATTTCATACACAATCATATTATATCATTCACATTCATGACATTTTCACTATCTAAAATATCACAAAAGTTCCCATTTATAAATTATTTTATATCTTAATTAATACTAGCTAAATTTATCTTCTAAATATATAATACATATGATGTTAAAGTAAGAGGAAAATCTAAATAAATTTCAGTTTAAATAAGTTATGTGATGTGATAAATCACTGAGCATTAAAATTAAATTTCAGTACATTTGTAACATATATAACCTCCAAAGACATAAACCCACACAAATGCATTTCCCAAATTCATATTTTGGCACTCTTTTAGCTTGTCTGACTTTGAAACCACATATATAAATATTAGCTGACATTTACTCACTAACAACTTCTGATATTTAGTCACAGGGGATTTGTCAAACATAGTTTATAATATGAGGAATAATTCACTTAATATGTTTCCAAAGCCAGTGAAGTAAATATTAGAGTGGTTTAATTTTATAGATGAAAAACTCATGTCAGCTTAAGAAGCTTTCTTAGAAGTCTTGGCCTCTGACTGCATAGATTTAACTACTGCTTAGGAACTTACTACTCAGTAGGTAGTTATCTTGTATATGTGCATTTTATATCCATGTATGTATATGCATATGATTCATTGGATACATCAAATATTTTCATTTCTGTGTATTTATATTCATACCATTCCAAGTAATATTATTTTGGTATTGCCCTTATTTATTTGACAAAGCTTCTGTCAAACTTGCAATAAATAATGATCTTTTAATTCATATAAACCAGGATACCTTGCTTTAATTTTCACATCTACAATGATTTATACTCATTTTGATGTAGAGAATATAACTAATCTGACAAATATTTTGTCATAAAGTATTTTCGAAGTACTTTTATCTGAATAATGAGAGAGGAATACAATTTAAATACACTATTTGATATTTAAATATCAATGTTAATTTTTCTACTAAAAACACAAAATACTGTATGTTCATGATTACATTTTTTTACTGGACTTTTTTATTTACATTTCAAATGTTAGTCCCTCTCCTGGTTTCCCATCCATGAGCCCCCTTTCCATTCCTCTACTCTTTCTTCTATAAGAGTGTTCCCCCTCCCCAAACACCCCCTTTCAGCCTCCCTACCCTGATATTCTCCTACACTGGAGGATCCAGTCTTAGTAGGACCAAGGGCTTCTCCTCTTATTGGTTCCCATCCTCTGCTACATATGCTGCTGGATCCATGAGTCTGTCCATATGTACTTTTTGAATGGTAGTTCAGTTCCTGAGAATTGTTTGGTTGGTATTATTGTTCTTACAGGGTTACAACCTCTTTTACCTCCTTCAATCCTTTCTCTAACTCCTCCATCAGGGGACTGTCCTCAGTCCAATGGTTGGCTGTGAGCATCCACTTCTGTATTTGTCAGGCACTGGCAGAGCCTCTCAGGAGACAGCTATATCAGGCTTCTGAAAGCATGCACTTCTTGGCATCATCAACATTGTCTGGTTTTGGTGGCTGCATGTATATGGGCTGTATCCCAAGGTGAGACAGTCTCTGGATGGCCTTTACTCCAGTCTCTGGTGCAAACTTTCTCCACATCTCCTCCTATGAATATTTTTGTACCCACCTTTAAGAAGGACTGAAGCATCTGCACTTTGGTCATCCTTCTTGAGCTTTATGTAGTCTGTGGATTGTATCTTGGATAATTTGAGCTTTTGGGCTAATATTCAATTATTAGTGAGTGCATACCACGTATATTTTTTGGTCATGGGTTACCTCACTCAGGATGATATTTTCTAGTTCCTACTATTTGCCTATGAATTTTCTGAAGTCATTATTTTTAATAGCTGACTAGTACTCTGTCGTAAAAGTACCACATTTTCTGTATCCATTCCTCTGTTGAAGGGCATCTGCATTTTTTCCACCTTCTGGCTACTATAAACAAGGCTGCTATGAACATAGTAGAGCATGAGTCCTTGCTATATGGGTATATGCCAAGGAGTTGTATAGCTGGGTCCTCCGGTAGTACTATGTCCAATTTTCTGAGAAACATCTAGACTGATTTCCAGAGTAATTTTACTAGCTTGCAATCCCACCAGCAATGGAGGAGTGTTCCTTTCTCCACATCCTTGCCAGCATCTGTTGTCACCTGAGTTTTTGACCGTAGCCATTCTGACTGTTATGAAGTAGAATCTCAGGGTTGTTTTGATTTGCATTTCCCTGATGATTAAGGATGTTGAACATTTCTTTGGATACTTCTCAGCCATTCCATATTCTTCAGCTGAGAATTCTTTGTTTAGCTCTGTACACCATTTTTAGTAGGGTTATTCAGTTCTCTGGAGTCTAACTTCTTGACTTCTTTGTATATATTCAATATTAGCCCTCTATTGGATAGAGGTTTGATAAAGACTTTTCCCAATTTGTTGACTGCCATTGTGTCCTAATGACAGTGCCCTTTGCCTTACAGAAGTTTTGCTGGCTTTTGTGGTTCCATTTGTCAATTCTTCATCATAGAGCATAAGCCACAGGTGTTTTTTTTACTGGAAATATTTCCCTATGACCATGTGTTCGAGGCTCTTTCCCACTTTCTCTTCTATTAGTTTGAGTGTATCTGTTTTGATGTGAACACTTATGCTTTGTACGGGGCAATAAGAATGGATCAATTTGCATTCTTCTACATGCTAACCTCCAGCACCATTTGTTGAAAATACTATCTTTTTTCCCACTGGATGGTTTTAGATCCTTTGTCAAAGATAAGATGACCATAGGTGTGTGGGTTCATTTCTGGGTCTTCAATTCTATTCCACTGATCCACCTGCCTGCCTTTGTACCAATACCATAAAGTTTTTAATCACTATTGCTCTTGAGATCAGGGATGGAGATTCCCCTAGAAGCTCTTTTTTTGTTGAAGACAGTTTTAGCTATGCTGAGTTTTTGTTATTCCAAATGAATTTGCAAATTGTACTCTTTTTAGGTTAGGGAAGTTTTCTTCTATAATTTTCTTAAAGATATTTACTGTATTTACTGGCTCTTTAAGTTGAGAACTTTTGCTCTCTTCTATACCTATTATCCTTAGGTTTGATCTTCTCAATTTGACCTGGATTTCCTGGATGTTTGGGGTTAGGAGCATTTTGTGTTTTATATTTTCTTTGATCGTTGTGTCAATGTTTGCTATGGTATCTTCTGCCCCTGAGATTCTTTCTTCTATCTCTTGTATTTTCTTGGTGATGCTTACATCTATGACTCCTCATCTCTTTTCTAGGTTTTCTACCTCCAGAATTTTCTCCTTTGTGCTTTCTTTATTGTTTCTCTTTCCATTTTTAAATCCTGGATGGTTTTGCTCAATTCCTTCACCTGTTTGGTTGTGTTTTCCTGTAATTCTTTAAGAGATTTTGTGTTTCCTCTTTAAGGGCTTCTACTTGTTTACTTGTATTGTCCTGTATTTCTTTAACGGAGTTATTTATGTCATTCTTAAAGCCAAATCTTGCTTTTTGGACTGTTTGGGTATCCAGTACTTGCTTTGTTGGGAGAACAGGGCTCTGATGATGCCAAGTAGTCTTGGTTTCTGTTGCTTCTGTTCCTGGGTTTGCCTCTTGCCATCAGATTGTCTCTGGTGTTTGTTTGTCTTTCTCTCTCTGACAGTGGCTTGACCCTCATGTAAGCCTGTGTGTCAGCACTCCTGTAGATCTGTTTTCTTTCAGCACCATCTGAGTACAGAGAACTGTGAGACTGGATCAGCTCTGGTTGTAGGCAGAGACTGAAAAGTTCCTGTCCCAGGCTGACCCTGGGTTAGTGTGTTCTGCCTCCAGGTGGGTCACTTAGAGCAGAAGAGTTGGTCTTACCTCTGCTCTCAGGTGTGTCAGAGCTCCTGGAGACTAGCTTTCAGCTCTGGGAACAGGCAGAAACCACAAGGGTCCTGCCCCTGACTGCTCCTAGGTTCCTGTGCCTCAAGGGCACAGAGAGCACTAGGCAGGTTCATCTTGGGCTAGGAATGTTAGCAGGAGTCATCGTTTCCTCTGAGCTCTCAGGATTATGAGCGCTTCTGAGAGTTCAGCTCTCTTCTCAAGGAATTTGGGTACAGAGACCTATGGGACTGGTTCAGCTCCGGCACAGTCAGAAATTGGAAGTCATGATTGCATTTTAATTTGTATAATCTAATACATAGTAAAACATATTTGCATTCATTGTGTTGAATGAGTACAAATCTGTCTTTTTAAACCAATACAATGACCTGAAATTATTTTTTCTTATGCAAGAAATTAATGAAAAATCAATCAAGTTTTATGAACAAAATAGTCAAGTTTTTACTCTGTACGTTTAGTATCTTCAAAATAAAAGACATAGAACAAAGTCTAAATGTGCAACTCCAGAATTACATGAGAAACTAAGGCTAAAATTATTAAAATAAAATAGGACAAAATATGACCATTGTGTTTATTACAAAGCAAACTTCATTATCTGGCATAGTTTAGTGCCTATCAATAAATTCTGAATTAAATACTAGATCACCCGTGTTTTCTCATTCTATTTATAAGCTTAAAATGGCTGTTACATTACTTACAAAATAACTGTAACACTGTATTAAATGACATTCTAAAAATTTAGTCTTTCTAGCAGAGTAACAAATACTTGATATAATTTGAATTTATATTAGTTTCTGGTACTGATGAAGAGATTAAAAACTAGAGTGACATTTCTATTAGATGCTATAGGATCTCGTACTTGGAAAATGTGTTGCTCTAGAATCGGTCTGCTTTTTTGCTCTTTTGCAAGTAATTAATGTTTACTACAATGAACATTTCAAACTACACACAAAAGAAAAGGTGTGATGAGTGTGTTTAATGACCTGTATTGCAGCTGAATTATCTGTGGCTTGTTCATTTAACCAGAAAGAATGAAAATAAACAACGAAAATTACAGATTTTTCTCCATTAATTCAGTTTTTCATGATACATTCCAATCACAGCCTCTCTTCTCCTGGACCCACCTCACACAGTCCCTCTTCTCATTCCTCCCGCCCCTTCTCTTCTGAGAAGGTAGAGACCTGCCCTAGAAAGCCCCCTACATCAAGTCTATACAGGTCAAGGCATGTCCTTTCTCACTGATGCCAGGCAATGCAGCCCAGTTAGGGGACCGGATTCCAGGACAAGGAACAGATTTAGAGCCAGCCCCTGCTCCAGTTGTTGGTGGAACCCCATAAAGACCAAACTACACTTCTGCCACATATGTGTAGATGGCATAGGCCCAGCCATGTATGCTTTATTGTTAGTGGTTCAGTTTCTGAGAGCCCTCAAGGTTCCAGGTTAGTTGACTATTAATTAGCCTTCCTGGGAAGTTCCTATGCCCTCAGCATTCCTAAATCCTTCCTCCAACTCTTCCATAAACCTCTCCTCCACCCCCAGCCAGCTCTGTCTAGTATTTGGCAATGAGTCTCTGGATCCATTTCAGTCAGCTGCTGAATGGGGCCTCTTAGAGGACAGGCTCCTGTCTGCAAGCATAACAGAGAAACATTAATCTTGTCAAGGACAGGTGCTTATCCTAGCGATGGCTCTCAGGTTGGGCCAGGTATAGGATGACCATTCTTTCAGCCTCTGCTTCAACTTTGTCCCTGAATTTCTTGTAGACAGGAGTAATTTGGAGTCAAAAGTTTTGTTGTTGGGCTAATGTCCGTCCTTATCTCTCTGTTGATGGTTCTTCCTAGAACAGAAACTGACCCCTTCAGGCGCCATGTCCCCATTGCTAAGAGTCTCAGTAAAAGTCACTCTATAGACTTCTGGGAACCCTCCCCCTTCCCAGGACTGTGGCAAGTCCTAGAGATGTCTCCACAAACATCACCCTTGCCAGACAACAAACTCAATTCATTCTCCTGACCATCTCTCCATAGACCTGATCCTGCCCCCACCTCATTCTCCTTCTCATTTCCTCTCTCAGTCAATTCCCTCCCCACATCTGCCTCCTTTTACTCCTCCTTCTAAGTGAGATTCAAGCATCCTTGGTTGGGCCATCCTTTAGTTTAGATTCTTTGAGTCTTTGGAGTGTAGTGTGGGGAGTCTACTTTATGGCTAATATCTACTTACAAGTGAGTACCTACCATGCATGCCCTTTTAGACCTGGGTTGCCTCACTTGGGATGATATCTTCCAGTTCCACGCATTAACCTATAAAACTCATGATATATATTTTGTTTTACTAGCTGAGTAGTAGTCTATTTGTGTGAATGGATCACATTGTATCTATGACTTGGTTAAGGGGCTTCTAGGTGGTTTCCAAATTCCTGGCTATTACGAATAAAGCTGCTGTAAATGTAGTGGAGCACATGTCCTGTTGGCATGATGGTGCAGCATTTGGCAATATGCCCAAAAGAACTGTTGCTGTGTCTTGAGGTATCCCAAATTTTCGGAAAAACTGCCAGACTGATTTCCAGAGCACAAGTTTGTACAAGTTTGCACTCCCACCAGCAATGGAAAGTCTTTCCTTTACTCTACATCCTCACCAGCATGAGCTGTCACTCAAGTTTTTGATCTTAGCCATTCTGATTGATGTACGATGGAAATTCAGGGTCATTTTCATTTTGATTTCCCTCATGACTGAAGAAGGTGAATATTTCTTTAGGTGCCTCACAGACATTAGAGGTTCCTCTGTTGTGAATTTTCTGCTTAACTCTGTTCCTCACTTTTAAGATGGGTTATTTGTTTTTGTTTTTGTTTCTGTTTTGTTTTTTTTTTTTTTTGGTGTCTCACTTCTTGAGTTGTTTATATATTTTGGATGCTAGCCCTCTATTGGATACAGGGCTTGTGACTATCTCTTCCCCATCTATATGTAGGCTGCCATTTTGTCCTAATGAGAGTGTCCTTTGCCTTACAGAAGCTTGTCAGTTTCACGAGTTCCCATTTATTTATTGTTAATCTTAGAACTTGACCCTTTTGTATTCTGTGTAGGAGGTTATCCTCTGTACCAATGAGTTTGAAGTTGTTTGCCAACTTTCTTTTCTATTAGATTTGGTGTATGTTGGTGTAAAATTATAAAAATAATATGACTCATCCTGGTACCTCCGAGTCCCCGCACCTGAGGATCTGCGCATTCTGGCTGCCTCTGTGTTACTGCTTTCACATACCATCCCCTTGGCAGTTGTTACCATGCCTGAGACTCATATTGCTTTCCTCGGGCCATGCCACACACCATGCTAGCCCCAAGCATTCTACAGACTAGCATGGCTCCCTGTCACAAACTCTGCTCACACTCTCAACACTCAGTGAAATCATTACTCAGCAAACTGGAGCCAAACAACAAGATTTATGTTTTAAATGCTCAATGTACAATACATCCACATAATTAACTTATAACAAATTGATAAAATATAGTTGCCCACCAAGACATACAAAGTCCTGTACATATCCATCCTTTCAGAATATTCATAATAACCTGTAAATGTGCAGAGAGGACTCTTACCATCAACCTCCATGTTCTCTCTTCTCCTTCTCTTGATCTTGCTCTAGTCTCTTCTCTCTAAAACTTTTCTCTTGCCCATCCTTCCTTCTTGGCCAATGACAGGCCTCGTTCTATCTTGTACCTGCCTTCACCTGCATGACATTCTACAGGTGTATCTGGTTTTATGTTGTGGTGCTCGATCCGCTTGGACTTGCGTTTTCAGCAGGGTGATGAATATAGATATATTTGCATTCTTTAACATGAAGACAAACATCCACTTAGATCAGCACCATTTGCTAAACATTTTTTCCCATTGTATGTACTTTTTCCAAAAATCAAGTGCTTGTAGGTGCGTGGGTTTATTTCTGGGTTTTGATTCAACTCTATTGATCAACCTATCTGTCAGGTTTTATAAAAATACAGTGCATGTTTTTATTACTGTTGTTCTATATTACAGCATGGACTAAGGGATGGTCATACCACCAGAGTTCTTTGCTGTTCTGCTTTCTTTTAGGTATCCTGGGTTTTTCCATGTGAAGTTAGAAATAGTTATTTCAAGGCCTATAAAGAATTATGCTAAAATTCGAATGAGAATTGCATTGAATCTGTAGATTTCTTTTGGTCAGAGTCCATTTTCAATATGTTAACCTACTGATCCATGAGCATGGGAGATCTTTCCATTTTCAAATATCTTCAATTTCTTTCTTCAAAAACTTGAGGTCCTTGTAATGTACTTCTTTTACTTGCTTAGTTAAAGTTACAGCAAGATTTTTTTTTAATTATTTGTGGCGATTGTTGAGAGTGTTGTTTCTCTGATTTCCTTCTCAGCCTGTTTATAGTTTGTATAAAGAGTTCTAGTGATTATATTTTAGTTAATTTTGTATCCAGTCCCTATGCTGAAGGTGTTTATTAGATGTAGGAATTATTTGATCAAGTTTTTTAGGTCACATATATAAACTGTCATATCAAATAGGAAAACGTTTACTTCTAACTTCCAATTTGTATCCCCTTGATCTCTTGTAGTTGCTTATTTTGCTAACTAGAACTTCAAGTATTATACTAAAAAGATGAGGAGAAAGTGGACATCCTTGCCTTTACCCTAATTTTAGTAGCATTTTGAAAAGCTTTCCACATTTAGTTTGATATTGGATAGTGTCTTGTTGTATATTACCTTTATTGTTTTAAGATATATGACTTATATCTATGATATCTCCAAGACTTTTTAATATGAAGTGGTGTTGAATTTTGTCTAAGGGCTTTTCAGTATCTAATGAGAAGTTTATATGCTTTTATTTTTCAATTTGATTTTATGGTAGAGTATTGAACAATCCTTACATTCCTGAGATCAAGCCTCTTTGATGAAGTAGATGTTTTTGATGAATTCTTAGATTCTGTTTGTGAGTATTTTATTGAGTATTTTGGCATCACTGTTCATAGGGGAGATTGGTCCTAAATTCATTTTGTTTGTTGTTATAATTGTTGTTGAGACATTGTGTAGTTTAGGTATAAGGGTGATGGTAGTCTCATAAAATGATATTGGCACACTTCCTGATCTGTTTCTGATTTGTGGAGTAATTTGAGGATTATTGGTATTAGCTCTTCTTTGAAAGTTTTGTAAAATTCTGAGCTAAAACTATATGGCCCTGGACTTTTTTTTTTCAGTTGGGAGATTTTTTTAATGACAGTTTCTATTTCCTTAGATGTTATAGGACAAGTTTAATAGTTTTCCTGATCATGATTTAACTTTGGTAAGTGGTATCTATTTAGAAAATCATCAATTTCATTTAGATTTTTCTATTTTGTGGAGGACAGGTTTTGAAGAAGCAAATATTCTTTGAATATTCCCAGGGTCTGTTTTTATGTCTCCCTTTTCATTTATGAATTTGATAATTTGGATACTGTCTCTCTGACTTTTAGTTAGTTTGGTTAGGGGTCTGTATATCTTGTTGATTTTCTCAAAGAATCAGCTCTTGGATTTTTGATTCTTTGTGGTGTTTTTTGTTTCTAATTGCTTTATTTCAGTCATTGTTTTGATTAATACTCCATCTACTCTTCTTGGGTAGGATTGCTTCTCTTTTCTTTTCTAGATCTTTAGCTGTAGTTTTAGTCATTAGTATGAGAATTCTCCAATCACTTGCGCTTAGTGCTATGAACTTTTTTCTTAGTACTGTTTTCATTTGGGCATATTACACCTTCATTTTCTTTTATTTCCAGAAAATCTTTGATTCCTTTATTTCTTCTATAACCCAGGGTTGTTGAGTAGAGACTTGTTCAGTTTCCATGAGTTTATTAGTTTTCTGTTGTTTCTGTTGTCATTGAAGTCCAGTTTTGCTCTACGATGATCTGATAAGATGCAGGGGTTGTTTCGACTTCCTTGTCTCTGTTGAGGCTTGCTTTGTGACCAAGTATACTGTCCATTTTGGAGATGATTCCATGAGCTGCTGCGAAGAACATATATTCTCTTTGTGTTTCAGTGAAATATTCTATAGATAGCCTGTTAGATGAACTTGATTCATAATCTGTTAGTATTATAATTTCTCTCTTTAATTTCTGTTTATATCACTTGTCAAATGGTGAGTGTAGGGTGTTGAAGTCTCCCACTATTAACCTGTAGTATTCAATGTATGACTTAGGCTTTAGTAATGTTTCTCTCACAAATGTGGCTGCCTTCGCATGTGGGGCATAGATGTTCAGAATTCAATTTTCTTTTAGTGGATTTTCCTTTGATAAGGATGAAGTGTCCTATTTTTAGTTGAAATTTTATTTTATCGGATATTAGACTGAGTACTGAAGCTTGCTTCTTAGGATTGTTTGCTTTGAAAACCCTTTTCTAGATAGTCCTTTATTCTGAGACACTGTTTATCTTGTTGCTCATGTGCTTGTATGCAGCAGAATGATCGATTCTGTTTATGCATTTACTCTGTTAACTTGTGTATTGCTATTAATGAATTGGGTCCACTAATGTTGAGCTAAATTAATGACCAATGATTGTTAGCTCTTGTTATTTGGTTTTGGTGGTAGTAGTGTGTGTGTTTGTGTGTGTGTGTGTGTGTGTGTGTGTGTGTGTGTGTGTGTGTGTGTGTGTCTTCTTTTGGTATTGCTATGAAATTATAAATTTCTTGTATTTCTTGGGTATATTTATCTTCCTTGTGTTGGAGTTTTCCTTCTAATATACTCTGTAGGGCTAGAGCAGTGGAAAGGAATTATTAAAATGTGGTTTTATCATGGAATATCTTGGTTTCTCAAACTATGATGATTGAAAGTTTTGTTGAGTTGTCTAGTATAGGACAGGTGAAGGCAGGTACAAGACAGAACGAGGCCTGTCATTGGACCAGAAGAAAGGATGGATGGATGAAAAGTTTGAGGGAGGAGGAGGAGACTGGAATGGAAGGAGACTGCAGGAGATTGGAAGAGAAGCCACCAAGAGAACATGGAGGCAGACATTAAGATTCCACTCTGTACATTTACAGGTTGTTATGAATGTTCTTAAGGGATGGATATGTATAGGGCTTTGTATGTTCAGGTGGGCAACTATATCTTACCAATTGGATCATAGGTTATTGTGTTGTGTGTTCTCTCTTGTGACGATTTGAGTTTAAGAGAGTGTGTGGTGGCAGAGACACTGGGCTGCCACAGAGTTGGGATGTATATATCTGGCATGGTGAAGCCTGCCTTGGGAACTGGATGGGTAGAGAGATTATTGCCAGGCTCAGAGAGAAGCCTTTGGCAGTGTGATATGGGATGGAGCAAAGCAGGTGAGAGGCTTTGCTGACTGAGATTAAGATATCTATCAGATATCTTGGGGCACTGATGTGCTGGACCTAGTGGGGGATAAATGACAGCATTTTATTTTTTATAATTTTACCAGCAACAGTCCAGACTAAGATACATGGTCTGACAAGGTCTGCAAGAAACTTGGCCATGCCCTTCTGGTTTAGGGCCTCTGTTAATAAGTCAGGTATAATTTTGATAGTTCTTCATTTATATGTTACTTATCTTTTTTCTCTTGCTGCTTTAAATTTTTTTGGTTCTGTAAATTTAGTGTTTGTATTAGTATGAGGTGAGATTATTTTCTTTTCCATTCCATTCTCTTTGGTGGTCTGTAAGCTTCTTATATTTTTACACCTCTCTCTCTCTCTCTCTCTCTCTCTCTCTCTTTCTCTCTCTCTCTCTCTCTCTCTCTCTCTCTCTCTCTCTCTAAATTAGGTAATTTTCTCTATGATATTGTTGAAAACATTTTCTGGGTCTTTGACCTGATAATTTTCTTCCTCCATTCCTTTATTCTTAGGTTTGGCCTTATCATATTGTCCCTCAAATTTCTTGTATGTTTTATATTAGAAACTTTCTTATTTACTATTTTTTGACTAATGTATCATTTTATTCTATTATGTCTTCTATGCCTGGAATTCTTAATTTTTTCAAATTTATTTTCTTATATATTATATATTCACTATTATTTTTCTCCAAAAAAGGGCATGCATCTCAGGGATATCAAAATAATGTGGTATACCTATTTGCAATAATAATTTGCAACAAACCCTCATATTAATTCTGGCTAATGCAACACAGTAGAATGAAAAGGGGTTGAAAAGCAGGCCATAGAAGCAGAAACAGACCCTACTCCCAGTGTTACACAAGGAGTCCAAGACTAAGCTACACAATCATAGCACATATACAGTGGATCTAGGTTACTTCCTCGCAGCCTCCCTGGTTGGGAGTTCAGGCTCTGTGAGACCTTATACACTCAAGTTAGTTGAGCATGTAGGTGTTCTTGGGGTGCCTTTCCGTTGACCCCTCTGGCTCCTACAATCCTTCATCCCCTCCCCTCTTTTTCAAAATTCTTCAAACCCCATCTATTGTTTGGCTATGGGTCTCTGTATCATTTTCAATCAGTTGCTGAATGGAACCTCTCTCATTCTAATTATGCTAGACTCCAGTCTATGGGTTTAGAAGAAAACCAGGAATCATTTCTTTTACCTTTTTTTTTTTTTTGTTCATGTATGTTTGTCTTAGGTCTCAGGGATATCCAACTTCTGGTTTCTGCCTCCAGACAGTGTCAGGGGTGGGTTCCTTTCCTGGCGTGGGTTAAGCTAGACTGGTCTGGTCATTAATTGTCCAGGCCCACAGTACCTGTGCCATCTTTCTCCTGGCATATCATGCATGCTGTGTGGCATGTGGACCATGCAGCAAGACGAACTGGTGGAACTGGAAGGTAGAACTTGTTCCAACCCATAAATATTTTTTTTTGGTTCTTTTTTTCGGAGCTGGGGACCGAACCCAGGGCCTTGCGCTTCCTAGGTAAGCGCTCTACCACTGAGCTAAATCCCCAGCCCCCCAACCCATAAATCTTAAAACCTGAGGCGTGCAGGAGTAGAACTTGCTGCCAGCCTCTGACTGATTGGGAGCACATAACCAGCTAACCCTACCTTCTCTTTACCAAATTCAGTGAATCTGTTTTACATTAAGGTATTTGGTTCACTTGCACTTGAGTTTTTTGCACGCTGATAGATATAGATCTATTTGCACACTAGTACATGCTGACATACAGTTAGACCAGCACCATTTGTTGAAGATGTTTTGTTTGTCCATTGTACAATTCTGAGATCTTTATAAAAATTGTTGCTTCCATCGATACAGATTTACATCTAGGTCTTTAATTCAATACTATTGACAAACCTGTCTGCTTTTATGCCAATACAATGCAGTTTTATTGCAGATGTTCACTGTAGAGAGGATCATAACTCCAGATGTTCTTCTTGTTTTGTCTTGTTTTGTTTCAGCCATCATGGTCTTTTTTGTTTTCCCATATGAACTTTAACATTGTTTTCTCAATGCCGTTAAAGAATTGTTTTGGAATTTTGATGGAGATTGAACTAAATCTGTAGATTGGTTTTGGTTAGATGATCAGTTTTAAAATTGTAATCCTACTGATCCATGAGCTTGGGAAATATTTCTGTCTTCTATCTTCTTCAATTTCATATATATATATATATACATATACATATATACATATATATATACACACATATATATGCTGATTATGTTTTTTAAGTTATTCTCATATCTAGCCATTACTAAAGGTATTTATCAGTTTTAGGGAGTGTCCTGGTAGAATTTTGGGAGTCATATACTATTTGGTGTTATATGTACCATTATACCATCTGCAGATAATAATTCTTTTACTTCTTCCTTCAAGTTTGTACCCTCTTGATCTTCTTTAATTATCATGTTTATCTAGTTAGGAGTGTGGAGGAAGGAGACAGACTTTTCTCATTTCTGACTTTATTAGCATTGCTTTCAGGGTTTGTTTTTGATGTTTGCTTGTTTGTTTTCCATTTAATGTGATTTTGCCTATTGGCTTGCTATAAACTGCCTTTATTATGCAATTCATGACTCATATAACTGACCTCCCTGAGACTATTATCATGAAGTATCAAAGGTTTTTTCAGCCACTAATGAGATGATCATTTGGTTTACTTCTTTGAGTTTGTTTATATAGTGGATTACATTGACTGACATATGTACATTGACCCATCTCTGCATATCAGTGATGAAGCCTACTTGATCATGGTGGATGATCTTTTTGATGTGTTCTTGGATTCAGTTTGCAAGTATTTTATTGAGATTTTTGAATTAATAATCCTGAGAGATATCAGTCTGTAATTCTGTTTCCTTTTCTATGTCTTCATTTGGTTTGGGTATAATGAGATTGCAGCCTCATATCATAAATGTGGGAATGATCCTTCTGCTGCAGTCTTGTGGAATAGTTTGAGGCATATTGGTATTTCTTCATTAGTGAAAGCCTGGTAGAACTTTGTGCTAAAACCTTGTAGACCTGGACTTTAACTTTTTGGGGGGATGTTAGGAGACTTTTAATGCCTATTTCTATCTCTTAGGGGCTATAGGTCTATATCTCATCGATTTTCTCAAATATCCAACTCTTTGTTACATTTGTTCTTTGCATTATTTTCTATTTTTATTTTATTGATTTCAGATCTCAGTTTATTTCCTGCTTTCTACTTCTCTTGGCTGTGTTTGCTTCTTTTGGTTCTAGAGAACTCAGGTGTGCTGTTAGGATCCTAGTATTTGATTTCTCTTATTTCTTGGTGAAGAAATAGTACTTAGTGCTATGAAGTTTCCTCTTAGCCTGCTCTCATCCTGTCCCATGCATTGGATATGCTGTGCCTACATTTTCATTGATTTCTAGAAAGGCTTTTATGGATTGATGTCTATATGCAGGTACAGGCAGGCACTAGACAAGGTCTGTGATTGGGAAGTGAAAAGTAAGGTGAGCAGAGAAATTTGGAGACACACACACACACACACAGAGAGAGAGAGAGAGAGAGAGAGAGAGAGAGAGACAGAGACAGAGACAGAGAGAGACAGAGAGAGACAGAGAGAGACAGAGAGACAGAGAGAGACAGAGAGAGACAGAGAGAGACAGAGCGAGAGACAGAGAGAGAGAGTGGAGCAAGAGGTAGTGTGGCATAGTGCTTGGTGTCCAACTTTCATTGTTTGTTATTTAATACAACAGGAGGCAGACCAACCTGTTACGCAAGAATCCACTAAAATATAAGATTATCATCCTGAGAGGTAGAGTTTTATTTTCTAAGGGAGAAAAGGTGGTGCTACTTGGGCTCAAGCAAGGGAACCTTGAAACAAAGAAGCAAGAAGTGCAGTTGAATTCTGCTCACAGACTTAGGTCCCCTGCTGTGTGAAAGAAACAGGCTACTCTGAGTCAAAAAGCCAGAGTGTGGCTTAATTCAATAACTGGTTTCTTTGCTTTCGGAGCAGATTTATATACAGAGTTTGTCTAATTCATGTAGGCAATTTCACCCACAATTCTGAACTAAGATAGAAAAAAATAGAAGTCTGAAACACCAGGCAATAGTACATAACAGATATATATTATAGACGTTGCTAGTGAGTGGAGGTCTGAGACTCTAGGTAGAGAGCTTAACAGATAGATAGTATAAAGATAAAATGTTCTGATAAGTCTTACAAGATACTCAGATTCTCTCTAACGTGGCCTTCAGGGGAATTTTTGTTAAAATCTTGGTTTGACAAGCTGCCTGCTGCTTATTAACAGGTATTAATAGAAGTGTGCTTAATTTGTTTTTATAGTTAAAAGGGAAGAATACAGATTATGCCCAAGTCATGTGGGAAATTCTGCCCACAGTTTACAACTAGTACAGGTTATGGTTCCAAGCAGAGGGCATAATAAAATATTTTGGTTTACTCCATTTGTTTTAGATTATTTTAATTTTCAAAATGAGAGTGATTTGAGTTTTGTGGAAATATTATTTCTCTGGGAGAGAACACAAGATACACGCTTTTCTGGTAGCTAGAGGATATGCTGATTTAGGGGGAAAGTTCTGTCTTTGTGTTTTTAGAGAAGGTGATTAGGCTCTGAACATCTTCCAGAAATATATAGATCAGATTTGATAGAGAGAGACCCCTGGAAGAACTAGATTCAAGAGAATAAAACAAAAAATAAATAAATAAATAAAAAACCCAGAATTTCATCCTAAATAGTCTGTACACCATGTACAGACTAATACAATCCATACAGATACCTTGATACTAAAATTTTCTTTTGAGATTTATATATTACAGAAGGTAAATCTTTGGTAAATCTCATCATCAGATGTACTGAAATGACCTGCCTGAATTCCTGATCTTAGGGACTTCCAGCTGAATCCAGCCAGGACAGACATCAAAGACTACAACAATCTTTGAGTGGCCTGCTTAAGGCCAAACAACTTCCTCATTTTTCCTAACCCCCTTCAAGATGTTTCAATGCCCAAAGATATTCCACTTGAAAAAGTTATGAAGAGTCGTTGACTCAATGTCCTGGACATAGGGGATTGAGGGTGGTTGTTCTGAGGTTGTCTTTCTAGAGAATTTAGAAATGGTCATAATTTAACAGGGAGAAATTAGCTACAATTGAGTGTATAGCCATAATCTCATTTGTAGAAATCCTTATATTTGTTACTAAACTGAAATTATAATCTCTTACATTGGTAAAGAAAATGTTTTCTTTTGTATAAATTTCTTATTGATATAAAATTGAAATTAATATTTTCTTCTCTTATAGGCATTGAGTGTATACAAAACATTTAAGAATACAAGGTTTAGACCCTGTCCTATATATCATATACTGAGCTGAGATGATTAAACATATGAGTTAAGGGCCAGATAGCAAATTCATGGATCTGAGTTTACTGTTAGAGTGTTTTAAAGATAATTTATAGATAAGAGTAGTTAATGGATAACAACCCAGATTATTTTACATAGATATGTTGTTTTCAAAAAGATAAGAAATCCACAAAATGTGACATTTAATGTTATTTGTTCTTTTGTTGTTGAGACATATCTGCTCTTAGCAGCTCCCCTTTTATGGCTTCAAAGAAGAACTGAATGTCTTTAAACGGCAGGAGAGGTAATATATTGTGGCTAGGTAGCCACTGGTCTGAAATTGCCTATTTTATCTACAAACAAAATACTGTCCAGAAAAGAACACATTATACAGAATAGCCAACTGATAATCACTGCCAAGTCAGAATAATCAGTCCTTCAAAATTCTGTGTTGCAAAGGTCTGAAAGATGATCCTGGGCCAAATTGTTGAAGACTGATGCTCTTATATGTTGTTAACAGGGGATTGTACAGGTAAGTAGTTGTCTCTTCAACTTGTCTCAGTTCAGAAGCCATGTTAGGCTTCCTTTATCTTCAGTTAATATTGGTTGTTCTCAGATTTCTGACAGGATTGAAGACTAATTATATTCTCATAGCATACCCAGGCTATTCAACATTGAGAATGAATGCATATTTAATTAGGTAGTTTTCAGATAGTATGCAAGCTAGCCAAAATATAACACATAGATTTAAGCCTTTCTTAAGTCTGGATAGATCATAGACTGTACAATTTAATATTTAATTAACAAAAATCATGGACTTGGTGTTAGGTATATCTTATACTTTATAAATTACATGATGGCAATAGTTTTGTTCTGCTGATATCTGAGAAAAGAGTTATTTGTTTCTTTAATTAAACAGAAAGGGTGAAATGTAGATTGATGTCTATATGCAGGTGAGGGCAGGCACAAGATAAGGCAAGGCCTGTGACTGGGCAGTGAAAAAGTAAGGCAGGCACAGAGATTTGGGGAGAGAGAGAGAGAGAGAGAGAGAGAGAGAGAGAGAGAGAGAGAGAGAGAGAGAGAGAGGAGCAGCAGGTACCATGGTATGGGTCTTGATACCCCACTTCCATTATTTATTATATAACACGGCATTCTTTAATATATTTATATATTTCTTCCTTTGCTCAGATGTCATTAGTAATGAAATGCCCAGTTTCCATGAGTTCGTAGGCTTTCTGTTTTTTCTATTGTTGTTGAAATCCAGCTTTATTCTGTAGTGATATCATAGTATACAGGTTAGTTTTTAATCTTTTTGCATTTGATATTTATTTTGTAAGTGAATATGTGATCAGTTTTGGACAAAGTTCCATGAAGTGCTGAGAAGGTACAGTGAGGTATTTTGGTGAAATTTTCTATAAATATGTGTTACTTCAATTTGATTCATATTGTCTGTTAGCTCTACTATTTCTCTGTTTAATTTATTCTGGATGACCTGTCCATTGGTGAGATTGGGCTTTTGAAATCTCCTAATAGAAATCATATAGATTTCAGTATGTAACTTAAATTTTAATAATATTTCTCTTTTCAAATGTGGGTACTCTGCATTTACAGCATAGGTGTTCAAAATTGAGATGTCATCATACTGGTGTTCTTCAAAGAGTAAGACATTTCCTTCCCTATATCTTATATTAATTTTGATAGATATTACAATGGTTATACCAACTTGATTTTTGGTTTCATGTGCTTGAAATTTTTTTCCAACATATAACTCTCAGATAAAGTCTATCATTTATGTTGAGGTACCTTTCGTGTAATCAGCAGAAAGATGGATTCTGTTTTCACATCCATCTTGTTAGCCTGTTTCTTTTTAATGAGGAACTGAGTCCTTTGATATTGAAAGATATCAATAACCAATTGATATTAACTTCTATTATTTTGTTGGTGCTAGTGCGTGTGTGTGTGTGTGTCTCTCTGTCTGTCTGTGTTTCCATTTGTTTTCGCTGGTGTAAGATTAATCATTGTCTGTGTTTCCATCAGTGTAGTTAACCTCCTTTCATTTAATTTTTTTTAGTAACTTCTGTAGGGCTGTATTTTTGTATAGATATTGTTTACATTTGCTATGGAAATCTTGTTTTCTCCTTCTGTGATGATTGGAAGCTTTGCTGGGTATAGTACTCTGAGCTAGCCTCTGTGTTCTCTTAGATTCTGCAAGACATATATATGTCCAAGCCCTCTGGCTTTTAATACCTCTATTGAGAAGTCAAGTGTATTTCCAGTAGGTATGTCTAAATATGTTACTTCCTATATTTCACCTGATACTGTTAGTATCCTTTCCTTGTTTTGAGCATTTAGTATATTGATTATTAGGTGCTAATTGGACTTTTTTGTGGTCCCATCTATTTGATTTTTTGTAAGCTTCTTACATGTTTATAGGCATCTCCTATTTTAGGTTAGGACAATTTTCTTTTATGATATTTGTTGAAAATGTTTTCTTGTTCTTTGTTCTGGGAATCTTCTACTTCTTCTAATCCCATCACTCTTAGGTTTGATCTTTTCACAGTGTCCCACATTTTCTAGATGTTTTGAGTACTAGATTTAACATTTTCTTTGACCTATGTATCAATTTCTTTTATCAAAACTTCAATGTCTGAGATTCTCTTGTATTTCTTGTATTCTTTTGGTGACACATCTGTCAAGTAGTATGTTTTCTTACATAGATTTTTCATTTCCATAATTTCATCAATATGTGTTTTCCTTTTTGCTTTAATTTTGCTTTTGAACGGTTTTATTTATTCCCTTCAAATTTTTTGTGTACGAAATTTTTATTCAGTAACACACTAGTTTGATCTGGTAAGGGGTCTCATCGAAAGATATGATCTAGCTGGAGTATACCCTTGTGAAATACACAAACACACCCTTAAATTCCAAAAAGTGATAGACAACATGGCAAATCATAGAAAAATTTGGCAGAATGTGTCAGTGGTAGTTTATATTCAATTCTCAAATGAACAGACAGGAAATGGAGGCTATTTAAAGAACAGTGTGTGTGTGGGGGGGGATGGCAAACAGAGACAGAAAGAGACAGAGAGAGATGGACACATTCTATCGGTGGAGGTCTGCTTGCCTCTTCCTCTCACATTCTAGCATTAAAGAATGAACCACCAAACCTGTTTTTTCACAATAATTTAATCCTTCTTAAACATATTAATATACTTCCATCTCTTTAAAATAAAATAAAAATAATGTATAATATAAAATTATATATACATACATATTCACGTGTATGTTTTACTGTGTTTCAGACAAACTACTCTAAAAATGTAAATAGAAAGTAACCACAGATAAGTTGACTCAGTTTTACTCAGCTATTAAGAACGAGGAAATCCTCACTTTGCCGGAAATGGATGGAACTAGAAAATATCCTCAGTGAGGTAAACCAGACCCAAAAGGACGTGCACAGAATGTACTCACTAATAAGTGGATATTAGGAAAAAGAAAAAAAGAAAAAAGTACAGAATACCCAAGATACAGTCCACAAAACTCAAAAAGGTCAACAAGCTGAAAGGCCCAAGTGAGGAAGCCAGAGTTGCACTTGAGAGAGAGAAGAAAGCTACCACAAGGGGTGAGAGAGAGGGGCACCTGGGAGGAAAAGGAAATGGGAGTGGACAGTTTAAATAATGTCAAAATAGGTTAAAAATTCTTTACTCAATTGGGAAGAAACACCATTCTACTCAGTGTTACTAGGAGAAACAACCTTGCAGAAAATTCCCTAATTCTTTGGCTCTTCCGATATTTTGCCCTCCTTCCCTCCTTATTTCTTGAATCTACTATGTTGAAGTGTTTTATATATATGAAAGCCCAAACATACTCTATCTTGGAAATGGCTTCCAAAAAAAGGGACAAGAACTCGATCTAAAGGTGCACCCAAGCTGCACCCAAGTTCCCAGAAGAACTGGATAGTTTGTCCCTGGCCTACACCCTAGAGTTACTTCCTAGGTACTCCCTAGCAGCAACCAATCAGGATTTGTCTGGTAGTTTCAGGTGTACTTTCAGAGTGTTTGTGATTATTGTTTTTGGCTTTTCTTCAGGCACCCACCTATCGGCTTAAAGGGCAACATATGTCACAATAGTTATCAAATTAGAAACCCCCTCACTCGCTCACCGTGTCCTATAGAACCTTGTCCAGCTGAGTGCTTGGAGCACAAGTTTGAGCATGAAAAGGACCCCAGTGCAATTGCATCAGAATCAAAAACTTAGTGACCTATTTGTGGTTCATGAAGTGGGCACAACATTTATACGCTATGAGACTGTGGTCCAGAACTCTGCTAATTGATTGGTTCTCATTTTCTACAGTGGATTCTGCCTGTTTCAAACAGTTTACTTGAGGAGTAATGAAGACCACCATTAACTGTGAGTATAGGTAAAATATTTATAGATTGTTATTAGGGATTATGCTGATTTAGCAAATTAGTGATTATCAGTTCTTCGATAGCCATTGTTTTATAATCACTAAGCAATTAGCAAGGTTTATAGTACCGAGCACTTTATTTCTCTTTTTGAGTGCATTTTAATCATAATTAAGGAGCTGACTGGATACTGCCAAAATATGTGTACCACTATTACACTGATACAGAAGAGTATCTTGCCAAGCTGGTCGTTGATTTTGTTCACTGGTATCATAGAAAGGTAGGACTGTTGGTTTCATCTCTCCTTTGGAAGATTGCATGATATCTTATGATTCCATGAAAACTATCCCACACAGGAGTGTTAAGGGTCAGTTATAGCTAAATAAATAATTTTAGAAACAATTGCAAATTAGAGAAAACCCCTGACATGAAATACATGGAAATACTAATTTATCCTGCTAAATCAAAATAACAATATAATGACAAATATTATTTTGAAAGAATGGCTGTAGCATAATTTGAAATGCTCTGCATACATATAGATGCATGCACATATACATATCCATGTTAAGCAATAACACAATTGTGGAGGAAAAAAGTAAACATATAAAATAGGGCTGAAACAAACTCTTAATTGTTTGGAAGAAAGAAACTAGGAATATTCTTAAGAAAAATTTCCAAATACTAAGAAGAAAATGCAAAGCTTCTTATTCTCTTAATCAAAACACCTCATTTGGTGCACACACATACACACGCACACACACACACACACACACACATATATCTATATGTGTATATATAGATTTCTTGTATCTATAAATCATAGTGAATCTGTGTCATATCTTACAAGATTTTTCAAAATGTGAGACAAAGATAAAAGGCATATAATTGTCAGAAAAAAATTAAATACATACATATCTGCACTCTGGTCATGGAAGCAGGTAGCTTAACTCCAAGTCTTCATTGCTCCTTCTTGTCTAAATCCTATCCCCTTTTATCTCCATCACCTCTGTAACAGACTACATTTGTGACTTCATATCTTGCTCCTCTCTGCCATCTCATACATCAGATCATACAAAGGTTTTAACAATGCTCCTTTTCTATTCATACTGTTATCCTAGCCTACAACTCTAGAAGCTATTCCCTGGTAACCTGAAACCCAAGCCTACCAGAGAAACAAGTCAGCCAGTAGGTAATGAGGTTCAGAAATTGACTCTTAACATTCTCCTCCAAATAAAATTTGTCAGTCTCATTCTAAAATCTATAGCTGACAACCTATTTTGCCTTCATCCTCAGGAGACTAAGCAGATCCAGATGAAATGCAATGTTTTCCTCCCGCCTGTGAACCACACCAGATATCAAAAGCTAGAAATAAAATCATTTACAACCTAGGTGCCTAGATGCCAGTTTAAAATAATTTAATAATAGCAGGACAATGCTTCTCAATAAGAGCCTAGCAAACCTGTCACAATTGGCCCTGAAAGTTGAAACATAGCTTCACTGTAAGACAATGACCTTAAAATAGCCATTATGGGGGTTGGGGATTTAGCTCAGTGGTAGAGCGCTTGCCTAGGAAGCGCAAGGCCCTGGGTTCGGTCCCCAGCTCTGGAAAAAAAGAACCAAAAAAAAAAGCCATTATGAATATGATACAGGCCCTCAAAAAAAGAAATGAATAAATCTCCTAAATAAAAGTGTGAACACACATTTTAAAGAAAACTAATAAAACACAAGCAAACGGTGAAAGAAAGGAATAAAATAGTTCAAGACCTCAAAGTAGAAATAGAACCAGTGAAACACACACACACACACACACACACACACACACACACACACACGCACGCACACACACACACGCACACAAAACAAGACCAAAATCACAAACCGGGAACGGGAGAATTGTGAAGTGAAAAATAAAGGAGTTAAAACAGGATACTCAGAGGCAAGCCTCACCAACAGAATAAAAGTAATGGAAGAGATACTCATACTCACAGGCTGGAAGTCACAATTGAAGAAATGACATTTTTTTTGTCCGAAAAAAAAAAAACTAAATTAAAAAAGAAAAAAATCTGGCACAAAACATACAGGAAACCTGGCACAATATAGAGAAAATTTCCCTAACTTAAAAAGGAAATGCCAGTACATGGGATATGTTCTTCAACCTGGGCTCCCTTTTCTGGCCTCTGTGGGAGAAGAAGCACCTAGCCTCCCAGAGATTTGAAGTGTCAGAGTGGGGAAGATACCCAGAGAAATACCAGGAGACAGGGAGGGGCAATGGGGAAGATTGTAGGAGGGGCTGATGGGGAAGGGGGCAGAGAGGGGGATGTAAAAACGAATAAAAAAATTAAAGAGTTAAATTAAAAATTTTAAAATGGAGATGCCTAGTAAGTTTTAAGAAGCACACAGAATATGAAATAAAATGATCCTAAAAATATACCCCTCTGCACTTACTAACCAAAACAATAAATATACAAAGAGAGAATATTAATATATGCAGGAAAAATACAAACAATTTATATATATATATATATATATATATATATATATATATATATATATATATACCTATTAGAATGTCGCGTGACTTCTTACTGGAGACTTTCAAGGCTAAAAGAGCCGGGAAAGACGTTCTATTAACTCTGAGAGTATAGATGCCATCCCAGAATACTATATGCAGAAAAATGTTCATTCACAATATATAGAAAATGAGAGACCATTCAAAAAATGAAATTTAAGCAATGTGGACAATTCCAGTCCTACAGGAAGTGTCCAACCTAAGAGGTCAACCATACAAAAGAAAACACAGAGAACAAATAATACCAGAGCAGCCAATCAAAATCCAAGATAACAGTACTGTTCTTAACATCTTTGAACCCACTATGGGGTCATCGAATTCCATTTTTAAAAAAGCCCACCATAGCTTAAACCACATAATGACTTCATAAACCTGTGGGCTTATACTCCAATAGGCAGGTTACTCAGACAGAAACTATACAGAGAAATATTCAGACGAGTTGACATTATAAACCAAATGAAACTATCATTTAAAGAACATTTTATCCATACTGAAAAGAATACACTGTCAACTCAGCTTACCACAGAAATATTTCCAAAATAAAACTTGTGCTTAGACAAAAAGTAAGTCTTAACATACACAAGAAAATTCAACTGGCACTGGCCACTACTAATTAAAGCTGAATGTTAACAACAGAAAAAATAAAAACCTTACAATTGTAAAAACCTTACAAACTGAACAACTGTCTACTAAAGGTCAAATGGATCAAGACAATTTACAAAAGAAATTAATGACTTTCTAGAATTGAGTGAAATTGAATAAAGAAACATACCCAACTTTATGGGACACTGTAAAATGAATTGTTTTAATATAATGGCACTTATTAAATTAATAATATAGCTATATTTTATTCCCTTTGCTAGTCTTCAATAACTACACAGAGTTGCTCCTCAATACCTGGGCAGATAAAAGATTTACCTCCATTGCCTATGCTAGCCTGGCTACATCCCAGCCCCAGCCCCAGCCCCATAATATTTGCAGTTTACTATTGTTCTAGCTCTGCTTCAGATGTTTCTTTCCATCGTGTCTTCTTGGTCCCTCTACTCATGGCCCCAATTCCAACCACTGCTCTCTCTCTTCCTTTCCTTCCTGCTGCCTGGTGGAAGTTCTACATTATTCTCTCTTTTGTCCACTCGTTGATCAGCATTTGTAAACAAGGTAAAAATTAAATGGTAAGAATTCTTTATACTAACTTGAGACAGAGATTCTTAATATCAGCATTACAATGACATATCCAAATTGAACCAAGATATGAAGGCAGAGAAATCAGCATTTGAATAACACAAGGGCAATCTTTACAAAGTACACACAACATTACACTTACAACTCCCCTATTTTGTCTAATAAATGTTTTTCTCTAATAATAATAACAACAATCTATATATAATAATAATTATTATAAAACAATTATAAGAACTATCAGGTAAGATTTACATTCACAATGTTCAGTCTATCTGTATTTGATAACTTAGGATAAAGTACTTTATTATTTATTTTATCAGGATGGGTTTGGAATTTTGTAGCTAAATCATTGTCTATCATAACTTGCATTACAAACGAAAACCATATACTATACCTAAAATTATTTTCTTAAATACTATACAACATAAGCTTAATTGTGAGATGCAAATACTCTTCAACCTAGTCTTCAACCCATGAGAGACTCGAGAAAGAATGAATATTACCTAAACAAGTAGAAAGTGTAGGCAAGCAGCTTCCAAAGTTATAGAAACAACAGACATAGTTGGCTTCCTGAACAGTCCCCCAGAGATAGCTATATAATTTTGGAGTACCTTTCTTCAGTGTCTGACCCAGTGTATTTGATAGTAGTGTTTGTGAAGCAGGAGCTATGAAGGACTACTTACCCTGCCTTGGAAAAGCACAGCCATTGATTTCTGTTTGAAATATGATATGAGCACAGAGAAATCAGCATTTGAGTAACACGAGGATGACCTTTAAACAATTCACAAAAGCATTACGCCTACAGGACACAATGAAGGCTGTTCTCAGAGGCAAGTTCATTGCCCTTTCTACGTTAGAAAATTGGAGAAATCTCATACTAGTAACTTAAAAACCTACTTGAAAGTTCTAGAACAGAAAGAATAGCGAAAGAAGTGGGTGGTCAGAAATAATCAAATACAGGGCTGAAATAGAAACAACAGTAATAGCAATGACAAAATAATAGCAGGAATCAATGAAACAAAGAGTTGATGTTTTGAGAGTATCAATACCGAAGTTAAACCCTTATTCAAATTGACAGTTAATGTTGGCAAGGATGAAGAGTAAGGTATATATCTAATCATTGTTCATAGGACTGAAATCTTGTATAGCCACTATGTAAATAAGTATGATGATTATTTAGGAAGATGGAAATTGATCTACCTCATGATCCAACTGTACTTCACTTGGAAATATATGCAAAGGATAATTCAGCTTACCAGACAGACATTTGTTCATTACTACTTTTTTTCATAATACACATGAATTAGAAACAACTTACATGTCCCTCAACAGAAAAATGGATAAAGAAAAATATGGAACATTCACACAATAATGCCCATCAAAAAAGGGGGAAGGGATCATGAAATTTACAAGAAAGTGGATGGACTTGAAAAAATGATCCTGAGTTGGGTATTCTGATCTCCCCAAAGAGATAAATATGAATATATATATATATATTCATATGTATATTATATATACATATATAGAGTCAATGATACTCAAGCTATAATTGATAAAACCACACAAGTCAGATATAGAATAAGGGCCAAGGGGTAGCAGATGTATCTTTCTAGATAAAGAAATAGGATAGATCATAAAGGATGGATCAAAGACTTGAATAGGAAGTTTAAGTGGGAAAATCTTAGTAAAAAAGTGAATGAGGAAAAATATGTGGAAAGAAATCTAAA
Organism: Rattus norvegicus; assembly: GCF_021556685.1. Lineage (NCBI taxonomy): Eukaryota > Metazoa > Chordata > Mammalia > Rodentia > Muridae > Rattus > Rattus norvegicus. The sequence continues at coordinate 11,069,614 of NC_141534.1, read as the reverse complement.
TCAAAGTCCATTTGAGAATTATTATGGGAACATAAAAGAGAAGAAACTTTCTAGAATATCTCATATACAAAGGTGATCTAAATGAATTTTCCAAATAATGGGAGAAAGAGTCCTGAATGAGCACATCTTTTCACCAATGAAGTTTCAACTACCTGGATTGGGTTACATCTTATTGAGTAGGTGGACAAGGGGGGGACTTATGGGAACCCCTATACAGCCCAACCTGTTTCCAATACTTTAGAGTACAGTCTAGATAGGAAGGTACCTTTTATATTGTTATTTCTGGGTTTGCTTTCTTTCTTTCTTCCTTTCATTCTTTCTTCTTTCTGTCTTTCTATTATCTCTCTTATACTTTTATTTAATTTTACATTTTTATTACTTATTTTCTCTGTTTTTACCTTATAGGTAGGTCCTTTGCATATATCTTATGGATTCTAGTTTAATATTTTATGGGATTTCTGCATGTGGAAACAAGAATATCTCTGCATCTATATCTGTGTCTTGTGCCCTTACTTTGGCCCTTTTCTTTCTGTTTTGTCTTATTCCAATATATTAGTTTTTGTTCTATATCATTTTAATTTATTACTCTATAGAATGTTGTTTCTTTTCTACTGAAAGAGAGAAAGCAGGGGAACTTCATGGTAGAAAAACTGGGGAGGAAATGGGAGGAGTAGAGGAGGGGAAAACCATACACCATGTACATTAACGAGAAAAAATGTATTCCTTGTATGTATATTTCTACTTTCAATAAAAGAAAATATGCTGGGGTTAAGAATGGTCTAACAAGTAAAGTTAGCTCTCTTAAGAGAGTTCAAACTGTATACAAGCACAAAGACAAGCCACAGGTGGCAAAATATGTTTTTATATAGAAACATATTAAGCATAGTCTAAACATTTAATTGGATAAATAACAACCTCAAGCAGTAATAAACAACCAGAAGTAAACTTGCACTTATCCACTACATATGGAAGGCCCATGAAAACACATTTCAAAAAATTTTTTAAAGAATCCCAAGAACAGTTTGAGGAACTTGAAATCACAAGACTCTTCTCCGGTTTTCTTGAAGTGTTCTTATGAGCTCACAATGATATTCTTGGACAGTGTTCATACAAAAGAATAAATAAATAAAGATAATTAACAAAGCAAACAGTTGCTTCTGAATATGGGAGACAAGGTTGTCTGACTTATCCTTCTTACTAAAAATAGAAAAACATCCTTGCTGACATCAACAAGAAAATATAAAAATCAATCAAGCAATCAATCAAAATAAAAGTACTACTCCCTCAATCCAACTTGGAGATAAAAGAACAGATAAACATGGGAAAACCAAAGACAGATTTTTCAAAATGTAAAGAAGGAATTCTGATTTTAATATTTCTTCCACTCTTTCTCCTGAAATTACACTGTTAATCAGGATGACTATCATCATGTTGGATAATTTTTTATTGTCATTTTATTGGATATTTTAATTTACATTTCAAATGTTATTTCCTTTCCCGCTTTCCTGTCCATAACCCCCCTATCCAATCCCCCTATCCTTCTTCTATAAGGGTGTTCCCCTTCCCAAACCACCTCCCTTCCCACCTCCCCACCCTAACATTCCCCTACACTAGGGAGTCCAATCTTGTCAGAACCAAGGGCTTCTCCTCCCTGTGGTGCCCAACAAGGCCATCCTCTGCTACATATGCAGCTGGAGCTATGGGTCTCTCCGTATGTACTCTTTGGGTAGTGGTTATTCCCTGGGAGCTCTGGTTGGTTGGTATTGTTGTTCTTATAAGGTCCAAAGCCCCTTCAGCTCCTTCAGTCCTTTCTCTTATTCCTCTAACAAGAACCCATTCTGAGTTCAATGGTTTGCTGCTAGTATTCACCTCTCTTTGTCGCGCTCTGGCTGAGCCTTTCAGTAGACAGCCATATTAGGCTCCTATTAGCATGTACTTCTTGGCTTCATCAATATTGTGTAGTTTTGGTGGCTGTATATATATATGGGCTGGATCCCTAGGTGGGCAGGCTCTGAATGGCCACTCCCTCAGTCTCTGATCTGAACTTTGTCTCCACGTCCCCTCCTATGAATATTATTGTTACTCCTTTCAAGAAGGACTTAAGCATCTGTACTTTGGTCATCCTTCTCCTTGATCTTCATGTGATCTGTGGTTTGTATCTTGGGTAATTCCAGTTTTTGAGCTAATATCCACTTATCAGTGAATGTATACCATGTGCATTTTTTTATGATTGGGTTACTTCATTCAGAATGATATTTTCTAGCTCCATCCATTTGCCTATGGATTTCATGAAGTCATTGCATTTGATAGCTGAGTAGTACTCTATTCTGTTGATATACACATTTTCTGTATCCATTCCTCTGTTGAAGGACATCCGGGTTCTTTCCAGCTTTTGGTTATTATAAATAAGGTTGCTCTGAACATAGTGGAACATTTGTCTTTGTTATAGGTTCGAGTATCTTTTGGGTATATGCCCAGGAGAGGTATAGCTGGGTCCTCAGTTAGTGGAATGTCTAGTTTTCTAAGGAACCTCCAGACTGATTTAAGAGTGGTTGTTTCAGCTTGCAATCCCACCAACAATGGAGGAGTGTTCCTCTTTCACCACATCCTTGCCAATACCTGCTGTCACCTGGTTTTTGATCTTAGCCATTCTGACTTGTGTGAGGTAGAATCTCAGAATATTTTTGATTTGCATTTCCCTGATGACTAAAGTTGTTGAACATTTCTTTAGGTACTTCTCAACCATTCTCCCACTTTTTCTCCTGATTTACATTGCTAATAAGAAAGATTATCATCATGTTGAATAATTTTTAAATGAATTAAAATTAAACTCAAGTACAATTTAGTTCTTGGAAAGCACTAGATTCATTTTTAATGTTCATAAATCAAACAGGATCAGTGCCATAGGACAGTAGAGATAGAGAACTGTTATGGTTTCAATTTTACAGCACAGTGCTGGTAGGGAAAGTACTTCCAAAGAGGAGTAACAAAGGTTGCTGTACAACCTTGAAAGTCCCAGGGAATGAAGGAAGGAAAATGTTAAACTAAGGCTATTTAGGAATAAAGAACGGAGGTTAACAAAATCAACTTTGTGTTTATAATCACCCTTAGAAGGATGCAACAAGAAATCAAAAATCAGCTAGGAATCATCCTTTTCTTACAGGAATTGAGCTGGCTTTATATCATTCCAGTAGAGATATTTGTGTCAAAATAAATTTAGGTGTTAGAAACTCAGTAAGTGATAGTTTGTCCAGAAACGTGTAGTTATAAATGATAAATGTTATCTATCCAGTCAGTAAAAAGAAACTTAGAAAATGACTAGAAGAGGTTTCTAAAATCTAACTTATTTATATTTCACCATAAAGACTTGGGAAAAAACCATTTTGCATGCAGGCCTACTACTTACTCTTTGGTTATTGAAAACTTATATGCATTGAAACAATGTTCCTAAGCCAAGAGTAGTAGCACACTCCTTCAATCCCAGCATTGGAGAAACACAAACACACAAATCTGTGAGTTTAAAATCAGCCAGTTCTACATAGAGAACTCCAGGACAGCCAACCAGCCAGGCACACACACACACACACACACACACACACACACACACACACACACCCACACACACACACACACAGAACCTGTCTCAAAACAAAACAATGATAAAAAACAAACAAACATCAACGATGTTCTGCTGTTGTTTTAGACAACATGAAGCCATTATTATTAACTATGAAAAGGAGTACATTAGGGACACACAGCAGATGTACTTTAACTCAAAGTATAGGGCAAGTTTACAAGAGGGAGAAGTGAGGAATTCTTGGCCATACAAACTAATACCACAATGTGACTAAGTAAGCCAGAGGATATGTCACATTGCAGAGTAAGAATTTGGCTTTTGGAAGATTGTGTATCTAATTGAGACTGTCAATTAGAGATTAAACCTCCCTGTGATATTAAATCTACCTGTAAGTCTAGACAGAATTACAAGAAACCATCATTCAATTAATGATGGATTTCCAAAGAAGTTCCTGCCTTTTGGTGGTAATGTGTTTTGCTATTTCAGAGCACGTTGATCAATTTCCAGACTTCGTAGTGGACCACAGTTAATTAAATTAAAAAAAGTAGTTTAAATAGAAAACCTTTATAGCCCAGCTTGTTGTCAGCATTGTGCCATTAAAGCAGAAGATGTGATGCCACTTTTGCTAGTCCCCTCTAGTTCATCTACCTATTTAAAGACAAATCTTAGTTAATCAGAATGTCTTCGTTAGTGTAGAAATAGCTCCCATACTTTTTGTTCAACTCTACCAATGAAAAAGTTAAGGAAGTCTTTTTGACCACAAAATTAAAGACAGAGATGTTTCTGTACATACACTGTCACTTTACTTCATCCAGCTGTAAAATCATAATAAGCATTTTTTGAAGTTCCCTCTAGCCATGAATGAAGGAGGAACCACCATTTGTTTCCACAATGTGGTACTCTAACCTTGGTTCATCTTCTAAGTAAGAGTCCTCTCTTGAATCACATACTTTACGTCATGAGCACCTTATCAACTTCATCAGGACAGCCTATATTCTCCACTTTATTCACAGCAATTTCTTTATACCAAAATAAATACACAGTAAATAAATAAATAGAGCATTCTATACGTTTTTACAACAGCTAGAGGATACTACATAGTTTCTTTCCTTTATTTACTTCTGCTGTCACTGACTTTTGAATACACTGGGAACAGTGTTGTCTAAAAATAACTTGTTTTCTAGAATGCTTTATCTGCATTCTTTGACTAGACCAAATAGATATGGGTTAATAGTTTATTTTGTTGTGTTGACATTTTTAATTTGTCTTTCTTCATATGTGAGGCCGAGTTATAGGTCAGAAAATTCAGAGATTTTTATTATGGCATTCCCCGAGTCTGAGTGTTTTAGGTCTTCATTCTTCTATAGGACTTTCAGTCTTCATCTGTATGTTTTATCTTTAATATCTCTGGCTTTATGTAACCTTAATGCTCACAAAATATCCTTAAGACAACACATTAGAAATATAAGATTTCCCATTATCGTGAGACACATAAGGAAGTGTTCTAATACAGCTCTAAATCTATTTACATCAAGAGAAAACATAGCTGAAAGAGTGAATTAGAAAACTAAACATAACCAATGTTTGCGATGAGCTCTGAATTTGTAGTTTTCAGTTTTCTAATTTTCTTTATAACTACCAAATATTTACAAATAGATACTATATACGTGTGTGTGTGTATGTGTGTGTATGTATACATATATATGTACGAGTATATGCACACACAAAAGTTATCTACCAAATATATAAAAATAGGTGTTGCATACCTTCATATAAGTATATATAGATATATAAAGATGTATACGTATATATGTTTATTAGTATATGTACATGCAAAATTATCTATTTTCCTTTTATACATTTCTTATATGTCTTAAATTTTTAAGTTATTTTTAAATGAATAGACCACTGAATGTCAAAACTTTGGACGAACTTCAGTAGTATTTTATTTACTTGCTATTGAGTTTCTACTGATGCATGATTATAGAAAATAATATTAAAGAAAATTTGAAAGGAGAACAGTAAGAACCTAAAGGAAGAAGCAGTCATTACTATGAGCATTACATCTTAATGGATCATTCTTCACTTGGACTCAGAGTGTCCCAGAAAGTTACATTAAAAGTATGAAGTTATTTCCTCACTATCATAGATATTAGCACATCCATCATTTATATATCCCTGTGGAAATATTATTCCACTCATAAATAATATTTAACATCAGATACATCATAATGTATCTCATGTGCAAATTTAGCTTGCTACGGAATGCTGCAGCCTAATTAATTTCTAAACCCAATCAAGAAATTAAGTTAGTTGAGAGCTGACAGTGTTAGAATATGAAAGATTTATATTTACATATTTTGCTAATTAAATTTGTAATTATTCAATACTTTCCTTCTTTAAGCACTTAACTTCACTATTTAAGTCAATTTCCTATGGAGTAGAGCAGTAAGTTATAACCAACTATATTCCTTTGAGAAAAATAGGGAGTTGAGAATTTTATTGGTAATTTCCTTTTAATCTGTATTTATATTAAAATAGATGTATTTTCTAGCTGACAGAGAAAACGCTCCAGTTGTATATTCAGTTGTTTCTGTTAACTTATATACTACTTGAAAATGGCCCTCTTGTTTTGTTTTTTAAATAAAGCCATTAAAGGACCATAGATTGCTCAGCAGTACTGTGCAAATCCTTATCAACATTCAGAGGGATTCATTTACCAATGACAGTAGTGTTTATGACCATTGTTCTTGGTCAAAATTAATTTGGTAACTTGTGTTCTTGCAAGTACAAAACTTTCTTTCATTGATTCTAGAAGTTTACAAGAAATCTAATAAGTACATGTTTGCATATTAAAACATTTTTGAGTTAGAGGACGAACTTGCTTAGATATGTTGACCATAAATTAATGCACATTGTTAGCACAGAAAGCGAAATGTGTTGGTTAATGCAATTGCCATCTTAATTTAGTATTTTATTTTATAACTATTAGTTGTTAAAGAAGAAAGTATGTGATTATAAATTATTTACCAATTGAATATACTTAATGTATTTGATATGATTTTTCATATTCTACTCAACAATTTGATCCATGAGATACTTTTATATATATGAACCATTTCCCTTTCAAGATAATGAGATAAAAGCACTTGATACCTATATTCTAGCAACAGGGCCAGTAAATCTTTCACACAGAGGGAATTGTCATAAAGAAAATAACTATGTCCTGTTGTCAATAGAAAACAGAGAAGGAGGAATTATTTCTTACCTGCTGTGTTACTTTCATAGGGTCAGACACATATGTGGAACAGTTGTAAGTACATTTCAAATGGTTTTCTTCACTTTCTGGGTTTCAAAGGAAACAGAACAAATACAAAAATTTACAAAAAGCAATAGGGTTTACATTGAAAGATGGATTGTATTAACCAAATTTTTTTAAATTATGATTTTCTGTAGTGTTAATGAATAGTTTGGGAAATTAAAGAAAAAATATAAGTACTCAAATTGTTTAAAGAAGGTATATAAAACCTCTTTAAAAGTTTAAAGGTGATTTGTATATTGCATTTTAAAAGCGGAATTATGTTTAAAGCTTTTAATTCAAGATGAAACTGTCTGTTCCTGGTGAGGACATTGTAGTCCTTAGAATATTATATTATGGAGAGAATCAAAAGATTGAATCATATTGAAAGATAAAGCAAAATGTGTTTTTGTATATTCCTAATAATGATAAGCACATATTATTCTTTGGAATTTTATTTATACTACTCTTGATTATTGCTTAAAATAGGTCTAATTTTTGTTCTTACAACAAATAAAGGAGACATCCTCAAATTACACAAAGTAAGATTTCTCATTGATCAATTCATATCCCCTATTTAGTATTGCTTTTGAAAATCCCTGTTTTTATGTGATATTGATGTACAATTATTGAACTTTATTGACAAATACTAAATCTCATCTACATGCAAATTTAGAGATATTCTAATGCATTAGACAAAATCTTTCTCCTGATATAGAAAATCTATTTTTCTTCCCATTATATCATTAACTAAGCTGTTTTCATATTTTTTCCTTTACATATCTCTATCAATCTTTTCCAACTCCTTGGAATTCTCCTTTCATTGAAGTTTAGTTGCCAGTATATATAATTAAGAGCTGACTTTGTTTCCTCATTTACATAAAAATAGAGCATTTCCTGTGTTCTATCCAAAAAATATCAGAGTAAAGCAGTAGAAATGTTTCTTACTAAAAATATTACAAATACCTAAAATACAAAAAAAGAGAAAAAATAATTTAGGGACATTATTGACAAGAAAAATTTTACTCAACAAGTATTAAGTATTTACTAACATAGGGGAAAAAAAGATAGTGTATCATAGATAACCTAGAGGTTTAAGGTAAAATTAGGGAAGACATTGTGTATAGTTAGAAAAGAGTGTAAAGACTAAGAATGAAAACTTTAAATATCTTGTGAAAAATATGGACAAACATGATAAACTACTCAAAACACAAAATCATAAAATCTAGAATATGAATTCATAAGTTTTATGTAATACGTCTAAATGGTTTCATGACATGCACATTTGTGTGGTGTACTTGAGTGTGTGTATATCCATTCATTCCATGTGTTTGGGTACTGGTGTGTACATGGCCATGTAGAGATGGGGAATTGATTCTGGGTGTCTTTCTCAATCACTCTCCACTTGATTTATTGAAGCAGGGCCGAGATCCTTGCAAGTCTGGCTAGTTTTCTCTTTCCTTTTCTTTAGATTTTTACTGGTTATTTTATTTATCTACATTTCAAATGTTATTCTCTTTCCTGATTTCCCCTCTCCAAACTTTCAATCCCACCCCTCCCCCTGCTTTTATGAGGGTGCTCCTCTACCCACACCCTTCTGCCTCAGTGCCCTAGCATTGCCCTATGATGGGACATCATTCTGGGTAGTTTTCTATCCCAGGTGATTACTGGGTTTGCCTCTGGGGTAGAAGTCAGCATCCACAGCTAGTTGGTTTCTACCTGGGCTCTATTATCTAAACAGGGGAATTGATGCTTTGGGGCAAGCTTTGTATCCTTTGAACTAGCTCCTCTGTCTTTAAATATATTTTAGAATAATTGCCATGAATATTGTCATTTCTTGACCATTCCTTTGTCCTGATGATTATAATAACTAGCATCAGGATTCCAGTGTCTTCCACATGCCACAAGTTGATAAAAGTTGGCTTTTTCATTAATATGTTTCTAATTCTACCAGAAGGTCTTCCAAAGAAGATACCAACAGAATAGAAACATCAATAAAAATACTTACCCCACATTTCCTGTGCATCGTCAAAAGGATAAATGAAGACATTCAAAAGTGAAATGTGGCATGAGGAGAAAGGAAGGGACAGATGGACAATTGCTTACTGAGCTGTCGTTGCATAGAGAGAAGGAACAGTCAAGCCCAGAAAATTGCCCTTCAATCAGCAGTCAGGGAAAAGCTGGTTTATAGTGCATATCAAATCTTAAAGAAATAATGGGCATGTGGGAATATAGTAGTGTGTCATGAGACTTTTAAGTTCTGTTTAAAATATTGATTCAAAAGGAAAACATATGTGAAATGCCACTAAAAATAATCAATATTCATGTGAAATTGGTTAAAAAGATTATTGGCAAGAAAGAATACCATTTTAGCTTTTGCTATGTAATGCGATAGTTAAAGGAAACCAGGGTTTTCTGGAGCTTGGGAGAAGGCTCATGGTTAAGAACTATACCTCCTCTTGCAGAGTTCCTGGATTAACTTTCCAAAATCCATGTCTGGGTGCTTACAACCATTTATAAGCCTAGCTTCAGTGGATCTGATAACTACTTCCAGACGTCAAGGTCATATATACAACTGGCATACATTTATACACACACACACACACACACACACACACACACACACACACACACACACCATACTTGTGAATAAAATTAATTCTTAAAATTTACTAATTATTTTGTCAAAATGAATATTTTTATAATTTGAATTATAGTCTCTACAAATTGAGAGGAGTATAAGAACAACTATTATTTTTTAAATTTATGTATGTATAGATAGATTCATACAACAACACAGAAATATGAGAATAAATATATTACCTAAATACTTCTGGAAAGTTACAGTGATGCTTACGATTTTAGCTTTAAAAATTCGTCTAACAAGAGCCTGATATGGATGTCTCCTAAGAGGCTCTGTCAGAGCCCTACTAATACAGATGAGGATACTTTGCAGCTAACCATCAGACTTAGGAAGGGGACCACAATAGAGGAGTTAGAGAAAGGACTGAAGGAGCTGAAGGGGTATGCAACCTATAGGAAGAACAACAATATCAACCAACCAAATCCCCCAGAGCTCCTAGGCACTAAACCACCAACCAATGAGTATACATGGAGGGACCCATGGCTCCAGCCACATATGTAGCAGATGATGGCATTATCTGCCATCAATAGGAGGAGAAGTCCTTGGTTCTGTGAAGGCTGGTTTCCCCACTGTAGGATAATGTCACAGTGTTGAGGTGGGAATGGGTAGGAGTGGGAGCATCTTCATAGAAGCAGGCAGATGGGCATGGGAACGGAGAGGGATAACATATGAAATGTAAATACATAAAAATTTAATAAAAAGTTAAAAAAAATCTCTGCCTAAAAAGAAGACAATATTTTCTGAGAACACAGATGCAAGAGATAGATAAATTTTAGGAAAGAACATTTAATGTCCATAAAGACTCCGTGGAAGGTATGCATTTGACACCTTCAAATCAGCTGTCTCCCAAAGTCAACAGGCAACTAAACTGAGTATCCTTGTCTCTTGTGGCAGTATTCATACCAGCACGTTTAAGGCCCCTAAGCCAAATCTAGGAAAAGATGAATGAGCAAGAAAATCTGTATAGAGTGGTGTTTTATTTGGCCACAAATGAAATTATAATATTCACAGAAAATTAAGGGAAAATGAAATCTTCATGTAACATAAAATAGGCTCAACTTTGATAGACTAATATTACATTTTCTATCCTGTAATAGGCTAGATTATACACACATGTGCAAATGACAATGACATGCAAACACATTGAAGTATTGAGTAGGAAAGGGGATCAATGAATGTTGAAACTAATACGATTATAATATGGGTAAAGTGACTGAAGTGAACTTTACTTGCAAATGTAGACTTCAGGGAAGGACTACATGAGTCTGCACCCAGAGCTGAACCAGGCCCACAGCTCTCTGTATCCAAATCCCATGAGAGAAAGCTGGACTTTCAGAAGTGTGGACAATCCTGAGAGTTCAGTGGAGATAACTACTTCTTCTCTCATTCCTGGCCCGAGAGGAACCTGCCAAGTGCCCTCTGGATACAGGAACCTTGGAACAGTAAGGGGCAGCACCCTTCCAGTTTCTGCCTGTGACCAATCAGGGCTGAAAACCAATCTCTTGGAGTGCCAGCACACCTGAGAGCAGAGGGAAAATCAATCTTTCTGCTTCAAGCAACCTGCCTGGAGGCCTCAGAACACATGAAACCAGGATCAGTCTAGGACAGAACCCTTCCGGTTTCTGCCTGCACCTGGAACTGAGCTTGTACAACAGCTAGCTATACCCAGATCGGGCTGAAAGGAAACCTGTATATAGGAGTGCTGACACACAGATTTACAGGAGAATGAAGCCACTGTCAGAGACAGAAAGACCAGCTTACACCAGAGTCAACCTGATGGCAAGAGGCAAACATAGGAACCTAAGCAACAGAAACCAAGACTACTTGGCATCATCAGAGCAGTTTTCCCACCAAAGCCAAGACTGGATATACAAGTACACTGGAAAAGAAAGATAAGGATTTAAAATCACATCTCAAATAATGCTAGAGGACTTTTAAAAGGACATAAATGATTCCCTTAAAGAACTACAGGACAACACAGGTAAACAAGTAAAAGCCGTTAAAGAGGAAACATAAAAATCCCTTAATAAATTACAGGAAAACACAATCAAACAGGTGAAGGAATTGAACAAAACCATCCAGGTTTTAAAATAAAAACAATAAAGAAATCGCAAAGTGAGACAACCCTGGAGATAGAAAATCTAGGAAAGAGATCAGGAGTCATAGACACATGCATAACCCCAAGAGTTCAAGAGATATAAGAGAGAATCTTAGGGACAGAAGATACCATAGAAAACAATGACATAACTATCAAAGAAAATGAAATGTAAAAGGCAAAAAGCTCCTAACCCAAACATTCAGGAAATCCAGGACATGATGAGAAGATCAAAACTAAGGATAATAGGTATAGAAGAAAGTGAAGATTCCCAACTTAAAGGGCCAGTAAATATCTTCAACAAAATTATAGAAGAAAACATCACATATACAGCTACCCAATTAGATAAGATGGATGAAGCAAAGAAGTGCAAGCCGATAGGAACCGGATGTAGATCTCTCCTGAGAGACACAGCCAGAATACAGCAAATACATAGGTGAATGCCAGCAGCAAACCACTGAACTGAGAATGGGACCCCTGTTGAAGGAATCTTAGAAAGGACTGAAAGAGCTTGAAGGGACTTGAGACCCCATATGAACAACAATGCCAACCAACCAGAGCTTCCAGGACTAAGCCATTACCCAAAGACTCTACATGGACTGACTCTGGGCTCCAACCTCATAGGTAGCAATGAATAGCCTAGTAAGAGCACCAGTGGAAGGGGAAGCCCTTGGTACTGCCAAGACTGAACCCCCAGTAAACGTGATAGTTGGAGGGGTGGTAATGGGGGGAGGATGGGGAGGGGAACATCCATACAGAAGGGGAGGGGGAAGAGTTAGCGGGATGTTGGCTTGGAAACCAGAAGAGGAATAACAATCGAAATGTAAATAAGAAATACTCAAGTTAATAAAGATGGGGAAAAAATCACTAACTTAAAGAATGAGATGCCCATAAACATACAAGAAGCCTATAGAACTCCAAATAGATTGGACCAGAAGAGAAATTCCTCCTGTCACATAATATTCAAAACACAAAATGCAAAAAAAAAAAGAATATTTAAAGTAGTAAGGAAAAAATGTCAAGTAACATATAAGCACAGACCTATCAGAATTACACTAAAATTCTCACCAGAGACTATGAAAGCCAGAAGATCCTAGGAAGGTTCACACAAACCCTAAGAGAACACATGTGTCAGTCCAGCCTACTACATCCAGCAAAACTCTCAATAAGCATAAATAGAGACACCAAGATATTCAATGACAGAACTGTATTTGCACAATATTTTTCCACAAATCCAGCTGTGTAAAGTAAAATAAATAGAAAACTCCAACAGAAGGAGGGATATTATAACCTAGAAAAAGCAAGAGAGTAATCTCTTTGCAATGAAACCAAAAGAAGAGAGACACACAAACATACTTCCACCTCTAACAACAAAAATAACTGGAAAGACAAATCACTATTCCTTAATATCTCTCAGCAGTAGTGGACTAAATTCCCAATAAAAAGACATAGACTAACAGAATAGATATGGAAAGAGGTCCCAGAATTTTGCTACATATAGAAAACACACCTTAGTGATAAAGACAGACACTACCTCAGAGTAAAAGGCTGGAAAACAATTTCCCAAACAAATGGTCTCAAGAAACAAGTTGGAATAGCCATTCTAATATTGAATGAAATCCACTTTCAAACAATGATTATAAAAAAGATACAGAATGACATTTTATATTCATCAAAGGAAAAAAATCCACCAAGATGAACACTCCTGTATACCTATGCTCCAAATGCAAGGGCACCTACATTCATAAAAGAAACCTGACTAAAGCTCAAAGCACACATTGCACCTCACACAATAATAGTGGGAGATTTCAACTCCCCACTCTCATCAATGGATAGATCATTGAAACAGCAACAGAGACATAGAAATACTAACAAGTATTATGAACCCAATGGATTTAACACTTATTTATAGAATATTTCACCATAAAACAAAAGAATATACCTTCTTCTCAGCAATTCAAGGTACCTTCTCCAAAATTGACAATATAATTTGTCATAAAACAGGCCTCAACAGAGAGAGGAAGACTGAAATGCAATCCATCATATCAAATAACCACAGACTAAGACTGGTCTTCAATAACAGCAAAAACAACAAAAGGACCACATACACAAGGAAGTTGAACAATGTTCTACTAAATAACTTGGTCAACAAAGAAATAAAGCACGAAATTAACAGTCTCCTAACCAAAAAAATTTCAGGACCAGATGGGTTTAGTGTAAAATTCTATCAGACTTTTATAGAAAACCTATTACTAATACTGTCCAAACTATTCCACAAAATAGAAACAGAAGGAGCACTACACATTTCCTTCTATATAGCCACAATTATGCTTATAACTAAACCCCACAAAGACTCAACAAAGAAAGAAAACTTCAGACCAATTTTCCTTATGAATATAACGCTCAATAAAAATCTTGCAAACTGAGTCCAAGAACACATGAAAATGACTATCTATCACGATCAAGTAGGCTTTATCCCAGGGATGCAGGGATGGTTCAATATATGGAAATCCATCAACGCAATTCACTGTGTAAACAAACTAAAAGAAAAAAAAAGACACATGATCATCTCCTTAGATGCTGAGAAAGCATTTGACACAATTCAACACCCCTTCATGATAAGTCTTGGAAAGATCAGGAATTCAAAGCCTATATCTAAACCCAGTAAATACAATGCACAGCACACCAGTACCTGGCATCAAACTAAATGAAGAGAAAATTGTAGCAATCACACTAAAATCAGGAACGAGACAGGCTGCCTACTCTCTCCATACTTATTCAATATAGGACTCGCAGTCCTAGCCAGGATATGAGACAATAAAAGAAGGTCAAAGAGATACAAATTGGAAAGGAAGAAGCCAAAATATCATTATTTGCTGATAATATCATAGTTTACTTTAGTCACTCCAAAAGCTCCACCAGAGAACTACTAAGCCTGATGAACAACTTCAGCAAAGTGGCTGGATATAAAATTAACTCAAACAAGTCAGTACCCTTCGTCCACTCGAAGAATGAACAGGCTGAGGAATAAATTAGGGAAACAATAGCCCCAAATAACATAAAATACCTTGGTGTGAATCTAGTCAAGCAAGAGAAGGATATGTATGACATGAACTTCAAGTCTCTGAAGAAAGAAATTTAAGAACATCTCAGAAGTTGGAAAGACTGCCCATGCTCATGGATTGGCAGTATTAAATGAGTAAAAATGGCCAGTTTGCCCAAACTAAATCTACAGATTTAATGCAATTTCCATCAACATTCCAATTCAATTCTTCCTAGAGTTAGAAAGAGTAATTTGCAAATTCATTTGGAATAACAGAAGTCCCAGGATAGTGAAAACTATCCTTAACAATAAAAGAAATTCTGGGGAATCACCATCCCTGATCTCAAGATATATTACAAAACTATAGTGATAAAAATGGTGTGGTATCGGTACAGAGACAGGCAGGTATAGAATTGAATAGAATTCACGACCCAGAAATGAACCTACACACCAATGGTCACTTTACCTTTGACAAAGGAGGTAAAACAATCCAGTGGAAAAAAGAAAGCATTTTCAACAAATGGTGCTTATTCAACTGGAACTCAGCATGTAGAAGAATGCAAATTGATCCATTCTTATTGGTTTGTACAAAGTCGAAGTAGATCAAGGACCTCAATATAAAACCAGGTACACTCAAACTAGTAGAAGAAAAAGTGGGGAAGAATCTTGAACACATGGGCACTGGGGAAAACTTCCTGAACAAAACACCAATGGCTTATGCTCTAAAGAATCAACAAATGGGACCTCATAAACCTGCCCAGCTTCTGTAAGTCAAAGGACACTGTCATTAAGACAAAATGGCCACCAACAGATTGGGAAAAGATCTTTTCCAATTCTACATCTGATATAGGCTAATATCCAAAATATACAAAGAACTCAAGAATTTGTACTCCAGAGAATCAAATAACCATTTTTAAAAATGGGGTTCAGAAGTAAACAAAGAATTCTCAGCTGATGAAAATCATGTGGCTGAGAAGCACCTAAAGAAATGTTCAACAACCTTAGTCATCAGGGAAATGCAAATCAAAACAACACTGAGATTCCACCTCACACCAGTCAGAATGGCTAAGATTAAAAGTTCAGGTGACAGCAGATGCTGGTGAGAATGTGGAGAATGAGGAACGCTCTTCCGTTGTTGGTGGGATTGCAACCACTCTGGAAAGTCTGGAGGTTCCTCAGAAAATTGGAACTTGTACAACCTGACAACTCAGGTATATCACTCCTGGGCATATACCCAAATGATGACACATGCTCCACTATGTTCATAGCAGCCTTATGTATAATATCCAAAAGCTAGAAAAAACCCAGATGCCCTTCAACAGAGGAATGGACACAGAAGACGTGGTACATCTACACAATGGAGTACTACTCAGCAATCAAAAACAATGACTTCATGAAATTCATAGGCAAATGGATGGAACTAGAAAATATCATCCTGAGTTCAAAAACCCAATCTCTCTCTCTCTCTCTCTCTCTCTCTCTCTCTCTCTCTCTCTCTCTCTCTCTCTCACACACACACACACACACACACACACACACAACACATACACACAAACTCATACAACACACATGTTATTCACTCACTGATAAGTGGATATTAGCCTAAAAGCTTGAATTACCAGACATACAATCTACAGACGATATGAAGCTCAAGAAGAACAACCACAGTGCAGACGCTTCAGTCCTTCTTGAAGGGGTTTGCAACCCCATAAGAACAATTACTCTCAACCAGTGCTCCCAGGGACTAAACCACTACACAAAGTATACGACAGACCCGTGACTCCAGCTGCATATGTAGCAGAAGACAGCCTTGTTAGGTACCAGTGAGAGGAAAGAGAATAACAATTAAAATGTAAATAAAAATAACCAATTTAAAAAAAAAACAGGAAGAACTGCCTGAGATGAGAGTCTTAGGGTGGGGTTGTACAGATAATATGACCAGTTTGAATGTGTGTAGAAGAATGTCTTGACTGCCTTAATTGCTATGACGCCAAGCCTGAGAGAGGGTGGATTTAGGCCCTAGACTGCAGAAGAACACAGCAATTTTAATCATGCATGCTTCCAGTTCTGTCTGTTCCTGGTTGTGGATGTGAGGTGTCAGTTTTAAGGTCTTGCCACTTTGGTTTCTGGGAATATAACCTGTACTTGTGAATTAAAAGAAACCCTTTCCTGTCAAAGTTGTTTATTTTCTGTTCATTTTATAAGGCAGTAGAGATGAAATCACAACAAGAAGAATGAAAAATGTCAAAATGAGACACAGCCTCTAAGGCTCCCAGGAAGTTTGCAGTAACCAAAGACACAGGTGAGAATCTTGCCCAATTACTCTCAGTGCCTGGGACACCTGTGGAGAACGTCTGACGTGGGATCTATCTCTGCCCCCAAGACCCCCACTCCTGCTGTTCTTCACCTTCATTCCAATCCACTTCTCCATGCAGCTCAGATTATTTAGCTCAACACTCCACCACACCCCATAGCCTGCCTGCTTTCCAGGGGTCTGCAGTAACCAAGGACATAGGAGGCCCACCATAACAAGACACAGCACTCCATAAGTAAAAGGAGACTGGCTCTATCCTAGGTCACAGAGTTCTTCCTGCCTCCAAGGAGGCTGACTCCAGTCAAGGATAGTTGAGAAAAAAGATAACCAGATGGTCAGCGGCAAGGGCAAGATCATAAGCAATAGAATCCAATGTGATTCTGCACTATCAGAACCCAGTTCTCCCAGCACAGCAAGCCAGGGATAAGGACCTAAAATCCTACCTCAGGAAGATGACAGAGGCCTCTTGGGAGGATATAAGTAACTCCCTTAAAGAAACACAGGAAAACACAGACAAAGCGGTAGAAGTCCTTAAAGAAGAGGACACAAATAAGTCCCTTAAAGAATCACAGGAAAATACAAACAGTTAAGTGAAGGAACTGAACAAAAGAGTCCAAGGCTTAAAAATGGAAATAGAAACAATAAAGAAAACACAAATGAGGCAACCCTGGAGATGGACAACTTAGGAAAGATCAGGAGCTACAGATCCAAGTATCACCGACAATATACAAGAGATAGAAGAGAGAATCTTAGGAGTAGAAGATACCATAGAAGATATGGACACTTCAGCCAAAGAAAATATAAAGTGTAAAAAGCTCTTGGACCAAACTATCCAGGAAATTGATGACACAATCCAAAGATCAACCCTAAGAATATTTGAAATAGAAAAGGGTGAAAAATCCCAGCTCGGAGGGTCAAAAAACAACGGCCAAAAAATCATTGAAGAAGACATCCCTAACCTAAAGAAAGTGAAGCCTACAGAACACCAAATAGATTGGACCAGAAACAAAAATGCTCCATCACATAATAATCAAAACAACAAATGTACAGAACAAAGAAAGAATATTAAAAAGCTATAAGAGAAAAAGGCCAAGAAACAAATAAAGCAGACCTATAAGAATTATACCAGACTACTCAACAGAAAATCTAAAAGCAAGAATATCCTGGACAGATGTCATTAAGATCATAAGAGAACACAAATGCAACCCAGAATACTATACCCAGCAAAATTCTCAATCACCATGGATGGAAAAAACCAAGATATTCCATGACAAAACCAAATTTAAACAATATCTTTCTACTATTTTAGCCCTACAGAGGATACGAGAAGGAAAACTTCAACAAAACAAGGGTAACTACACCCTTGAAAATACAAGAACTTAAACATTTCACAACAAACTCAAAAGAAGAGAATCATATACATATAATACCACCTCCAGCCAAACAAACACAAAACAAAACAAAAAACAAACAAACAAACAAACAAACAAAAACGGGAAATAACAACCATCTGTCCTTAATATCTCTCAACATCAATCAACTCAATTCCACAATAAAAAAGACACAACATAACAGACTGGATGCATCAACAGGATCCAGCGTTTTGCTCTTTACAAGAAACACACTTCAGTGACAAAGACAGACACTATCTCAGAGTAATAGTGGAAAAAAACTTTCCTAAGCATATGGTCCCAGGACACAAGCTGGACTAATATCCAATGAAATAGACTCTTTTTTTTGAAATATAGGATATTTATTTATCTGTTTTTTTTTAACTTGAGTGTTTCTTATTTACATTTCGAGTATTATCCCCTTTTCCGATTTCCGGGCAAACATCCCCCTAAACCCTCCCCCTCCCCTTCTTTATGGGTGTTCCCCTCCCCATCCTCCCCCCATTGCCGCCCTCCCCCCAACAATCACGTTCACTGGGGGTTCAGTCTTAGCAGGACCAAGTGCTTCTGCTTCCACTGGTGATCTTACTAGAATATTCATTGCTACCTATGAGGTCAGAGTCCAGGGTCAGTCCATGTATAGTCTTTAGGTAGTGGCTTAGTCCCTGGAAGCTCTGGTTGGTTGGCATTGTTGTTCATAAGGGGTCTCGACCTCCTTCAAGCTCTTCGAGTTCTTTCTCTGATTCCTTCAACAGGGGTCCATTCTCAGTTCAGTGGTTTGCTGCTGGCATTCGCCTCTGTATTTGCTGTATTCTGGCTGTGTCTCTCAGGAGAGATCTACATCCGGCTCCTGTCGGTCTGCACTTCTTTGCTTCATCCATCTTGTCTAATTGGATGGCTGTATATGTATGGGCCACATGTGGGGCAGGCTCTGAATGGGTGTTCCTTCTGTGTCTGTTTTAATCTTTGCCTCTCTATTCCCTGCCAAGGGTATTCTTGTTCCCCTTTTAAAGAAGGAGTGAAGCATTCACATTTTGATCATCCGTCTTGAGTTTCATTTGTTCTAGGCATCTAGGGTAATTCAAGCATTTGGGCTAATAGCCACTTATCAATGAGTGCATACCATGTGTGTTTTTCTGTGATTGGGTTAGCTCACTCAGGATGATATTTTCCAGTTCCAACCATTTGCCTACGAATTTCATAAACTCATTGTTTTTGATAGCTGAGTAATATTCCATTGTGTAGATGTACCACATTTTCTGTATCCATTCCTCTGTTGAAGGGCATCTGGGTTCTTTCCAGCTTCTGGCTATTATAAATAGGGCTGCTATGAACATAGTGGAGCACGTGTCTTTTTTATATGTTGGGGCATCTTTTGGGTATATGCCCAAGAGAGGTATAGCTGGATCCTCAGGCAGGTCAATGTCCAATTTTCTGAGGAACCTCCAGACTGATTTCCAGAATGGTTGTACCAGTCTGCAATCCCACCAACAATGGAGGAGTGTTCCTCTTTCTCTGCATCCTCGCCAGCATTTGCTGTCACCTGAGTTTTTGATCTTAGCCATTCTCACTGGTGTGAGGTGAAATCTCAGGGTTGTTTTGATTTGCATTTCCCTTATGACTAAAGATGTTGAACATGAAATAGACTTTTAACCAGAATTATTACATGATTTTGGTGAAAGATTCTTCCTATTCATCAAAGGAAAAATCCACCAAGAGTGTCAATTCTCAACCTCTATACCCCAAGTACCATGCCATCAACATTCTTAAAATAAACTTTAGTAAATCTCAAAATACACATTGAACCACACACAATAATTGTGGGAGATTTAAACACTCCACTTTCACCAATGGAGAGGTCATTGAGTCAGAAATTCAACAGAGACATGTAGGGTTGTGGGTTCCATATCTGTTCCACCACAGGGCACTGCTACTTGGGGAGACAGAATATGGGGAGTTTGACTGTGATTATCCCATGCTGCTGCCAGGTGTGGGACAGCAGGCAGTGAAAGTTACCCCTAATTCCTGGTTGAGATAGGACAAATCCCTAGGAGACCCTAAAAGGGACAGCAGGTACATTCCCATTCCCCCAGGATATCAGGGCCTCAAGTAGCTGTCTCCACCCCGCAAAGACCCATGGTAGAGAGGTTTGAGACAGACCAGTCATGTAGGACAAGGCCCTAAGCTCCTCCTCCACACATGAGGAGGTTACCACAGGTTAAGTAGGCTCAGGACAGATCAGTCTAGAGACATGAGACCATGACCCGAAATATATAGATGAGGTCTTCCCACGCTCTCAGGCCAAACAAATAGGAAGTACCTACTGTCAGTCACTGACCCATCCAAATATCTGTATTTAAGTGTTGTGTTCAGAATTAAAAGTATGCAGGAATTACTCCATCGTCTGAGAGCTTCTGTCCTAAGAGCTGTAACGTCACAGCTTCGGGGAAAGACCTGCTCTCCCGAAATCATCACTGCCAAAAGTTCTCCTGCACCCATCACTGGCCAGTCAGTCTCATGCTGGCTCAGCCCACCCTGAGCAGCCTAAGCTGTAGCCAGTGGCAGAAAGGAGCAGGACCGGTAGCTGGGGAAAAAGAAAGCTGTTCCTCCTCCCGGCCTGAGTTCTCTTCCCCTCTCCCAAACCTGAGCACCTCGGTGAGAGATCTCTGTGGGAGAACCCCCTGGTGCCAGAGCCCTACACCAGGGTAGCTGTTGGAATGTAGGGAAGCCCCAAGAGTACCGCTCTGAGGGTGGAGAAATGCAGTCTTAGGTGTGCAGACATCAGAGCTGGCTCATGTTTCTCAGACCCTTGGATACCCTGGTGCTTCTTGGAGTCACAAAAGAGCTGACAATGAAGTCTAGGCCCTCAGGCTGGAGTCCTAGCCCCACTGTGGGCATGGGTTGACTGTGGGAAAGTGCGGGTCTTTGGCTTGATAGCAGTGGCAGGTTTGGTGGCAGTCATGACTGGGAGTACAGAGAAGCCTTCTACAGGAGATTGGATAGTGGCTCTGTAGGTAAAGGCCATTTCCATGGCTCCCCACAGCATATCCAATGAAAAGAGACAGTCTGTGGTTCCAAATTATTTATTGCAATGGTGGAAAGTGTATGTGTAAAATCGTACCCCAGTACTTACGGTGGCATTGAGGTTAAATACCTTTGCAGGGAGGAATATCTGGGAAGGAATGCTTATTGGCTAACCCTCTGGGCTCCTAGGGTCTTCATTAGCTTGGAGATCTCTGTCTTAAGCCTATGTGACCAAAGGTTATGTCTCTTTTCTTATTGTCTTGGTCTGAGATGTTAGAGATGCCTCATCTACATGCGGAAGGGATCCCTTACCTAGCTGATGGCCAAAAATGTATGGGGAACTGCTGCAAGTGGCAGATGCCTTTCTCCCAGCAGCAGGCAAAGCTTCTAACATCCCCTTCAGAGTCTCTGAAGCCTTCAAAGCCTTTAGCTCAACAGAGGACCAGAGTAACTCTCATGGTCCACTGCCACACAGAGACACTGTGAAACTAACAGAAATTATGAACCAAATGGATTTAACAGATATCTACAGAACATTTCGTCCTAAGATAATGTACCTTCTTCTCAGGGTTTTCATGGAACCTTCTTCAAAATTGACCATATAATCGGACACAAAATAAACTCAACAAATACAAGAAGATTGAAATAATCTCATGCATTCTATCAGATCACCACATATTAAGTCTGGACTTCAATTACAACAAAAACAACAGAAAGCCCTCATACCCATTAAAACTGAGCAACTCTCTGGTCAGTGATAACTTGTTCAGGAAAGAAATAAATAAGGAAATCAAAGATTTTATAGAATTCAATAAAAGTAAAGACACATCATTCCCACAATAGTGGGAAAATTTAAAACAGTGTTAAGAGGAAAATTCATAGCAATAAGTCCCTTCAGAAATAAATTGGAGAGAGGTCATACATGTAACTTATCAGCACAAGTGAAAGCTCTAGAATAGAAAAAAGCATACACACATAGAAGGAGTAGACAATGGAAAATAGTCAAACTGGGGGCTGAAATCAACCAGTTAGAGACAAAGAGGATAATAGAAAAAATCAATAAAACAAGAGCTTCTTCTTTGAAAAAAATTCAACAAGATAGATAAATCCTTAGACAAACTAACTAAAGGGCATAAAGACAGTATCAAAACTAACAAAATCAGAAATGAAAAGTGACACAAAATAGGTGAAACTGAGGAAATTAAAAAAAAAAGCATAACAACTTCCTACGAAAGCCTATACTATAAAACCTGGAAAATATAGATGAAATGCATAGTTTTCTAGAGAAATGCTGTATACCAAATTTAACTCAGGATGAGATAAACCATCAAAACAGTCCCATACCCCCAAGGAAATAGAAATAATCATTACAAAAGCCTTCAAGCCAAAAAGGGAGGGAGGGCAAAAACAGGTGGGTTTAGTGCAGAATTCTACCAGGCCTTCAAAAAAGAGCTATTGCCAATACTCTTCAAACTATTCCATACTACCTAATTTTTTCTATGAAGCCACAGTTATTCTTATACTTAAAACACATAGAGGCCCAGCAAAGAGACAACTTTAGACCAATTTCCTCTTGAGTATTGATGCAAAAATACTCAATAAAATTCTCACAAACTGAATCCAAAAATACATCAAATCCTTTATTCACAAAGCTTAAGTAGGCTTCATCCCATGGATGCAGGAATAGCTCAATATACAAAAGATCCATCAATGTAATAAAATCTCAAGGAAAAAATCACATGATCATCTCATTAGATGCTGAAAAAGACTTCCACAAAATATAGCATCATTCCATGTTAAAAGTCTTGGAGTGATCAGGAATTCATGGTGCTTACCTAAACATAACATATAGGAAACAAACAGCCAACATCAAATTAAATGCAGAGAAAATAGAAGCAATACCCTTAAAATCTGGGGATAGACAAATTGCCCACTCTGTCCTTTTCTGGTCAATATACTATTTGAATATCTAGTATAGATAGATACTATAGATATAGATAATATCTATAGATTCAATACAGTCCCTAGAAAATTCCAACATAATGCTTCACAGACATGGAAAGAGTAATCCTCAACTTCATATGGAATCTCAAATACTCCAGGATAGCATAAAACAATTCTCAAAAATAAAAGAACTTATGTGGGGATACCATCCCTGATGTCAAAGCATATTACAAAGCAATAGTGAAAAAATATACATGATATTGGTACAGACAGGCAGGTAGATTAATGGAATAGAATCAAAGACCCAGAAGTAAACCTATAGACTCTTGATCTTTGACAATAAAACCAAAAACATATAGTGGAAAATAGAAGGTATATTCCATAAATGGTGCTGGTCTAACTGACAGTCTGCATGTAAAAGAATGAAAATAAATCCATACTCATCACCTTGTACAAAGCTCAAGTCCAAGTGGATCAAGGACCTCAATGTAAAGCCAGATACACTAAATCTACCAGAAGAACAAATAAGTATCTACTAGAAGATCCTCAAACTCATTGACACAGTGGGAAATTTCCTGAGCAGAACAATTTCTCAGGCTCTAAGGTCAACAATCAATAAAAGCAAACTTCGTTTAGTTCAACTTCCAAAGTCCTCATAGTTTATGTCAATCTCAAAAATGTCAAAATTTCAAAGACTCTTCTGAAATTCATCCAGTCACTTAACTGTAATTTCCAAAGCAAGACAGGAAACCAGCTGGGAAAACTCCTAACTCTGCATCTCCATGTCTGACGTCAAAGCGGTCTTCAGATCTCCAGCTCCTTTTTCATCTTTGACGACTACAACAAACTTAACTTCTCCTGGGCTGGTTCCACCCCTATTAGCAACTTTTCTTTGCAGATATCCCATGGCTCTGCTATCTTTAACATTTTGTAGTCTGCAAGTCAGTGTTACAGCTTCATATTCTAATGTCTAGGAATTCACACATGATCTTCTGGGCTCCTCGAAAGGGCTGGTGTCACTTCTCCAGTTCAGCCCTGTGTAGCACTCCAAGCTCAGGTTGATTCACTTCGCTGCCACTGCTGTTCTTGATTATCTTCTTGATACTGGCATATCCAATACTGGGGTCTTCTGCTGCAATTAGGCTTCACCAATAGCCTCTCATAGGCTCTCTTCTTGGTGTCAAGCCTCAGCTCCTTTGCATAATCCCTTCAATCCTGGACCATTAATTCACACTGAGGCTGTGCCTTCAGCAATGACCTTCCCTGACCTCTGACAGTGCCAAGCCTCAGCGGGTCTTCATGACCACTGACCCCTTCATGCCTTCAAAACATGTACAACCTGGGGGACTCTGAGACAACTGCCTATGCTTCACCCTTCCCTGGGGCATCAAGTTGCCTCACTCAGGATGCTATTTTCTAGGTCTATTCTTTTGCCTGCAAAATTCATGATGTCCTCATTTTTAATAGTTGAATAGTATTCCATTGTGTAAACGAACTACACTTTCTATATGCATTCTTCGGTTGAGGAACATTGGGTTGTTTCCAGTTTCTGGTTATTGCAGCTAACGCTGTTATGAACAAAATGGAGAACCTTTTCTTGTGATGTTTGGGCATCATTTGGGTACATACCCAACAGTGGTATAGCTGGTTCTTCAGGTTGAAATGTTCCTAATTTTCTAAGTGTGATAGTTTATATATACTTGACCCAGGGAGTGTTACTATTAGAAGGTGTGGCCCTGGTGGAGTAGGTGTGTCACTGTGGGTGTGGACTTTAAGACCCTCATCCTAGCTGCCTGGAAGCCAGACTTCCACTAACAACATTCAGATGAAGATGTAGAACTCTCAGCTCTTCCTGTATCATGTCTGGCCCAGAGAAGGGTAAGGCCTGGTATCGGGGAAAGCACTGATTCAGCGGCGAAGTGGAGGAGAAATGGGGTGAGGAACTGTGGAGGAGTCATTGACTGGAATGTAAATAAACAAAATAAAAACAAAACATGTGAAAAATGACACAATGAAACTTATCTTTGTATCATAAGACAATCAAGAGGCCAAAAACACCCGAACATTGTTATAAAAATGTGCTGAAATATTGATATGGCACATAACAAAATATAATAGTAAATATATTTCAAAATGTTTATACTTAATATATTGTTGATGTTAGCTAAAAATAATTAATTCCATCATTTACTTGACAAAAGTACAAGTCACGGAGAAAAAAATAAACAAGATGATCACTGACTTCTGATCATATCACCATCTTGTGTGGATAATTGATCAACATCAATACGGTACCTGATGCCAAGACTAAGACTAGTTTTTAGTCAGACAGTTGTTGACAATTAATAAACATTGAAACAGAGAAGACACTTTGAAATTAAAGAAAAGGAAAAGAAAACCCCACATGGGACAGACTTATCAGTGGGAAAAAACTGTCAAGTGTATACTACAAATTAATTATATCATAATGGAGAATAAATAGTAAAATCCTGCAGTATCTTGAATGAAAGGTAAAACTCAGAATCACCACCCAAACCACTAAAGAACTTAGTTCCAAGGCTAAAATATTTGCTGTGTCAGAAAGAAGAAGGGGGAGGAAGAGGAGGAGGAGAAGGAAGAAGAGGGGCAGGAGCACAAACACAACAAGAACAGGACCAAGGCCAAGGAGAAGGCCAAGGAGAAGGCCAAGGAGAAGGCCAAGGAGAAGGCCAAGGAGAAGGCCAAGGAGAAGGCCAAGACTAAGTCCAAGACCAAGACAAAGACCAAGAAAAGAAACAAGTTACAACCATCAATAAAGTAATTAAAACTAACAGAGCCAAAGGGACAATGATAACTGCATGAAGAGGATACAATTCCACAAGGTAAGATTCTAGATTTTGGGGGAGGAAAGAGGCAAAAGAAGAAAAACAAAAACAAAAATTGCAACAAATCCCACTCCTGGTTACAGAATTCTGGCTATATATATATATATATATATATATATATATATATATATATATGGTGTATATATGTATATATATATGTGTGTGTGTGTGTACATATATATATTTATATTTATATGTGTGTGCGTGCATGTTTAATTATGCATGAAAATCATGTAATAAAGAAGAGGGAATGTAGATGATATTGAAGCAGTTTCTTGGACATCATAGACTTATTCTAAAGGAATATTTAGAAACACATAGGTACACATAAAGTTTTATTATATCAACAAGGTCTGGGAAAAGGTGAATAGAGAGCATCTGCTAATGATATGATGTCATTAAAGTAAGAATAGACTGGATGGTCCTAAGTGGGTAGTATTTGATGCACCCAAACCAATATTGAGAAGACACATGCCACACCACATTAATCTGTATAAATGTAGTGGTTTAAAGGCTGTACAAACTGGCAGAATTATTACACATGAAAGCCATACAAAAATCAAATATGTGCAAATCATAACAAACCATTTTTTTAGTAAAGAAAAGTCTTTCTCCATTGAAGCCTAAATTCTTAAAATGACAATAGTCACTCATTTCAAATATTTTCATTGTATTAAAGAGAATTTTATAAATGAAAATGAAGGAGCATGTTCATGCCTGACATCAAGACTGCAGAAGTACTTTTCATAGTGTAATGGTACTAATTATTTCATTCAAAGAAGAGAGATTGTGTATATCTAAAAGATTCTCAAAATTATAATCTTCACTCAATCCTCATCAGCTGTCACTACTATTATTTCAAAAGGGAATGTTTTGTTATATGCTCTTGAAGAAGTTTGTGAAATGTTATCATCTTCTCACTCATGTTCCCTACCCAGTGTTTTCTAACAGTTGTATCTTACTATCAAACAAAGAAAAAATGAAATATGTTTATCACAATCTTCATATTTCATACCTAGTACCTTTAAATGTACATTGTGCTTTGTTATTAAAGCTAGGAGCATCCGCACTTCACATTGATATCATTAAGTGAAATCAGGAAGGTATTATGCTGCTTAACAAGATAAAATTTTAAGCCTTTAACACTTCTCAGTGCTCAACAGCACAGACTAAAACATTAATATACAACTTTCTTGCCTTCTAGAGACTCTCTTTATCACTGAATTTGAAAATATTATTTCCCTCTGGATATTCATCTAGTTTGTGCATCATTGGTATGATAATGTAGGCCTGAAACTTTCAGGATATTGCTTTATGCCAGTAAATTCTCAAGAGAAATGATTTCATTTCATCAAAAAAATTTTGTAATTTTGGAAACAGCTACGTTTTGCCAATCTATTGCATGATTCTCTGTGTTTGATTGCTCTGCACCTGCGTGAAATAATCGCTAAAGCAGTATGCATTCTGAGAGAATTACAGAGTATGCTGGCCTTATAATGGTAATATCTTCAGTTATTTATATAGCAAACTCACGTAGAGCATTGTCCTTGTAATGAAGAGCACAGGGCATAAATTTCTGGGTCTCCTCAATGACGCATAAGCCAAGAGTTTAGAACAGCATTTGATAGCTCATATACTAGGAAATTCCTTATTCTCTATGCAACAATTGATAAAAATGTAATCGCCACATGATTACATCATTTATCACAAATCAAATAGCACACGCTAGCTATCAATGAATGAACTTCAAAAATCTACAAATAATTTACCAAGTATATATACACATGAAAATTTGTATGATTAGAGTTACTAGAATGATACATTCTAACATTTACTTACCTAGTTGTAATCTTCTTTACCTTAAACTACACTGTTCTGCACTTTAAAAAGAAAAAAGTATGAAGGTGAGTTTCCTGCTCATTTTTGTTGTTAAGTATTCCTTATATTTCAGTCATCCGTAGACTTCCACAGAAGTCTTGTGATGACAATTACTAAAAGTAACAATTTTGTGAAACGCAAGCAACAAAGGGTTTGCTATTTCCACATTTGGGATATGTAGAAGACCCAGAACAGGGAAAATGGTTTCATGGTCCATGAGTATCTGAGATGTCAATTGAGTTCACTTTATCCTTTAATTTTCAGATGTAATTTTGCCTCAATGCTCTTCCGTAAGGATAGGTGAGCAAAGATCTCATTGCTTGAGGTAATTGTTTTAAAGAAAGTTGGATTTGAGGAATGAATGCCTCAGAGCCCTCTATTCAGTCACTGCACCTTTGAGATTATCTTGCCATAATTCAGTGTCTTCAGTATCTTTTTTTTTTAGCTTTTTATTAGATATATTTCTTTACTTACATTTCAAATGTTATTCCCGTTCCAGGATTCCTGTCCGTAAGTCCCCATTCCCTCCTTTTCCCTCCCTCATATGGTTATTCCCCCCATACATCCCCACTACTGCCCCCCATTCCCCTGCACTGGGGGTCCAACCTTGGCAGGACCAAGGGCTTCCCCTTCCCCTGGTGCCCCAACAAGGCTATTCTCTGCTACATAGGCATTTGGAGCCCTGGGTCAGTCCATGTATAGTCTTTTATTAGTGGTTTCGTCCCTGGAAGCTCTGGTTGGTTGACATTGTTGTTCTTATGGGGTTGCAAACTCTTTCAACTCTTTCAATCCTTCCTCTAATTCCCCCCAGGGGGTCCTGTTCTCAGTTCAGTGGTTTGCTGTTAGCATTGACCTCTGTATTGGACATGCTCTGGATGTGTCTCTCAGCATAGATCTATATCCGGTCCTTTCAACATTATCTTTCTTCTACTTGGAAGATTTTCTCCAAAGCAGTATACTTCAGACATCAAATGCAAATAGTAGGAGGATATGTGGCTCTGATGAATGAATGCTACAAAATATTGGATTGGCAATATCAAAGGTCACACTGTGCACCTATATTATTTAAGGACCCTTAGAAGTGTTAGTCCTAGTAGCTTGTTGCTGTTCAGGTTTACAACAGCTTCCAAAGATTTTTGAGTATATTGCTCAAAGGTTCATTTAGAATAAAAGAATTAGAATAGTATTAGCCACTGAAAGAAATAGTCTCCTCAAAAACATTTCATCTTAGTTCATACAGACAATATTGACAGGATGTTTTCACTAAGGAATTCAGAGATCAGAGAATGAGGTGGTCAACACAGAAAAGGCCACACACAGCAGCTGATTTTCTAAGAGGAAGAGTATGGAAAGCATATGGTGTCCCTTGTGTGAAAGGAATCAGTGGGATAGAAACCCTGAATTTTCTCTCTTCCACTCTTGTGTCTTGCTAGTATATCACACGGGTTCAGCCTGTTGTGTGTCAGAATATAACATATATCTTGCTAGCAGTCTTTATAAATCACATCACCAGAAAACAGAGCAAGCTTTCTTTCAATGGTTGTTCAGAGAAGACAAGTAACTACTGCTATAAAAATGTAAATTCAGGGGTTGGGGATTTGGCTCAGTGGTAGAGCGCTTGGTTAGCAAGTGCAAGGCCCTGGGTTTGGTCCCCAGCTCCGAAAAAAGAAAAGAAAAAAATGTAAATTCAAAGACTTTGAACATTTTACACATGAAAATAATAGTACCGTGTCTCTGGGGTCAAATATTCAGAAAATGAAAAAAAGGGAGATATAGCATGAAGACACTTGAAATTCAGGGATGTTTTCTCTTTAAGGGCTTCTGGGTTGCTGCAGGTCTCCTGGGAGGGCTGTGGCCCTTGCTATATCAGACTTCCTTTGAGGCCTTCAGACTGAGGTCTTCAGAAGGGGCACACGAGCTGCTGATCTTTGCCCTGCATGCAGCAGATCTCCTGAGAGACTTTCAGACTGTGGGGTCCTCAGAGGAGCAGACAAACTAGAGATCTGCTCCAGTGGAAGGTGCAGGCCTGAAGAAGAGTGGAGTTGGGGGAGTTTGGGGGTGGGGATGATGTATATAGAGTCTGCCAGGCTTCTTATGCTTCCCAGCTGCTGTGGTTGGTGTCTGGGAGGATCCCTTACCTTTGCCTTTGCCCTGTGTGCAACAGAACTCCTGTGAAGCCTTCAAACTGTAGGGTCTTTAGAGGAGCAGACAGACTGGTGATCTGCCCCAGGGGATGGCACAGACCAGAAGGGCAGGTAGAGTCAGCTAAGCATTGCACAAGATTAATTTACAGAGCGATGCAACTATAAATATGGTCCACAGACTAATGTTAAGCAGTGATATATTTGCCACTGGCCTAGCTTGCAATAAATACAGTAAATAAGCATTTGGAAATGTAGTCATTTATTACTATTCATTATCTATTTTATTTATTTAAATCCCAAATATTGCCCTCCTCCCAGCCCCCCCTGCCAGAGTTCTTTCTCTTCCCCCCTTTCACTTCTAAGAAGGTGACCCCCAACCCTACCCCAGCATTTCATTTTCTTGGGCATCAAGTCTCTATAAGACTAGGCACATCCTCTCCCACTAAGGGCAGACAGGGCAGTCTGCTGCTCCATATGTGCGGGGGCCTTGAACAAGCCTATGTAAGCTATTTGATTGGTGGCTTAGTCTCTGGGAGCTCCCAGGGTTCCAGGCTAGTTGAGACTCTTGCTCTTCCTATGGGGTTGCCATCCCCTTCAG
The DNA here is from genome assembly GCF_021556685.1 of Rattus norvegicus. Lineage (NCBI taxonomy): Eukaryota > Metazoa > Chordata > Mammalia > Rodentia > Muridae > Rattus > Rattus norvegicus. The sequence continues at coordinate 11,038,800 of NC_141534.1, read as the reverse complement.
TTCCTTTGATCTTACCTCCTACTCTCCCCTAGGGGTATCTGCTGTGAGTATCCGCCATCTGCCTCAGTCCGTCAGTGGTAGAACCTCTCAGAGGACAGCCATACTAGGCTGCTTTCTGCAAGCACAACTTAGCATCAGTAATAGTGTCAGGGTTAGGTGGCTACTCGTGGGCTAGATCCCAATATTGGCTGCTAACGTGGGTCACACGTTCATTTAGTCTCTGCTCCATTTTTGTTCCTGCATTTCTTTTAGACAAGAACAACTTTGGTTTGAACATTTTGAGTGTGAGTTCGTACCCCCATCACTGGGGGTAACTCTCTAACTACTGGAGGTGGTCTCTTTAGGTTGCATAACCCCACTTTTGGGCATTTTGGCTAAGGTCACCCAAAATAAATCCTGGGAGCCTTGCCTATCCCAGGTCTCTTTGAATTTTTTGAGCTCCCTCAGCCCCCCACCCCCCACATGATCCTTGGTGGCTGCATATTTCCATTCATTCTCTTAGTCCTCTGGGCTTCTCTCCCATCTCTCCTTATACCTGCTCCTTCTCCTTCTTGTCCCTTCCCCCTTTCTCCTGTCCACTCTCACTCCAGTCCCTCTCATCCTCTGCCTCCCGTGATTATTTTGTTTCCCCTTCTCAGTGAGATTGAAACATCCTTACTTGGGCTTTCCTTCCTGTTTTACCTCTTAGGGTCTGGGAGGTGTACCATGTGTATTGTGTACTTTTTGGCTAATATCCACCTATTAATAAGTATATTCATACCATAAATGTTTATTTGAGTCTGGGTTTCCCCATTCAGGATATTTTCTAGTTCTATCCATTTGTCTGAAAAATTCATGATGTCTTTGTTTTTTAATATCTGTATAGTAAGTACTAAATTGTGCAAATGAAACACATTTTCTATATGAATTCTTTGTCAAGGGCACCTGGGTTGTTCCAGTTTCTGGATATTATGAATAAGGCTGCTATGAACACAGTGGAGCACGTGTCCTTATGATATTGTGGAACATCTTTTGGGTATATGCTCAGGAGTAAAATAGCTGGGTCTTTAGGTAGAACTAGTTCTAGTTTTCTGAGATTTGATTTCCAGAGTTGTTGTGGCAGTTTGCAATCCCACCAACAATGGAGGAGTGATCCCCTTTCACCGCAGCCTCACAGGCATGTGCTGTTGCTCAAGTCTTTGATCTTAGCCACTCTGACTGGAGTAAGGTGCAATCTCAGGGATGTTGTGATATGCGTTTCCCTGATGATTAAGGATGTTGAACACTTCTTTAAGTGCTTTTTGACCATTTGTGATTTTTGTGTTGAGAATTCCTTGTTTAGTTCTCTACCCCATTTTAAAAATTGGGTTATTTGGCCTTATGGAGTCTAACTTGTTCAGTTCTTTATATATTTTGAATATTAGCCGTCTGTAATGTAAGGTTAGTAGAGTTCTTTTCCCAATCCATAGGTTTCTGCTGTCATATTGAATGTGTCTTTGCTTACACAACCTTTTCCATTTTAAAAGGTTCCACTTGTTTATTGATGACCTTAAAGCCTGAGCAATTGGTATTCTGTTCAGGAAGTTTTCCCTGTGCCAATGCTCTTCCCGACTTTCTCTTTTATTTACTGAATCCTGTATCTCTTAAAAATCTTCAATTGGTTTCACAGATTGTGAAAAGTTACACTCATGAATGTCGTGCTGAAGATGGTGTACTTCAAACATCTCCATTCCTTGGCATCGCCACAGCGAGATCAATTTCAACGACTTTTCTGTGTTGTGGACACTGGAGTTCATCCAAGGCTTGTGTAGATTCCCCCTTCACTGTTGAGGGATCAAGGTGTCAGATGTGCAGCCAACTCGAATTTCTGCAGTGAGTTTTATTAAGCTTACTTATTTCTAGGCCCTTTGAATTCCATTTTTCTGGGAATATAATTTATGAAGCAAATAAGAATATCTCTCTAATGTGGAAAAGCTCTCAGAGGACCAAAATGAGTATATTTGCTCACATAGAAGTAAGAGAAAGGATTGTTACAAAAAGTACCCAAATTAAATGAAAGCTTTTGTGAATCATACAGGCTATGAACTTCTGGTGCAAAATCTCTTTGTTTTAAGCACAAGCTTTTTTTAAGCCCTCATGTAATTTTCTTTAAAAAGTTATTTCTAGAACCTCAAATAATGTATTAATTATTTTATAGTTTTTATTTTCCCTAATCTAAATATAGAAACACATAGACCAGAAAGTTGGTATACTTGTTGTAACGAATCATTCAATTGTCAATATAGGTGAAATTTTGATAATTGCTTTTGTATGGACTTTCCTGTAGAGGAACCTAGAGGAACCTAGTATTTCACTCGGTGTCATGAAACAAGGGGTGAAATTTTTAGGGAAATGGGTGCATGAGAATGTTAGACTAAGAATAATACTACCAAAAATAGATATGCACAGAAATAAATGATTCATAAACTCAAAGCCAAACATGGTATGAGACAAATTCTGAAAGTTTCAAGGATTTTCAGTGACCAACAAGATGTGTGGCATGTGTAGGTTATCTGTGATGGACTCAACTCTGTGTGATATTCAAAGACTTAGATTGAACCCCTATTTTGTTCTTTATAAACTATATGGTTTTTGTATATTTCAGATGTTCTCTGACTATTTATGAGAGATAGTGAGAACTTTATTTTTAAAATGTGACCAATGAATATGTGAAGTACCATAAAATAGAACCTATAAAATTACACATTATCCCTCTTTGTGGGACAGAAACTAACAAGAGTCATCGTTAAGGTGCAGCATATAGAATATGTATTTGATCTTCATGCAGGAGGTGCAGATTTTAAATACCCAAGAGTTGAAACACTTAACAATGTTTATATTATATTTTTCTATACATTATATTCTGTTTTTATTATGTATGCTGGAGTATGACAGAAATCACAGTGGCGCAATGCACTATGGACTACATTAGCTAATTGTTTTTCAAGGAATCAACTGATAAGGTGATGTGTTGTTTCTCCTGTGTGCAAAAGAATCACTCAGAAATTCAGCAGCAGGGGATGCTTTACTTGCCCAAAGCCCAAGACCCACTTGCAAAGCTCAGTACTTGTAAGGTGATATTTCATTCAGTAGATTAATCTCTCAGATGTTCAAGTCAGTGTTAGACATTATGACGTATACTGGAGCTGCAAATATAAAAAACACAAGGACATCCTTCTCTAAGGTAATATTTCAGAAGCAATAGCATCTGCCCATAATAACCATGAAGTGCAACAAACGCAATGTGAGGTTTTTAGTGGGTGTCACAGTAGTGCAAAATAGATAAACAGTTAAAAAATAATGATCTCTACCTGAAATGCAGCTTAATGTGTGAGTGGAAATTAGCCAAGCTGAAAGTAATGCTATTGGCAGAATTCCAGGTATAATTAAAGATGAAGTGATAGAGACTGGAATTAGTATGTTGTGTTGCAAACGCAACAGATAGATGTTGCATCGCTTCATAAAACTTTATAAACACTCTTCATATCACCCCACAGTTTACATAGTCAGAGTTAGGTAATCTACCAAATTATTATTTGTAACATTTAGAGTGCATTGTAATTTGCTTCTTTCAAAAGACATTTTCATTTTAAATATAAACAGTTATTGAGTGGTAGAGAAACACCATCTGGGAGTAGAGAGCTTTCTGTGACAAGGGTGAAGACCAGAGTACCAATGTAGCCTCGTGAATGCAGTGTGAGCATGTTAGTGCACCTGTAATTCCAATATTCAGGAGGTAGAGATGGGGTATCCATTGCTCAATATGGCTAACAAGACATTAACTTCAACCATCCATAGGTATGTTCACACACAGGCACATGCATCCATGCACAGGCAAGAGCCATACACATGTGAGCAGACATACACAAATGCATGTACATACCACACATATGACATAGGTTAAAGGTGAAAAGTAAAACCCTATTCCACAAGTGTTATAACAGATTGATGAACTTCTGTCTGTACTTGCATTTTATTTTCTATATATAAGGCTAGCAGCATGAATTCTTTGTATATAAGCCATAGTTGATATATCCTTCATAGTACTGATAATTAAAACTAAGTGTTGATGAAATATATTACGTTTAAGTGCACACATTTCCTAAAACCGACTCATTTTTAAAAAGAGAACAAACTTAAGGTAAAATTGTTTTCTACAAACTTTAGCCTGAACCGTAAATTCTATATGTAAAAAATGATGTATCAGCTTGTGAACATAATTTTTGTTAATGTTTATTTTGGTGGATTAAGCATTTCCAAGTGAATCCAGGAGACACTTCTCTATCCTATTATTATTTGTAAACCATTCATCACTAACCTATGGCTACATATGCATACTTAAACCAAGGTGACTGATTTACCTGATTCTCCGTTGAAGTTGAAACAATGTATATGTACTTTCTATGTTGAGAAAATAAAAGTAAATTACTAGTTCCTAACTATATATCACAATTAGAGGCGAGACTTAAAAAATGTAAAGGAATGGTTATCTATTCCAGCGTGTGCATGACTTTTGTACTAATTGATCAAATAAATTGGCAAAATGTTAATTTAAACTGAATGTCATTTATATACTCTGGATTAGTTCTCAGTAAAGCTAGGAACTATGTTTCACTTGGCTTACATTTAATTGATGTACTGAAGAAGAGACCATTTTTAGACACCTACTCTGTCAGTTGAGGGCCATTTATTTGTTAAGTAATTACACTTCTCACTGTGATGTAATTTGTTTTCTCTAGGCTCTATGACACCTACACTAAATTAGATTGTGTGTTCTCATTTTAAAGGAGATAGTTGAATAGTTGAGATTACCTTTCCATGTCATTATAAGTAAATTGCACAAATTAATGATCAAAATTTGTTTAGGGTACACAACAAAATGAACACAGGACTCAAGATGCTGGTAAGCACACTTAATAGGAAACAACAAAAAGTTATTATGTTAGCTCTTCATGTTACATAGAATAAAATTTAGGCAAGGAGTAGGATTCATATGCTACTTATTTTGAATTGTGATGTAAACAAATATTTCTTGTTTTTTAATGATTCTTGTAGAGAATCCAATGCTGTGAAGATAATACTTGCTTGGCTTTATGTATCAAACTTAATTATTTGGATTCTGCACGTGCCTCTCATTTTAGTGCAATGACTTTAAAATTGATCGTTATTTTTAAATATTGAAGAAGTGCTAGGATCCTGTATGCCTACCCAGGAAATTTGCAAACATCAGCATTCTTGTGCCCTATTATTCTGAAGTCCTAAAGAAATCCTGACTTACTGTTTCTTTAATGCTGTTCAATAAAGACGGAACACTGTCACCATAGAGACTGATGAGGACAGAGTAACAGCCAAAACAAACATGATCGGATATATCCCTCCTGGTATATTTGGTCATTCACCCACCTTGTGTTGAGGAGCTTAATAAGCCACCTTTGGTTTTAAAGAATTACATGGGCGAGTTCTTGACAGAAAGTACTAGAAACATTTATGTAAAGGCAGATCTCTAATTAATTGGAATAGACAGAGTGTCTATGTTTACTTTAGGTTTTGTTGTCATGGTATATACCTTGTACTGATTTGTAAGTAGTGCACAATTGATAGAAATATCAACCTATTATTCCTTTACATGTTCTCAGCTCTCCTTAAAGTTTCCTTTGAAATGGAATTGAATTGGCACAGTAGGTGTGGCCTTAGTTCTAATTAAGCAAAGACAGGAGAGGCTTAAGGCTAGAAGAAATAAGGAAGCTTTAAATAGTTAAACGATCATTTCACAAAAGTGTTATTGCAATTATAATACAATTTAAGGTTATATGTCTTTGAACTTGATTGGTCATATTTTGTCAGCAACTTACAGTAAGAAAAAAATAAGTCATTTCCATAAATCAAGATTTTCTGGTAAAAATCATCTTGGTCAAATTCTTTTATCTCCAAATTAAAGAATAGACATAAAGCACTTCCTTAGTAGAGTAAAACATTATTGCCTCCAGGTAGACTAAAACATTGGATGCAATAATAAAATTCAAAATGGTACCTTAAAATAGCCATGGCCTTTTAAAAAAATGCAGGCATATATATTTTACAAAATATCAATTCTTTATTAATTTTTCCCATTTATATTGTTTCCTGTTGCTCATAACATTTTGTTTCAAATGTTAACTTTGCATATATACTTTTTCCTCCTACTTAAAATTCTGAGTAATACTTGTCTTCCAAATAAGAATAAGCTGCCAGTGTAGTAACTCATAAATCCTAGACTGGAGAAACTGAAACAGGGGTATTCCCATGAATTTGCTCATACTCTGACCTACATATTGATTTCTGAGCGACCCTGGGCTACAGAGCAAGAACCTGTTTCCTAAAACAAACAGTATAATTAGTAAAAATTTACAATAAATGCTTGACTGTTTCAAATATTTTTTTTGCTTTCATATCAGATGATATACATCACTAAACATTGGTAAGGTTACATTTTATCTGGATTTTGATGCCACGATAAAAATTATAAGAACTCTCAAAAGTCTATCTATATAGTTACATGTAGTCTCAAAGTTAGAGCTGTGTGATAGAATGTTTGGTCCTTAGGACGTTTATCCAGATGTATCTCTGAAAAAACAAAACAAAAACAGAAATGTGAATCATATCAAAAGTGAAAGGTAAAGAAAGATTGAATTTCAGAACTGTACTAGATGGTTTATTTCCCCAGTTACAAATGTAACAGCTATATAATGACTTGTTCTACATATATTTGTGAGTTCTCTACTAATGGGAGCCTGGCATTTCATGCATCTCGTCTTTCCTTGTCATTTTTGTGTTTTGATTCAAGTATTATTGATTGTACAGTCAACAGAAACAAACAGTTTCTTCCTGACTCTTGGAATGAACTTAATAGAAGAGAAATGGTTTCTGTGCAACAGCCACAGTTAAATACGCTACTTTTCTAAAACTTCGTATTTGTATTAGCTGATGATAAATCTCAAGATCGAAAACAAGATACAAGCCAGCACCTCCAAAGTAATAATATGATTAATCACAATAAACCTAATCACATGAAAAAAGAAAAGAGAAAATATTGTAAATAAATAAAATAATGTCTCGGTGCTTAGAAACACTTAACTACTCCCCAAAAAAGAGCCAGAGTTGCGTTCCCAACCAGCATGTCGGGAGTTTCACAACCACTTTGATTTCATCTGCAGGGGGTCAGAGGCTCTCTTGTGTCCTGGCATTCATATGTACTCCCACATAGACAGAGGTACAGAATGAAAGGAACAAAGGAAGATGTAAATAAACCCCACAATCGACACTGAGTTTTATGTAGAAAATTTATTAGTTATTTCTCTTATAGAAATATAGGAGCTAATATATATATATATATATATATATGAAAATTTAGCTATGCTTTTGAATATCTCTACAATTGTATCACATTTGCTTTTTTTTCCTAAGGCACTGCTGACAATTCTAGTCCAGGCTAACAAGGACTACCTTGTAAACGAGTAGCAAATTTATCAAAGAACAACTAGAATAGAACCTGGATCAATTTTTTTAAAGTAAAACCCAAAACCTGTTTAATAGCATTGGAAAGCCAAGACAACCAGGATGTGAGGAAACAGGAAACCATAAAAAGGGAAGCTCATTAAAGAGAGTTAAACAGCTGTGTGCTTCCCACCCTAAGCCAATTGGTAACAGTGATGTTGTGCTAGGCAAGAAGCCAATTTAGCAAAAGCAGCTAATCGGCAGAAGTGCTAGGCAGGGAAAGTGTCAAAACCCCAGGGACTAAGAACACATAAGGGACTAAGAACCCAGACATAGAAAAACTTACTGTGATGAGCCCAACTTTCTGCCCTGGTTTGTAGATCTTGAAAAGATTGGGTCAAAATATACCTCAAAGAGGGATGCAACTCATAGAGTGGAGCCCTTCCCTAACACACGAAAGTTCTTGGTTTGATGCCCAGTGTTGTATAAACCCAGGTGTGATGTTCTATGCCTGTAAATCCTGCTCTCTGTAGGTGGACACAGGACAATCATAAGTTCAATGTCATTCTCTACTATACACTGAATGTAAGTTAAGTCTGGGCTACAAAAAAAGTCTCTGAGTTAAAAGAGAGGGGGAAATTAGAGAAATCGCATATATCTCAAACACTTAGGATACACACATTTTCTAAAAATTCAAAACCGTCAATCTGGTACAAAAAATAAATGAGGAGAACATCAAAGCTGCCCAAAAAATTTTTCAAAAGAACCCAAGCAGTTTATTAGTCGTTTGGCTTAAGGAAGTTAAACTTGTCACAAGATTTCATTAAACATCTATTTCAGGAGATGTTGAGAAAACAACTGAGGATACAGAACAGTTAGAACTTTTCATAGTGTGTAATTGGTGTGCCTACTCAAAAAACCTGCTTGGCATTCTCTCCTGAAGATGGACATGTCCATTTCTTATTTTGATCTTAGATACACAACATATTCAACAAAGTGTGCGCTTTTGCAACAGATGGGTAAGTAAGTAGGTAAGTAGGCAGGTAGATAGATGATGGAAGAATGATACATGGATAGATAGATAGATAGATAGATAGATAGATAGATAGACAGACAGACAGACAGACAAATGATAGATAGATAGATAGATAGATAGATAGATAGATAGATAGATAGATAGATAGATAGATGATAGATGATAGATGGATACATAGATAGATGATAGACAGACAGATGATAAATAGATAGATGATAGATGATAGATAGATAGATAGATAGATAGATAGATAGATAGATAGATGATAGATAGACATATATTATAACAACTACAAGAATATCATAGCACAATATTTTGGTAAATATTTTATAAGCTATAAATAATGTAAAAATCTATCAAAGGTTAATAACAAGAATATTTTGCATTTATGGATAGTTATAAAATAGAATTGGTCTGGCTGTGAGTTGACTTTTCACTTGGGAAATTCTTTTAATGTATAAGGTGTGAGTAGAGAGAAGAGAATGCCCATGCAGATTGAGGAATACCCAGGATATCACCGAACATCCAACTTGTATATAACTATTACCATAGCAAATGTATCTGATCAAAAATGTCAATCCTATTACAGACAAAAATTATTTGGAGACAAAGCATCATATAGTAAATTAAATTAATAAATGACTCCTCTACATGAGGCAACAATTGATTCCATAATATCATTTTGCAAATAAACCATTCACAGTGAATACATACTTCATAAGCCCATGTATGTTTATGTATGTTTGTAAATAAAACCCAACAAAACCTACACATTTTTATCTTTGACCGGAGGCTAATTTATTCTGTGATGGAGTCTTGTCTGAAAGGGTACAGACATTTTTAATCAGATATTCCTTGATTTGAGCACTGATGAATTATGTCATGTCTTGTGCTGGGTGATTGTGTTATGTGTTAATATAATATTTCATTAAAATATATTTAACATTTTATTTAATCACTAAAATTATACATAATAATAGGATACTTAATATCAATATCTTGTTTATTGTTATTTGGATTTCCACAAAAACGATTTCTATTTCCAAAAACATTATAGGTCATTATTAAAGTTAACTGAAATTATTTAAACCTGTGTCATTTTTATTTCCCAGATAATTGTGCTATGCTTCTCTTTGTATGTGTGCATATGATACTGTATTTTTGTGATTGTGGGTGAGAGACTTTGTGTGTGATTGAATGTGCACAGATATTGTCAAGAAGGTCTTTTCAGCACAATATTTTTTTTAAAAAAATTTCTACAGCCTTTACCTATTTTTTATCCTCTTCCGAAGGCAAGGTTCTTTCAAAATGTCTTTTTTTTTTCATTTTTTGAAAAGTACCTTAGCTTCCACAAGAATAATAGAATAGACAGCATATCAGAATACCACACAGGGAAATACCATGGCAACAGATACTCTGACCGTGGGCAAATCTGCCCAAGCTTGTCAAATTTAGTGTCTCCAAATTGCCATAAGAAATATTAACACTGCAAGAAAATTAATGTTTTATCCTGTTGTGTATTTAGGTAATACATATAACTACTTATGTTAAATCAGAAATAAATTACTCAGCTAAGGGGGTAAATAAATGCTAAAGTAAATGTTAAGTATAAGACATAACTTCATTAAGTCACTTTATCCTAAGAGCTTGTGTAGATTGTGTTTTATGTAGCTAATCACAAGTAGATAAACGAGAAAGGGTTCTTTGTTCACATGTGTTTACCACCACAATGGACAAGACAAAGAGGAAAGAATCTGAACTCAGACTGGCAGCAGACTCTCCAAGTCATCTGCTAAAAAAAAATATATATTGTGATTAATATAAATGTTCATCATTATTTGATATGTCTTCCTGTTGACTGTTTTGTGTCACTTTTCAAATTTTATTTTTCTTGGCTATTTTATGTTCTTACATTTCAAAGGTTATCCCCTTTCCTCCCTCTCCCAAAATCCCTCCCCCTCCCTCTGCTTCTAAGAGGATGCGTCCATTCCCACCAACCCACTCCCACCTTAAAGCCCTGGCATTCCTTTATACTGGGAAAGGGAGCCTTCACAGGACCAAGGGCTTTTCCTCCTAATGATGCCAAACAATGCCATCTTCTGCTACATATGTGACTGGAGTCATGGGTCCCTCCATGTGTACTCATTTGTTGGTGGTTCAGTCCCTAGGAGCTCTGGTAGGGTCTGGTTGGTTGATATTGTTGTTCTTCCTATGGTGTTGCAAACCCCTTCAGCTCCTTCAGTCTTTTCTATAACTCTCCCACTGAGGGTCCTTGTTCAGTCCAATGGTGACCTGCAAGCATCCTTATCTGTATCAGTGGGGTTCTGGCAGAGCCTCTCAGGAGACACCCCACCCATATCTGGTTCCTGTCAGCAGGCACCTCTTGGCATCAGCAACAGTGACTGGGTTTGGTGGCTGAATATGAGATGGATCTCTAGGTAGGGCAGTCCCTGAATGAGCTTTTCTTCAGTCTTTGCTCCACACTTTGTCCTTGTATTTCCTCCTGTGGTTTTGTGTCTCTTTATTCACGAAAGGACATAGAAAGATAGCTGGCCAATGAGCAAGATTTCACAGACATAATAGAAGGATAATAGAAGGAAAGATAAGCTCTTGGAACAAAGACAAAACAAGCTCCATTCTGGGAAGGAAATGGAAAGATGGATGAGAGACAACATTGTTGGGGGACAATCAAAGTCATTAGAGCATGTTACCAATTTCTCTTGCAAATGGGAAAAGCAATGGACTAAATACTGGCATGGGGAGCTTTATTTTAAATAGTTTTTGAGGCTCAGTACTTTCTTTTTAAATTTAATCGATTTTATTTATCCCAATATATCAAAATATTATCATTTCAACATACAGTCAATTAAAAATTTTTTGTATTTCCATTTATTTTATTTTTATTGTTTTGTACTTGGTCTTTGAAAACGGATGTGTACGTTTTACAACTACAGCATGTGTCCACATGGATAAGTCAAATTCAATTGCTTAAAAGCTACCTTTGTCTGAAGGCTACCGTGCTGGTCTACCAAGAACACCTTCCATTCACTCTGACCTATTTAGGCCCAGAGCTGTGGACCAGCCTACATCCTTGGAAAGGATGAAGTAGCAGCAGCAGTTAGGGGTTCGAGTTCCTCACCTGATAGGCAAGTGCGTAGGATACAGACAGCCCTGAACCTGAAACAGTCAGGTAGAAATAACCAGAGCCCCATGGGCTACCAGCAGAACGACTCTGAGGAGCATCAGGGGAGAGTAGAAAGGCAAGCCAATCTTTTTGGGGATTTCACAGCACAGGATGGCACGCACACCAGAAGAACACGCCCTCTTGCATCACTCTACTCACCCCTTTGAGGGCCCGCCCATGTTCAGCCGGGCTTGGGAATAGCCACTGCTCACAAGAAATCTTGGACTTTTCCTTTGTAAGATTTTGGAATCTTTGTCCCCTTCCCAGCTTTCTGAGTTCTAGGATGACTTGGTGAATTGGACTCACAGGAATCAGAATAAGATGATGAAAGGAGACAAAGACCATGGCCCTATACAAATGTCACAGCAATCTGCTCTAATCTCTCAGGGAGAAATGTATATTCTTTGTTGTGAACTGAGTTTTAGCACATTATTTCTAGCTTACAACTCCTTAGTACCTAATACAAGGCCTGAATTCCTGACTACATTCTCATGCTGGAAACAATGCAATGTTAACTTTGGAAGTGGCCAGTGTACTCACGGACCCATAGTCTAAATGCTGAGGAATATTAATGGAGTACAGTATAAAATTGTATAATGAAATACGAGACATAGTTATAGTATTTTGAAATTGTAATGTCTTCCAAATATCTATATTTTGACACCATTTTCTAGAGGGAGTAACTTTGGGGAAACCTGTGGAAGTTTCATATTTGACCTCCCTGATGGGAAGTGTAGTTAAGGGTATGAGTTGGGTCCTGCTGTGATGTTCAGAGCTTCTGCTGCATTGTTCCATACAATTAAAAAAAAGCCAATTATGCCTTCCTGAATGAGGACTGAGTGGCTTAAAACCATAAGCCAAAAAAAAATCTGCACTTATTATTTTTCTCAGCACGTTAGCCATTGTAATGAGAAGGGTAACCAGTGTACCTACAGTATATATGTTCTGAGATGAAGTTCACTGACATTAGTCACTTAACAGTTAATATTTAATGGAAAAGAAACAATTCCAGTCAAAATAAAACTAATCTTCAGCTAGCAGGAACAAATCCATTTACTATCTAATTCCTAAAAATGTTACCACTCCATAGGTCAATATATAATCTGGATATGAGTGAAATGTAAAACACTGGCCAGTCTATCTGCTAAGGAAAGGCAAAGGCAAAAATTTAGACATTTTCAGGATTGGAAAAGGCAATTGAACTTTCTCACATTAACAGCAATAGAATATTTAAAGAATTTTGATTATAGGCAATGAATTGATTATGTATTTGTCTTTAAAGTTTTCCTTAGAGACAATGGAATATAAAAATAAGACCTAGAAAACTCAGTTGTCTCTGAATTAATATGAAGGATATAAAAATGAGTGCATAGACCCTAAAATATAACTAAGTAAAATTAAGAGGTACCCATCCCATCAAATCACTGTTGGAATATCTTCCTGAAGAGTTTTAATCATAAACCGTGAAATTCATCTCTAACATTCTGCTTTCATTTGGGAGCATTGTCTAGACTCTTGTAATAAATTCTCCCTGCCATTTTTCCAAATGTCCTAATCCATATTTCTTCCCTTTCACACTCCTCTCCCTTCCAGGTAACTCCTAGTTTATTTCAGTTTATTTCATTCACACACATGGGTATCTGTTCAAACAATATATAAAAGAACTGATTAAGTCCAAATAGATCAAGGAGCTCCACATCAAACCAGATACATTCAAACTAATAGAAGAAAAAGTGATGAAGCATCTCGGACACGTGGGCATTGGGGAAAATTTCCTGAAAAAAACACCAATGGCTTATGCTCTAAGATCAAGAATCGACAAATGGGATCTCATAAAGCTACAAAGCTTCTGTAAGGCAAAGGACACTGTCATTAGGACAAAACAGAAACCAACAGATTGGGAAAAGATCCTTACCAATCGTACAACTGATAAAGAGCTTATATCCAAAGTATACAAAGAACTCACGAAGTTAGACTGCAGGGAGACAAATACCCTATTAAAAATGGAGTTCAGAGCTAAACAAAGAATTCACAGCTGAGGAATATCAAATGGCTGAGAAGCACCTAAAGAAATGTTCAACATTCTCAATCATCAGGGAAATGCAAATCAAAACAACCCTGAGATTCCACCTCATACCAGTCAGAATGGCTAAGATCAAAAACTCAGGTGACAGTAAATGCTGGCGAGGATGTGGAGAAAGAGGAACACTCCTCCATTGTTGGTGGGATTTCAAACTGCTACAACCACTCTGGAAATCAGTCTGGAGGTTTTTCAGAAAATTGAACTTTGAACTACCTGAGGACCCAACTATACCTCTCTTGGGCATATACCCAAAAGATGCCCAAACATACAACAAAGACTCATGCTCCACTACGTTCATCGCAGCCTTATTTATAATAGCCAGAAGCTGGAAAGAACCCAGATGCCCTTCAACAGAGGAATGGATACAGAAAAAGTGGCACATTTACACAATGGGGTACTAGTCTGTTATAAAAACAATGACATCATGATATTCATAGGCAAATGGATGGAACTAGAAAATATCATCCTGAGTGAGGTAACCCAATCACAGAAAAACACACATGGTATGCACTCATCGATAAGTGGATATTAGCCCAAATGCTCAAATTACCCAAGATGCACCAAGCACATGAAACTCAAGAAGGAAGACCAAAATGCAGATGCTTCACTCCTTCTTTTAAAGGGGAACAAGAATACCCATAGAAGGGGATAGGGTGGCAAAGTTTAGAACAGAGACTGAAGGAACGGCCATTCAGAGCCTGCCCCATACATATACAACCACCAAAACTAGATAAGATGGATGAAGCTAAGAAGTGCAGGCTGACAGGAACCGGATGTAAATCTCTCCTGAGAGACACAGCCAGAATATGGCATATACATAAGCGAATGCCAGCAACAAACCACTGAACTAAGAACAGGACCCCCGTTGAAGAAATCAGAGAAAGGACTGGAAGAGCTTGAAGGGGCTCGAAGACCCCATATGTACAATGCCAAGCAACCAGAGCTTCCAGGGACTAAGCCACTACCCAAAGACTATACATGGACTGACCCTGAGCTCCAACCTCATAGGTAACAATGAATAGCCTAGTAAAGGCACCAGTGGAAGGGGAAACCCTTGGTCCTGCCAAGACTGAACCCCCAGTGAATGGGATTGTTGGGGGAGGGCGGTAATGGGGGGGTGGATGGGGAGGGGAACAACCATATAGAAGGGGAGAGGAAGGGGTTAGGGGGGTGTTGGCCTGGAAACCGGGAAAGGGAATAACAATTGAAATGTAAATAAGAAATACTCAAGTTAATAAAGATGGAAAAGAAAGAATGCAAAAATCTACAGGTTATGTCTAAATTAACCTATTTCCTGAAGATGAACTTGCAAGTGAAATTCTTAGTCCCATTTTCAATTAAATATCATTTTGAAAAAAAAAAGGTTGAAGTTTAACATCTGGTCAAAACAAAGGTAAAAGTACACTGTAACAGGACAGAGCCAAGAATCTACCAAACAATTAAACTGAGAATGCTGACACCACAAATTTACAACAGAGTACACTAGAAGGACAAACCTGAGCAAGGGAATCCCAGGCTGCTACCACGTACCCAACCTTATTTGTTGAGACAATGTGTCTAACTGTCTCTGAGCCTGGCGCTCATCACAATGCAGGAGTGGAAGAAGAGTACTACCCGGCATCTTCCTGCCTCACCATAGAGCACGTGGATCTCAATTGCACACTGATAAGCACAGCCCTTAAAGCGAATGTTGATGATCCAAGCTAAGGTCCTCAACTGACTAAAAGGAAACAGATTATCCACCGAAGTATCTCCACAGCCCTGAGATATGCTTATGAGAAACTACATTAATCCAACTAAAACCTTAATATTTACCTTTAGTGAATTAGCATAATAATTAGCCTCTCCTAAATGATGCTTCCAGTATCGTTCTCTTTATTTTTAACATTCATAAATTGAAATTGTAACTTATCACACAGGGCTGTAAATAATTTAATTTTATCTTGAGGTCAGCCAAAAATTTTCTATATAAATTTTAAAAGAGACTCAAAGATTAATCTATCCTTAATTTCTTTATGAAATATTATGCCTTCCCTTGATTCTTTGAAACCAACTTTGCTAAATAAGATTTAGAAAACGGAAGACTAAGGATTATATACACAAATTAAAACTAGAACTACTATGTTGCTGTTACGCTTTTTTTATGCATCAATTCTTTTTTTTTTTTTTGCAATCAGCAAGAGGGTTTATTGGAACACACAGGTACCTGCGGGCACACAGTCTCTTCGGAGGACTTGCGCGCCCAGCAGCTCCAGCATGGGGCTTTTATAGGGATTGGGGAAGCAGAAGCGGGCGTACAGAAGCAGATGCATAGTTACGGGGATTGGTGGATTCAAACGAGGCACATAGACATGTTCACATATGATTGGCTATTTCACATGATGAGGTAATAAGGTATAGCTACACACATTGGCAGGTTTGGGGCGTCCTGGATGTCGGGGGCTGGGGGCTTATCTCTTCCTGCCAGGTGGCCTGTGAGTCAGATCCGGTACTCCTGGTCTGTTCTGCATTCCTTTCCTTTTATGGTCTGTTAGTTCTAGCGGCAGGGCAGGGCTGCCTGGGCTTGCTTTTCACAGTGTTTAGTCCTGAGTCTGAATTTAAAACTTATTCTTTTAACTTCATATTTTTAAACCTCAAATCTGTATAATTTTCCTTTCATTCCCCTCTTCTTCTACTAGGTAATTCTAATCTTAGAATTTTTATATCAAGTCTCATATTTGGTCTCACCAGTTGTCCTAACTGACTGGTACTGTTGTCTCAGAACCACCAACCACACAGCACCCGCTCGATTTGTAACAAAAGCAATTAACCTGTTTGTCACGCAGGGTCCAAAAACTAAAACCAAGAAAATTATTAGTAATGGCCCAGCCATATAGCAGAGAGTAGGGTAGTCATCCAGGGAGACCCAGTGAACCAAGACTCAAACCAACCTTGTTGAGCGTCTCTATCTTTTTGTAGGAGTCAAACCTATTTACTAGTTTCTCTAACACACATGGACCTATAGTCAGAAGCAGAAGCAAAACTAAGAAGGGTCCCATAAGGGAAAATACCAGAGTAGTCATCCAAGGAGATCTACTAAACCAGCTCTCGAACCATCCCTGATGCGCTTCTCTGTCTGCCTTTTGTCTAACCTTTCTCTAAGTTTATTCATGGAGTCTTTAATTACTCCTGAATGGCAGTTCTGAATTCTCTATAAGCCTTGCATTGCAACAGCAGATGTCCTTGTGCTGCCCTTGCAGCACCTAGATAGCCTTAGCCCTAAGTAATTCTCAACTCCTTTTTTGTGTCTTACTAAGTCTTTAGCATCAGGATTCCAATCTGGACACTATCTAAACCTACACACCAAGATCATGACTAGCTTTTAGAACTTCTAAACTTATACAGATTTTGATCCCTGAGGCACAGTCCCAAGAAGTGTTAGGAGTACTAACATATGCAATGTTATATCATATGTAATGGAAATCAAGCCTATCCCACACCTATCTTGATAGAACCCAGGACAAACATGACTGAATTTCCTCTAGGTCCCAGCTCTCAGCCCCAACAGCTAGTACACGGCTGGTGAGGGCTGAGAATTGACAGCTGTCAGGGTGGTCAGCAGCACCAGGTACAGTCCTTTCCAGCGAGGCTCGAATGTCTGGGCTCAGTGTAGCTGCAGTCTCCGACCTGGAACTCAGGGGTCTCCGGGGCATAGGCTGCTGTCAGCTGTGAGCAGATTTCTTTCTGTATCACCTGTAGGTCTTTTAGCCTGGCATACAAATCATTATTACTATGGCACTATGACATGTTGGTTCAGTAACATCATCTAATACAGTCAGGGGGGCTGAGGCCCCATTTAAGATCTCAAAGGGGGTAAGGCTGAATCTGGAAGGGGTATTTCTTGCTCTGAAGAGAGCAAGAGGGAAGGAGTGTCACCCAGTCTGTGCCAGTCTCCCTGGTCAATTTGGTCAGGGTCTCTTTTAGAGTTCTATTTATTTACTCTACCTGTCCTGAACTTTGAAGCCAACTTTGCGAAATAAGATTTAGAAAACGGAAGACTAAGGATTATATACACAAATTAAAACTAGAACTACTATGTTGCTGTTACACTTTTTTTATGCATCAATTCTTATCCTAATAATTTTTAAATGTGTCAATTACAGTAGATTAGCTACATAGTTGGTTAGAGACAGACAAAAATTCTGAGAATTTAACATTTTACAATAATATATTCTTTATCAATAGAGCCATTCACTGCAAATATATAACCTTATAAAATGAAAAACCAGAATTAATAGTAAAGTATTATGATACCATGCTATCATGTTAAATATGGTTATTTTAAAACTTGATTTTTTACTATTATTTATTATTAGTTGTAGAGTACTGTGTTTGTGTGTATGCATGTGTATGCCACGTTTGGACAGGTATCCTTATAAGGTAACATTGGTTCCCTTAAAGCAGGACTTACAGAAGGTTGTAAACAACCAATAGCACAAGCAGGAAATTAAATTCAAGTCCTCGGGGGGCGGGGAATTACATATATATATTGCTGAAACATTTTTCCAGCCCCCAATGTGGTTCTTTAATCCTGAAGTTTCTCCAATATAAAAGAAATATTGTATGAAAAAGTTATATCTTTAAGTATATAAATAATTAACAAGAAGACAAAGAATAGGGCTAGAAACATGGCTCAGTAGGTAATTACTAGTCAAGCATGGATACCTGAGTTTGAATCCCTGAACCCAGTTAAATATCTGGGCACAGTCATGCAGATCTGCGGTCCCACTTATGAGGGCATAGAGCTAGAAGAATTGCTAGCACTTGCTGACTTCCAGCTCAACTCCAGCTTTAATGAAGGACATTGCCTTCAAAGAATAAGGAAAGGGACGGGGAAGGGTTAGGGGGATGTTCGCCCGGAAACCAGGAAAGGGAATAACATTCGAAATGTAAATAAGAAATACTCAAGTTAATAAAGAAAAAAAGGAACAAAAAAGAATAAGGAAGGAAGCAAATTGCATACCCAATGGTCAGTGGGATTTTTTCTCTCTCTGATGCACAACCAGCTACAAATATATATCACATTCACACTCATAAACACAAATATGCAGAAAAAAGACAATTCTTCATATATAACTTGGATGACTTAACATAGAACAATAATATAAACTCATAATTCTAAAAGAAGAAAAACATCCAGCTTGTAAAATTTGTTTTAATTAACTCAGTGAATCCAGGTGTATTTCTCTTAATTTTATGAAACTTTCCTGGCATTAAAATTAAGACTGATTCTTAGCTTCTATATGATAGTTAGCTGCCAGTGATATGCTGTCTGCAATAATTAATTGGTTTGTCACCATTGCCTTCTTCAAATCCCTGCTCATTTTTTAATGATTAAAAACAATCTTCACATGAAAAATTAAATGAACTGAGGGAATCCATTTTTAGAAGACCTGAAGAAATTCTGTTGTAAATAATTGATGCTCTTTTATCACTGTAGACTAAGTTATGATGCAGGAAAAATATACTCAAATCTAGGTGCCATATTCTGGCTGTGTCTCTCAGGAGAGATCTACATCCAGTTCCTGTCAGCCTGCACATCTTAACTTCATCCATCTTATCTAGTTTGGTGGCTGTATATGTGTGGACCACAAGTGGGGCAGGCTCTAAATGGCCGTTCCTTCAGTCTCTGTTCTAAGCTTTGCATCCCTATCCCCTTCTATGGGTATTCTTGTTCCCCTTTTAAAGAAGGAGTGAAGCATCTGCATTTTGAACATCCTTCTTGAGTTTCATGTGCTTTGTGCATCTTGGGTGATTCGAACATTTGGGCTAATATCCACTTATCAAACGTTCTTCACTGCGGAAGTCTGTTAAAGAGGCGAGGAGGCCAGCTGTTCACTCAAGCATGATGGCTAACAATACACTAGCAGACAGACATAGACATCGGTGGCTGCTCTTTCTCAACACATGTGTTTACAACGTTGAGAACAAAGGCATTACAGGAAAATTCACACTTGGATTGCTGTTCTGAGTGGAAGTGGTGACTTTGACTCATTTTAGCCATATATAAACCAAATGCAATAGTACAAAAAGCTTCAAGCAAGTAGGGAGTACACTTGCATTTTGAAAAAGTACATGAATTCTAACTATAAACCACTTCCATGTTTCCTGTCACCTAGCCTTCCTAGAATCTCTCTTCCTCAGAACCCTCCCTCCTAGATTCCAAAATCAAATGAGCTTCAAATTATGTCCAATCCCCAAACAGGTGTGACATTGACCCTACACTAACTCATAGTTTCCACAATTTAATTAATGGAAATGAGCAAAATATATGAATAACCTAAAGAACTAAAACAAGCCCAATAATTTCCTGACTGGCTAAAAATTACTCAAGTTGGTAAATAAATGGATAAATAACGCAGTCTGCTGAATTCTTGTGAACATTTCGTTACTAAAAAGAATTGACTGAAAGTCATTGGCCTGTAACAGTTAATGCTCCTGGCAATACTTTCAGAAGAATGGTTAGCGGATTTTTTCTTCTTCTTTTTTTTTTATTAACTTGAGTATTTCTAATATACATTTCGAGTGTTATTCCCTTTCCCGGTTTCCGGGCAAACATCCCCCTTCCCCCTCCCCTTCCTTATAGGTGTTCCCCTCCCCACCCTCCCCCCATTGCCGCCCTCCTCCCAACAGTCTAGTTCACTGGTGGTTCAGTCTTGGCAGGACCCATGGCTTCCCCTTCCACTGGTGCTCTTACTAGGATATTCATTGCTACCTATGAGGTCAGAGTCCAAGGTCAGTCCATGTATAGTCTTTAGGTAGTGGCTTAGTCCCTGGAAGCTCTGGTTGCTTGGTATTGTTGTACATATGGGGTCTCAAGCCCCTTTAAGCTCTTCCAGTTCTTTCTCTGATTCCTTCAACGGGGGTCCTATTCTCAGTTCAATGGTTTGCTGCTGGCATTCGCCTCTGTATTTGCTGTATTCTGGCTGTGTCTCTCAGGAGCGATCTACATCCGGCTCCTGTCGGCCTGCACTTCTTTGCTTCATCCATCTTGTCTAATTGGGTGACTGTATATGTATGGGCCACATGTGGGGCAGGCTCTGAAGGTGTTCCTTCAATCTCTGTTTTAATCTTTGCCTCTCTATTCCCTGCCAAGGGTATTCTTGTTCCCCTTTTAAAGAAGGAGTGAAGCATTCACATTTTGATCATCCGTCTTGAGTTTCATTTGTTCTAGGCATCTAGGGTAATTCAAGCATTTGGGCTAATAGCCACTTATCAATGAGTGCATACCATGTATGTCTTTCTGTGATTGGGTTAGCTCACTCAGGATGATATTATCCAGTTCCAACCATTTGCCCACAAATTTCATAAAGTCATTGTTTTTGATAGCTGAATAATATTCCATTGTGTAGATGTACCACATTTTCTGTATCCATTCCTCTGTTGAAGGGCATCTGGGTTCTTTCCAGCTTCTGGCTATTATAAATAAGGCTGCAATGAACATAGTGGAGCACGTGTCTTTTTTATATTTTGGGGCATCTTTTGGGTATATGCCCAAGAGAGGTACAGCTGGATCCTCAGGCAGTTCAATGTCCAATTTTCTGAGGAACCTCCAGACTGATTTCCAGAATGGTTGTACCAGTCTGCAATCCCACCAACAATGGAGGAGTGTTCCTCTTTCTCCGCATCCTCGCCAGCATCTGCTGTCACCTGAGTTTTTGATCTTAGCCATTCTCACTGGTGTGAGGTGAAATCTCAGGGTTGTTTTGATTTGCATTTCCCTTATGACTAAAGATGTTGAACATTTGTTTAGGTGTTTCTCAGCCATTCGGCATTCCTCAGCTGTGAACTCTTTGTTTAGCTCTGAACCCCATTTTTTA
Organism: Rattus norvegicus; assembly: GCF_021556685.1. Lineage (NCBI taxonomy): Eukaryota > Metazoa > Chordata > Mammalia > Rodentia > Muridae > Rattus > Rattus norvegicus. The sequence goes on along the minus strand of NC_141534.1, from coordinate 11,017,147 downwards.
ATAGGGTTATTTGTCTCCCTGTGGTCTAACTTCTTGAGTACTTTGTATATTTTGGATATAAGCCCTCTATCTGTTGTAGGATTGGTAAAGATCTTTTCCCAATCTGTTGGTGGCCGTTTTGTCCTAACCACAGTGTCCTTTGCCTTACAGAAGCTTTGCAGTTTTATGAGATCCCATTTGTCGATTCTTGATCTTAGAGCGTAAGCCATTGGTGTTTTGTTCAGGAAATTTTTTCCAGTGACCATGTGTTCCAGACGGTTAGCGGATTTTTTAAAAAGTGCCTTGATGGCTGGGGATTTAGCTCAGTGGTAGAGCGCTTACCTAGGAAGCGCAAGGCCCTGGGTTCGGTCCCCAGCTCCGAAAAAAAGAACAAAAAAAAAAAGTGCCTTGATTATGACCTTAATTTTCTTCTTAAAAGAGATTACCTTTTAATTATGTGTGTGTGTGTGTGTGTGTGTGTGTGTGTACTTTATTTTAATCCCAGGAATGTTTTGTCTCTTGAAAATACATCTATCGTGAGTGCTGAAAAGTACATGTTTGGGTGGGAACTGAGCTACATATTAAACTTTTTTATTATAAGGCGGGATCACTGAGTCATCTATCAAAGTCTCAAACAACTAATTTTTTGTTTATGCCAGCAACATATAATTCTCCTCCTTCCCTCCTCTCTCTTTCTCTCTCTCTCTCTCTCTCTCTCTCTCTCTCTCTCTCTCTCTCTCTCTCTCCATCTCCGTGTGTTTGAATTCTTTCTGTGGCATAGAATGTTTTTTGGCAATATGTCTTTTATTCTTGAGATTATGATTACATCATTTCCCCTTTTCTTCTTCCCACTTATTCTTCTAAATCCTTCCATGTGCTCTCCCAACTGTCTTTAAAACTAGTGATCACTCTACTTTTTTTATCAATTGTTGTTACATGCATATATTTATACATATATGTATATGTGTATATAATTATATATTCCTAATATAACATGTTCAGTGTGTTTAATGTTGCTTGTTATAACTTTGAACTTGTGGCACTCTTTCCTCATTTTCCCAAATGATAAGGAGTACATATCTCTTCCACCAAGCCCCATCTCCTCAGACTCCTATCCAGTGTTTCCAGAATGGTAAAAAAGATTACTAACCATGTTTTGGAAACATATTCTCATCATTGATTTAGTTTTTTTCTTTTTCCCCTGTGACTAACTCTCTTCAGCCCATGCTCATTAGATTGGAGATGAACTCTAGGCTCTCTTCCCAGATCCATGAATTCAAAGAAAAGAATTATTGAGAGGAATTTTAGGCATCTAGAGATCTTGTCTAAACATTAATATTAAAATCATTATTCACTATGACATTTTACTCTGTAGATTTGGTAAGCAGTTACTAATATTACTACAATTTTTCTACAATTCTGTTTCTTGGCATTACTCTTCATAACTCCTAGTAAACTAGACAGTCTTTTCCTCAATTTATCTCAATTTTTAATGTTTTGCATGGAGCACTGAACACCAATAAATCCTCACTAACAACCCATTCTGCAATCTTTATATTGAATAATTTAAATTTATTACATATATGAACAGTTTTCCAAGGGTTCATAGTTTCACCAAATGTTTGAACATGGCAGAATATTGATCACAATATTTTCAAACCTTTATAGCACATGGGTCAACACAAATCCCTGGGTAAATAAACCAAAACAATCCTGAATTTTGGTTTACATTTGGCTTTGTAATTTTTTCTTAAAGCAGATGCAACTCAATTGTGCTGCCAATGCTAAATCAATCACAGCCGACAAGGTGTGCCATCACAGTCACCATGAAGGAACAGAGACTTTAAAAAATAATATTGCCTTCTCTTTCTTGCTGCAAAAGAGATTTTTGCTTTTGGGTTATGTGATCATTGTGGCCATTTTTCAACCTTCATTGGCAAAATAATCATAAAGGCAGTAATATGGATGCATTGAAAATCTCTCACTTGTTTAAAAATATAGTGGGTCACATAAATCATCACTTTCACTCATAATTCACTCCAAGGATGGCTAACTCTTACAAAATGTAGTATTATACTATCTATAAATGTTTTGGTTCATAGCTTTCCAAGAATACATTAGTCCCAATAGCCATCTGCAGGTATAGATTGTTTCGCCTAAATAGTAGTGCTTCATATATAATTGTAAAAAAAAAAGTTATAATTATGTATTGTCACAAACACAGAAAAGGAAAAAGAAAATGGCTTTTTTGTAATAGCATATTGACTAAAGTATTAATGTAATTTTATTCAGATAGTTCCCATTTGTATTTGTTCGTATGTGGTCCAAGGAGCCTTGGAGCAGTCCTTCTACCTTAGACTCCCAACTGCTGGAACTGCAGAGAGGAACACCGTACCTAATATTTATACCTTTCCTATTCTTCATTCCTTTTAACGTAAGAAAATGAGAGAAATGTAACAGAGAAGAGCTTGTACATTCCTTTTGGACTAGTTTGTTATCACCTCAATGATTCTACCTCTCTGTGGGTGTAAGGAAAAATGTTTCGAGCTTCTTTTAGAGATTCAGCCGGTTTAGTGATGTGGTGGCTGTGGGTTCTCTTCCAGGATCTATTACTTTGCTAGCACTGAGTAGTTCACTGGGTTTCCAGGACCAAGCACGGGTTTAGTCTTGTCAAGCCAGTTTTAAGTGAAAGTACTGAGCCCTTGCTGATACCCAAGGTATACATGCTACTACTGCACTTGGGATTATCATTCCATGAAAGTCGTTGTGGCTCATATGCATGCCAGCAGGATAAGGTGCTCATTGCTTTCCTTCTTTGGAAGTTTGTGTGGCACCTTCTGGTATGATAGCACTAGACATGCTGGAGAGGATGGAGCAAAGCCCATAAAGTCTTAACCCTAAACAAACAAACAAACAAACAAAAAAAAACACTACAGAGAACTAAGGAGCAATGAGAATGGGAGAAATAGTCTTCCCTAGGAAATAACAATTAATAGGTTATTCAATAATGAATGGTCAACACAAAACACAAATATGTGCCACTTTATATAAACCGAGCAGATTGTATTTAGGAATATATATATATATATATATATATATATGCATATATACATTTATGAGTGTAACGATCACTAATGCAATAAGAGATCAGGAATCTGAAAGAGATAAAATAATAAAAGAATAAAATGACTTTAGTTTGTAATTCTATCAACCAGCAACCCTTCCATTAAATAGAGTATGTGAGGGAACACGAGTCTGATTTTCACATACCTATATAACCCACTGTTTTAGAAGACACCAACATCTTACTGTAGTGTGATTCATAATACCTCAAGTTGAAAAAAAATTATGTATTATTATCAGATAAATCTTATAGATTGTCATTAGGATTCATTCTCTACATTGTATCTCCTATGAGTGTTGACAAATATATGACATTTATACAACAGTGCATTATATTCTGAAGTAGTTTCTTATTCTAGAATTCCCCAGTGCTGAAGCTACATTTCATCTCTTCTAGTGTGCATGAACTCACTATCCACAGGTAGTTAAGATTGTTAGCTATACCACGCATGATTGCCCCATTATTTAATGGGACTTAAATCTAATTAGAAGCAGATTAATTATTTAAACTAAACAGTTTTATTCTTTAGACAAATTAATAAAAGCTGAGAAATAGATTCATGGGGATTTTTAAGGTGTACATGACTTAGAATACAGCAAATCCTCAGTAATTGTGTATTTGAATCAGTGTGTCCTCATATGGAATGGTAGATCCAGTAAGTGATCAGATATCAATCTATTCTAGATATTTTCCCACTTAAATTACCACATATTTTGTTACTTGCTAATATTGAAAAGGATTCGTCTTACACATTAAATATTTAATGAGTTTAATAGAAAACATACTCATGTCTTTTATTTCAAATAAATATGGTGCTGAATAGTATTTTTAATAACCAGAAAGCCATTAGTAGTTTAATATCTATCTGTCTGTGTGTCTATCTATCTATCTATCTATCTATCTATCTATCTATCTATCTATCTACCTACCTACCTAGCTAACTATCCCTGACTGCAATCTGTTCTTTGACCTGTCAATATGAACCATAGCAAGAGCATTCATTCACACACCACACACACACACACACACACCACACCACACACACACACACATGCACATACACACACACGCGTGCACACAGATACATCCCTACACACACTATAAAGTCAATATTTCTCAATTTCTATCTATCTATCTATCTATCTATCTATCTATCTATCTATCTATCTATCTATCATCTATCTACCTGTGCATCTATCCACTAACATAACTATCTATGACTTTCACATCTTAATGATATATTGTGTTAAATCACTATCACTTATTAAAATGGTGTTTTTGAAAAAAATACACATTATGTTGATTCCATTGCATTGAACCTGGAGGTAGTGATGGTATCTTCCTGTTTAATTTGTGGGGGTTCCTAGAACCATCAATTACTTTTTCTAACACAATTGAGCTTTCATAAAAATCAGTTTTCATTCTATCCAATGTTTGTTGAGTACTCTGATGTCCAAGAAATATGTCATGACACTCAGAAAGAGGGGGTATTTTCTTATTGACCTGTCTCCAGGCCCTCAGAGCTACTTGAATGCAATCAGGTTAAAGATGATGCTTTTGAATATATTCTGTCTATGTTTAGCTCTCTGGGGTCACACATGTAAAATTTTCTTGATTCCCTGATATTTTAAATCTTAGTACCCTTCTAAAACAACGCTGATGTAAGATCTTTGCCTATATTATACACTGTAAGATAATGATCTTTTACAAATATAGACTAACACCAATAAATTTTAATTGAACGTGAAAATGTAAGACTCAATTACTTCTATTAAACTGTCTAATAGAATAATAGACTAACTAGATTATCTCCATAAAAGGTAAGTATTCTTTTCAAAAGCCCTCAGTAAAAACTCACTTGCTGACACCTAGCAAATACTGATCTGCTTTTAATGGTAAAATTAAGTTAGTTATCTTTCCACTTTCATATTATTTAATTATACATATCATAGAATTATTAATATAAGACAAAAATCTACTCTTCCCTTTCTGTTAACACTTCAAGTCTTCCAATGAATTACTGAAACTATGGATAATATTAAACCCTGTATATTGTTCTTTTCGTGAATGTGTCTACAAGGAAGCTTATCTTTTACATTAAGTACAATAAGATATTAGTGATAGTAAGCAACAGAAAATAGAATAATTAAAACAACTCTGTAATAAGTTATACAAATGTTTATTTCTTTATATAAGTAATATATTTACATAATTGATATATACTATGTGTACTTTGATTTTTGTTTAAGCAAAACCCATCATATATTCTCTTACGCAAACTAAAACTGCCTGCATCACTAGTATAGTATTTAGGGATCATGGGATCACCAGCCTGATGACTTAGGTTATGTGAATATACTGGATAAAGGACAGAGATGGTGTGAAATTTCATTGTGACACTCAGAATGTCATACGATTTAAAAACTATGAAGTGATTATTGGAATTTTTTTCATTGACTGTTTTAAGAGTATAGCTGACATGGTTAGCTGAACGGAAGGGAAGATAATGTCAGAGATTCTGCTACTTTTAGTTTTTGGCTGCCATCAAGTCAGCATAATGTTTTTTTTTTATTATCACCAAAGTTTTATAAATTTCGATAGATGAATACTACTCTACTGTATTGATATACTGTTTGCTTATTCTAAACAAATATAATACTCCTTGTATGTATTGTAAATTGTATCCCTTTTGATATTTATGTGAATAGTAGTATAGATGCATGTTTATTTTAAATCCAGTTTTGGAAATTTTAACTGACAGCAACTGTATTCTTAGGACTCCTGTGCATATATCCACACTTGTTTCATAAAATTATTATGGGGCAAAAACAGAAATCACATAGCCTTACTAGGGATAAGCCAAGGTATACATATGAGGAGCAGAAATAGGGGCACTAAGGACATTCACAGTGAAGACTTTAGCAGAGATTTTGGCAAGGTCAACAGTGTTTGTTTAAGTCATTAATATCATTAGCACCAAGTAGTTGCCTTTAATGGAGAGTAAAGTTCACAATGTTCCTTCTGAGTATAAAGAAAGGAAGCAGATAATCAACGAAATATAGTCCCATAGAGACATTTCTGCAAATAGTCCTACTTCCTCAAGAGCCTCAGGCAAGTCCTTCAGAGAAATACAGGAAAAGCCTTGTCAGGCATGACAGCTTCCTGTGTCACTGTTTCTGAAGAATTGCCATAGTGACAAATTGTAAAAATCTACGATGGTGATACTGGCAAACACAATCCTGGGCTCTTTCTTAGTAATTTTATTAAGCACTTGAAATTAAAAAAAAAAACAATAACAACATTCATGGAAAGAATTATGGAATAAACATAGAGGAACAATAGTTTGAGAACTATCCAATGGGTATGCAGTTAAACATTGTTATTTTAAGTGTTGAAAAGCTAAAGAATTCAAAAATTTAATCAAGTAAACATGCGAAGTAGTATATGAAATCCTATATTACTGAACGATTTTTATAAGTTCAGGGTTGCTAATATGTGTTTTTCTTTTAATACCACAGTAGTGTTCTGAATTTCCAGATTAATTCAGTCACTCCTAATTAAGTGATTTAGAGTCCTGTAAGCTCTATTCATACAAGCCCTAGACAGTTATACCACATTATGTCCTTTTTTAATTGTATTTCTCCTGTGATTTTTCCATGCTAAGATATGAAAATAGTCATAATAAATTATGATTGACTACATGTTTCATACAATTTACCCCAGGAGACAGCAATCAAGGAGTATCAGGAGGACAATATTGTATAAGTGTATAAGCTGTAACATCCAGGCTTGAGTAAAGAAGGATACTCTAATTTCCCTCCGGGAAAGGATCATAAGAATGCATTTTCCAGAGTATATCCTGTTCTTAACGGACCTGTGGACATATGTATTTACTATTGCCAAGTTGCCAATCGCTTTTCGGTAGTGAATTCATTCCAGAAATTTAAGATGCTGAGTTTTTAAGAAGAATGTAGATGACATTAGCCAAAATGTCCAAAGGTGGAAAAATGGAACCTGACGAGACCACCTCCAGTAGGTAGACACGGCCCCCAGTTGAGGTAGGGAGCCATCCATACATCTTTAAAATCTTGACATCTAATTGTACCTGTCTAAAAGAAAGCAGGGACACGAATGGATTAGAGAATGAAAGAAAGGTCATTCAATGACCAATCCGTATTGGGATCCATCACTTCCATTCACAATGAACCCTGACACTAATACTGACGCCATATTGAGTTTTCCGACAGGATCCTAGCATGATTACCTTTGAGAGGCTCTATCAGCAGCTGACTAAGACAAATGCAGATACTCAGAGCCAAGCTTTAGATTGAGGTCGGGAACCCCTATAGAAGAGTTAGGGGAAGGACTGAAGAGCTGAGACGATTGCAGCCGCATAGGAAGAACAACTGTATCAACTAACCCAGACCCCTCAGAGCTCCCAGAGACTAAGCTACCAGCCAAGGAGAATACTTCGGCTGGTCCATGGACCCGGGCACACGTATAGTAGGGTACTTCCCAGGTTTCAGCAAAAATGTTGTGATAGAATCGTGGCTCGTGTCTGGACAGACCACACCAGGCCAACGCTGTTCCACAGGAGAGAGGTTTATTGTGGGGGAAGGGAGCAACAAAAACAAAATGGAAGAGAAGAGAGAAGAAGAAGGTATGAATGCAGGAGGAGTCTGCCTTTTATTTGGGCTGTGATATAACCGTTTGCAGGTAAAGATGGGAGGTAAACCAAATGGATGCTGGGAACGTATGACGATTGCCATGGCAACAGATGCTCGGGTCCCTGTGGCCTAGGAGTGATATCCCCATCATCGCTGGCTTCGGAGGGTCGATCTACAACCTTAAAACTGGTTCCTGATACCCATAGACTGCCTTGTCTGGCATTAGTGAGAGAGTATGCATTTAATCCTGTGGAAATTTGATATACCAAGGAAGAGGGATGCAGATTGGGAGGAGGTAGGTGTGGGTCCATTGGTGGGGAAGCATCCTCTCAAAGACAGGAGGAATTAGTGGGGGAGGCGCAAAAAAGAACTCGGGGAGGGAGTACCAGGAAGGGAGACAACTTTTGGAATGTATAAATAAAGTAATTTAATAAAATAATAATTTATTTATTAATCGAGAATTAAATATAGTATATTTTAAGTACAGTCAACATTGACCATTTCCCTAACTCAATCTATATTTTTGCCTTCAGCCCTTTTTAACTTCTTTACAAGTTATTTTTCAGTAACCCATCCATTTTAATTTGCACTGCTTGAATACTCAAGGTTGCATGGTCGTCATTTTGGGCATGGGTGACCTGCCAACTACTATACTCTTAAAGAAAACTTTCTGTCTGAAACTATTAATTTTTTATATATAAGTATATGTATATATAAAAATATATACATATACTTATATATTTTTAAATATAAAAGTTTCTTTTTGTGACAAACAGTGGTTAGTGCAGCTTCTTTCTTTGTTTCTTCTTTTTCTTGATTTCCTCCCTGTTTTTTTGATAGTAAAGCATATTCTGTAAGGTTCTTCAACCACCACCTCCAAGCTCATCTTAGGAAAATTGGGATTAAGATAAGAGCCAATTTAATAAAGATGGAAAAAAGATAAGAGCCATTGCATCTGTCTTTTAACCTGAATTCTTTGGATCCAGACTCAGGTATCAGGCTTGATCAGCAAGTGATATAACATAATCCACCTCCTTATTTCTCAAGTATTTACCTCTTATGTTTTGTCTATTATTAATTTGAATAAATTTAATTATAGTCCATAATTTTACTTGAGTTCAGTGTATTAGTCCAGGTTCTCCAGAGGAATAGAATTCATAAGTGAAAATACATGAGTGAATATAAACATGGGATCTATTAGAATTACAGGCAGTGGTCCAGATAATCCAGCAATGACCATCTAAAAAAGTAGGTCCAAGAATCAAGAAGTTGTTCATTCCAGAAGGCTGGATGCTTTGTCTGGTCTTCAGCAAATGACAAAGTTTTGAACAAGTAGGCTCTAATGCCAGAGAAAGATTGAACTTTCAAGCAAGAGACAGAGCAAGCAGGCAAAGAGAAAAATTTCCTTGTTCCATGTCTTTTATATAGATGGCCATCAGAAACTGCGGCCAGATTGAAAGTGAATCTTCCCATCTGAATTATCTGAATTGAAAGTAGGTCTTCCATTTCAAATGATTTAATTTAGAAAAGCAATTCTTCACAGATGTACCCAGATGATTATGTTTTAATTAATTCCAGATGTAGTTGGTTTGACAACCAAGAGAAACCATCACATTCAGAGTTTAGATTCACTCATTTATCATATGATAATGCATCCTACTAACTTTTTGATAGGATACTATCATTTTTCCCATTAAAATACTTAAAAATATTGATTGAAATCAATAAACCACATCTGTTAATGAATTTCTTTACAAAGTCCCACTGGATACTACAAAATATATCAAGACAATTTTAAACTCTACCGAACTTTTTCAGTTACAAGTTGTGGATTCATTAATGATTTATTTTCTCCTAATTTCTAAATCATCCATTAGATTGATTACTAACTGAATTCTAATTGTTTTGATTTAATTTGCTGATTCTCTACAAAACTTAAACATTTGCAACCACATTATTATAGTTTAATCATTTTTTTGTATTTTGAAATAGTTCTTTACATAATTAAAAATTGCAAACTTATATCAAATTATCACATACTTTTCATTTTGTTTTTTATCATTAACATAGTACTACAGATGTCAAATTAAAAAGCTTTTGCAGGTATATTACAATTACTTGAGCCATGTATGGTATATATATTTAACAGGTTTTCCAGGAATTCTATTTGCTGTTCTGTATTCCAGTGCAAGTCTATTTTCTATTTAGTCCCTCTAGTCCTTGATTTTCCCAGAAAATTATGGCATCCCATACTTACCTGTTTTTCATAACCATCTCAGTGTTAAAGATGACTGCTAAATATATTTTATATATTTATTCATTTCTAGGTTGTGACCCTCTCATTTTCTGAATAAGGCTAACACTGTGGGTATCAGGTTTTTTTCTTTTTCTTCTTTTAATACTATTATTTTTTTACAGTCCAGTCATTAGCGCCCCCTGCCCCAGTCTGTCTTCCCACAGTTTCTCTTCACATCCTCCTCTCTCTTGTCTCCAAGAGGATGCCCCCACCCTCACTCATCCTGCCAGGCCTCCTGACTCCCTGGACCTTCAAGTCTCTTGAGGGTTAGGTGCATCTTCTCTCTTTGAGGTGAGACCAGGCAGTCCTCTGCTGTATATGTGTCGAGGGTCTCATATCAGCTGTCTACACTGTCTGGTTGGTGGCTCAGTGTCTTAGCCCTGAGTTGGAGATCTCAGCGGTCTGGGTTATTTGAGATGGTTGGTCCTCTGCCGGAAACCCCTGAGGTTGAATTAGGGAAAGGCTCGAAGAAGCAGAAGAGGTTTCTTTCTCCCTTTTTCCTTCTTCTCCCTCTCCTTCTCCTCCTCCTTCATTTTTACAAAAGGTAATAGAGACTATGTGTGACCTTATCATAATATATCAAGAGTTACAGAAAACACACATAAAGATAGTTTTGTCCCTGTATTAATTGTAAATCCCATACTTAGCATTCAATTCATACTCCTACTGGGGTTAGATTATATCTGCTTGCTGATGTCCAGTTGAAGTACATTATTAACCATTCTACAATATGGGAGCTTTCTCTCTCTCTTACTCATACTTTCTTTTTTACTCAGATGTGCAGGCACATTTTTATGCTGTCCATTTTGCTGCAGTCTAATCATATGCTTTCTATGTCGCTCCCTCTGGTCTTTCTTCAACTCTACACAGTCATCAACTTCGACATTGCCTTAATTTCTGTGCTGTAACGTTCTCAATGATCAGTTCATGATTTCCCTGCTTTAAACCCAGAAGTTCCTATTTAATCTAAAAAAATATGAAAGCCATGATACCGAATAAAATAATTGAGAAAGCCATGTCTGAGTACTAGGATCATCGTTGTTGAAGCCTTTTGCTTCTAGCCTTCTCGTTGGTCAGAAGATGTACATGTATAATAGGTAATGTCTATATACACATTTATAACTTCTCTAATGCTTGTCTATTTCTGGATCCCCATTAAGTTAAACTGTATTCATGAGTAAACCCTGATTATACCACAGTTAACACATTAGTTTGTTGCATACATATGGATAACTTCCTTTCTACAGCATTGCTTTTAACCTTTAGATATTTTATCCATTTGTTATTAATCCAATGCTGGTTTACACAGAGAATGCTTTAGGAACTGTGAACAGTGCCACCAGTTCACCCTGTGTAGTATTCATGCACATTTCATTCTTTAATTTTCTTGTCAGAACCCCATAATCCAGTTTACATACATCAGCTTCTTTGTGTTCTTGTGTGCTTGTGCCAATCATTTTTCTGTAATATATTACACATCTGAAATATGACTCTGTGTTCTTCCCTGGCCATCTATGTATAATTTTAGCCTCCCTTTGCATTCTGTTTGATTTGTTTTATGTCCTTTTAATATTTTAAAATTTTGGTTTAATCATTCTGGGTTGTGTAAGGGTATGCATGCTTAAAACATGCATTAACTATAAAAGTTATTGATGATAGAACATTAAATCTGATGAAAATATATTAGAAGCATACATAAGTTGACTTTCTCTCTCTCACACACACACACAAACACACACACACACACAGACACACACACTTCAATAGGATACATGCTTTCAATGGTTTATTTTAAAGTCAGCATAGTACATATCAAAGAGGGGTAAGAGATATTATTCAATGATGCTGGTAGAACCATGATAATGTATGCTGCAATGGAGAATGTAAATTATTGATGATGGTATGGTTTCACCAACTGGGTTCAAGAAGTGATGTAAACATTGTAAAAATAGACACTAAATGTTTTTTAAAATATTGTCTTATGTGGAATAGAGACATTCATCACTCACTTGAGAGATATCTGAAAACAAGGATTTTTATTTAAAGGTAAAATTGGTATTGTACCTGATTTCTATAGTGATATAACTGATTCAATGCACAACGAAATCAAGGCATGAGATGTGATAGAATTCCAAGAACCTGTCATCAGGAAAAATGCATTAATGTGTTTGAGGGCATGGAGAACCTTCATTTACTATAAACATGAATGAGCAGCAATAGTAGTAGTAGTAGTAGTAGTAGTAGTAGTAGTAGTAGTAGTAGTAATTTCATGGGAATAAACTGAATATTAGCAGATACAATTAAACATTGCACTGAAGTGTGAATTCTTCACCAAATTCTCTCCCTAATACTCCTTCAGCCAATTAATAAAAATGATTGTTAGTTACTACTTAGAAGAAGAGAAGATGAGAAATATGAGGGGGAGGTGGGAGGGGTGGTAAGTATATAAACAAAGACTAGCAAATGACTGTTGATCAGCATTTATTAGTGGCTTAAATAATGTAGTCATGACTTAATGTAGGTAAAATTAACATTAATTTTTAAAATGTTATCTATGTTCAACTCTTCACTCCTTCAGCTGCCATTAACTACCAGTAACAAAGGAACTACTTTAAGTTTAAAAAATATGTGAAAATTTGTAATGTGGAAAATAAATTAGTTCCTAAAATCTGTGAGAGAAGATAAACCAAATGTTAAGTAATCTACAATTAGAAAGTGTCTTTGCTTGTAGTTTTATTCTACTGCCATTTTCTCCACACACACACACACACAGAGAGAGAGAGAGAGAGAGAGAGAGAGAGAGAGAGAGAGAGAGAGAGAGAGAGAGAGAGAGAGTTTGTTACTTTACAACTTCTAGGCACAATTGCTGGGCTCAGAAATCTCCCTCCTGGAAAAGTATGCCCTTCCCAATTTATTGTCTCCACCTGTCTATCCGCCCTAAACTTCAGTGAGCTAGTCCCACCTAGCCCCTGCCAAACATCCTTGGCCATCCAAATGTAGTGGAGTCTAGAGGCCCTAGCTCCCCCTGAGACCACACATGGTTGCTGTGTTCTTCCTCCAAAGCATGTCAGAAAAGCCCTCTCACCTTCCTTGCTTCTTCTTTTTCCTCCCGGGACCTGGGAAGTCCCACCTGTTCCACCTGGCCAGCAATTAGCCCTGGCTTTCTTTACTAACAAATCACCAACCAATTGGGGAACAAAACCTTAGCATGAGAACTCACTCCCTACAAAGTGTAGCCCTACTATGTACAAAAGCACCTTATTTGAGCAGATGGCAAGAACTGTAGTATCATAAGAAAAGCCAGCCTACTGAGGAGAGGAGGCCCATTAAAAATTCAGCCAAACAGCATAAGTACTGATTATCTCATGCAGTTAATCAGCATACATTTGAGCACCCAGCTATGCAAGATTATATGCTTCTGTAATGTGTACTACATTTGTTCTTATACACATATATCATGTTGAATGATTGGAACATGAAAGAGTTGGCTTTTTGTTTTTAGTTTCTTTGAATGATCTTTTTAAGCATTTTTTATACTGAAAAGTAATATTTTTAAAGCATTTATGTACTCTGTTTTTTGAAAGTCAAAACTTTCAAAATCTTATAGCATTTCTTAAAAAAGAGTCTATTATCTCTATCTTTATTGATGCCACTACTCAGAGCATAGCCCCAGTGTCACAGGAACTGTGTGCAGCAGTCGATGTCCCTTGGTCCACTCCATGGACTTTCCTAACCTCTGAGAGACACCATTCTTTCTCAGTCTCTATTGGATTTACATTTTCAGTTCCACATGTAAGGGAAATCACATGCGAAGTAAAATAATTGTAGAGATATTTTTCATATATGTTAGTGTTGAACTTCTGCCTTTACATTGATGTTAACAATGCCTTATTAACAAAGTAAATGAACGACTTCTGCCTTTACATTGATGTTAACAATGCCTTATTAACAAATTAAATGAACGACCAACACTGTTCATTTTACACAGGAATAAGCCAAACGAACAGTAACTCCACGTCTCTTGAGAGACTGAAAAATGTCAGGTAAAGCAATAAACACTTGCAAATTTTAGTTCAAAGAAAATATTGGCAGTATGTTAAATTTACCAGTTACAGTTCTTCTAATGACAAATGTTCTTTGTAGATAGTTATGTAATAGAGAGATAACGGGACTGTAGGCCTGATGGTGGACTATTTTTGCCCTCAAATTAGAGAATGGCAAAATGCTTTGTAGATTATTTTGCTGGAATACTACTGCATAATAATATTACATCTAAAAGAAACCTGTTACTTATGTTTAGAAAATTAGAGATAACATTAAATCAATTTAAAGTCAAAGATACTTTGTTTTCTACTGTAATTTTTAGGAATGTGTATATATAATGTACTACAAAAAATTCAACAGTAAGTTCACATACATAGTTGTCGGTATTTTTAAAAACAGTTTATGTTACGTTATCATGATTGTATATGTGTATACAATGTATGTATGTATGGGCACATGCCGGCTATGATGCTTGAGGTCAGAGGAAATTTTTTTATGAGTAATTCTTTCCTGAAATCTTTATGTAGGGTCAAAAGATGAAGCTCAATTCCCTTGGCTTGTAAATGAGAGATTTTCCACCTGACACTTTTACTGACCTACATTAAGGGCTTTCTAAAACAAAGACTCATTTAAAAATACCACAAGGAAACCTTGAAACTTGTTGGAGTTCAACTCTATTTAACATTATACGGGCAGTTAGGTTTAATTATAAGTATTTATCTTTTCACCTTAAGGGAAAGTGTATTTACTGTTGTTTAATTAGTATAAGCAATTAACACCTGGCTATGATAAGATACATTATTTAAATTATTTTTAGATTTTCAAAGTAGAGCATGCCTGTGAGGATTTCCACTTGCTGAAAAGGAAGATTATTTTGAGTAGTCTGTTAAGAATTGTTTCAACTTATTACTTCCCAGAAAGAATTTAATTTATCTACAAACAAACATAAGAAAGGCAGTATAAATTCCCTTGTTTCACATCTAAAGCTTAACTTTCTGTCTATGAGTCAGTTATTATCCATGTGAATAACTTGTGTTGTCTTCTTTAACCACTAAGATCAAATTCAGCAGTAGTAAAGCTTGTTATAAAAAAGTAAACAAAAAATGAATTGCTTACACAATTCCACCTAAATTCTAGAGGGTAAATTATTTGTGTATATTTCAGATTCAGACATTTCAAATCCTCAAAATTATCTATCCTCTAATAAAAGAATAAATCAAAAAACTTAAAATGGCATTAATCAAGTATGCAAAACAATTGATATTTTTATAGCATCAATTGCTCATTCATAACATTGAACAGGGAAGAAGGTTCAATCTTTAGATGCTTCTAAATATATACACACACCCATTCATTGAAAACTCACAGATTGGATATTTTCTATGTGGTAAATATGCTAGCTGTAAATTACATACGAAGCAAAGTAACAGCATTGCAATCGGAGCTGGAGAAACGCCCCACCACTTAAGAGCATCAGTTGCTTTCCTGAACACCCAGCTTTGATCACAAGCATCCAAATGGTGGCTCCCAACCATCTGTAACTCCAGCTCCAAGTGGTCTGTTGTACGCTACTGGCTTTCTTGGGCACGAAACACACACAGAGGTACACAGACACATATCCAAGAAACATATCCAGTCACATAAACTATAATAACTAAAAATAAAGATGAAATAATACTGTCAACATTATAACATTACAATAGTCTAAAAATTCAATTTAACAAACTCCTCAAACAAATATGAAGCTGTAAGTTTAATGATTGGCATGTAACAAAGACATTGTATTTAAATGTCACAGAATAGTCATGTTAACAGTTAAAAACATGGATGTGTTTGTTATGATTTAAATTATTAATCTATAACTTTATATGTAGTACATATTTTGTGTCAGACATGAATTCCCCATGTTATTCTCACAAACCTATGTGAACTATGTATTTTCATTCAATTTTCCGATGAAGAACTGAGACAAAAGGAATTAAACAAATTTCTAAAGAATATAAAACCATAAGATGATATGCCCAGGAGTGAGCTCCTTATATATTGGTGTTGTATCATGCAGTTATAATCATCATATAAGATTCCCCAATGATACAAGGTCCCATTAATATACTAACTGTATTATTATTGGTCAAGAGAAAGAGTTAATTGAGTAACACATATTCTGCTTATCAGCAACTCATCCAGATAACAAAAAGACAGTTAAATTAAAACATCACTTTAATAATTATAAGTCAAAGAAGCATTGACCCGATGAACTGACAAGGGTAGAGATGGAAAAAAGAAAATGAAAATCATGGATGATGCCCTTGAGTAGTTGAGGAAAACACCATGATATTATCACTTAACTCTTAACATACAAGCAACATTTCTCAACACACAGAATAAATGTAAATCACATACGAATTATCACCCTTGTCTATATAAAATCACTTGGCATCTCTGTAAAAATATTTTTAAATGAATGTAAATATCCTCAAGAAATTTTTCAAATTCAATTTTCTTAACAATATTAAGACTAACTGAAATCTCATTCCTGGGGTCAAAGTCACACAATTCCTTCACATTATTCTTATACTAAAGTTTCACTGAACTTGCCATGTGGACTTTAATTAGGTTTGATTCATAAAAATCTATTACTAAATCAATAGAATTCTTTGCAAGTCATGTTTCTCTTCATTGACTTAGTAAATATCCATAATGTCACATTATCAATACTGAAGAAAGTTATGTTGTTGGAACTTGTGTTCTATGAAAGAAGAATGAAACTGGAATAGTCAACATTCATATAAACAAAGCTTTACAAAACTTTAAGTGGAAATATACAAGACCTATTTCAAATGGGGATATATAGTGTGCAGAAACTAACATTTCTTTTACTTTTCTGATAGAAAACAGATTTTTAAAAATACAATGTATTTAAATATGGTTTTTCTACCTTCAACTTACCCTAAATGCTCACTATTTCCCTATCAAACAGATCTTGACCAAGTATGTGAGACTAGAAAACATCAAGAAGTAGGAAAAGCAAGCTATGCTGTTCTGCTAAAAATTGTAGTAATAAAACAGTTCCCAATGACATTCTGCTAAACTCATAGATCAGGGTCATGTTCAACTTTCATCAGAGAAACTATCTCCTGGTGTAGATAAGAATAAATGAAAAGACTTACAGCTAGGCAATGTGCAGAGAATAACAGACCTTGGAAAACTCAATCTTAGATGGGAAGTCTATACAAAATCTTTCATTTCAGAGAACCCTACTGAAAAGAAAGAAGATAGATTACAAAGTAGAAACCAAAGGAAAAAGTTCCTTTAAACACATCAGGACAATGTGAATATGACATCACAGAGACTGGGACAGCATGCATAGAGCCTACAGAGGCTTGTGCAAGGTAAGGTCCCAGAATTGAAAGGGGAAATGGACACAAGCCCAATCTCCTAATCCGTAAGCTATCTCCAGTTGATAACTATTCACAAATGAAAAGAAAAATGGGATTTTTCCAGCAAAGACTTTCTGGGTATACAAACTATTCTGAAGGTCAGACTGTATGCCCAGCAGTAGATGGTCAAGGCAAAGAAAATTCAATGCCAGGTTTGAGAGTATTTTGTCTTGAAATGCTTGGCATCAGGCATTTGTTTTCCTAACCAATCATCAGAGTCCATACTAATGAAAGACTATATAAATAGTTTAATAGACAAATAGATTATATGAGAAATAGTCCATACCTAAACAACTTTTATATTTAAATAGAATAGCTTAAAGTATAATATTTTAATGCTACTATTTTATATTATGGTTTGCTTGATATTTTGATATTTATAATATCACAGATAAAATAAAACATATAATACTATATGATGCTGTAGGTGAAAGTTTAATTGGCATTGAACATTGTAAAGTTTCATTTAAAAAAATACCGAATTCTTGGATATAAGAACACTTTCTTTAACTGTCAGATACTGACAAGTAGTTACGATATCTATTGCTTTCTTTATAGTAAATATTTTACCTCATTCTACTGAAAGAACTAAAATTTACTTTTGTTTACATACCTAGGCTCTCAGTAATCTCTGACATGTTCCACGTTCTTGCAGTTACAGGGCAGTATATGGCAACTATTCTTTACACAAAATAAATTTTGTAACTCCTTTGGCTAGTAAAATTTCTCTTAATTTATTTTTAGAAGTTATTGTTTTTTTTTTTTTGTCATTGAAAATGCCACCCGTCTTCAAATGCCAGGTGAAATCATTACTTAGGAGGTCTTTTCAGATAGCCCAATTTAAATATGAATAAATTCAGAGTGCCTTCCTCTTTAGCGTGTTTCTTCATCTATCACATTTCACATGTGAGCCCTCAGCTCTTTAACATTCCCTTTCCACCAGGGTTGAGCCTCATGTTCTTAGTGAAGAGGGAATTTGCTCACTGATATCTAACCACAGTCTAAATTAGTGCCCTGTATAGTTTTGGAAAGAGCTTTTGTGAATAGTTGATGAGCATCCAGTACTGTAGTCCATGCTAGTAAGAAAAAAAAGGTCCTGTTATTGTTCCTTTCTCTGACATTGGAACTACCTCAGAAAAGTTAGTCATTTATCTGTGCACTGATAAGTACTTTTTTAGACCACAGGTAAAGTCCTACAGTTGTAAAGATAAGGACTATATGCTTGTTACGTCCACTAGTGAATAAGTCCATTATGATTCTGAATTTGTAGCCATATAATGGTGCACCTTGGAAGTACAAGAAGAGGACCAGGTCCAACTTGTACCTATCTAACCTACAGTACGCAAGGTTTATCATCTATTCTAGCGTTCCCAATGTGGTTGAATGTGACTTTTATTTTGTTAAATGTGTAGCAGAATTCTCCCCTCATTAATTGAATACTAAAGATGACAAGAAGGAGGCAGGCCTTCCAGGACCAAGACAAGAGGAGGGAACACAGGAAGAGGGTACTTCCTTTTGGGCCGTGAGGAGAGCAAAGGCAGCAAAATGTAGGCCAGGACTGTTAGATCCTGGTGGCAAAATACATCACAATATACCACCAAAAAATTTCTAACACAGAATAACTAACAAGGGGGGGGGGGAGAGAGATGGACTCTCAGAAGTGTGGACAATCTTGAGAGCTCATGGGAGACCACCACTTCTGCTCATATTCCAGGCCCTAGAGGAACCTACCTATTGCTCTCTAAATACAGGAACCTAGGAGCAGTCAGAGGCAGGACCCTTCTGGATTCTACCAGTGCCAAGAGCTGCAAACCAGTCACCCGGAGCACTGACAAACCTGAGAGAAGGGGTAAGACCAATTCTTCCACTCCAAGCGAATCCGCCTGCAGGCCTCAGGACACACAAACCCAGGGGCAGCTCTCTGTTCCCAGATCCAGCTAAAAGAAAACAGGTCTACAGGAGTGCTGACACACAGGCCTACAGGAGGGTCAAGCCATTGTCAGAGACAACAAGACAAGCTAACACCAGAGACACCCTGATGGTGAGAGGCAAGCACAGCAACAACAGAAACCAAGACTTGTTGGCATCATCAGAGCCCAGTTCTCACACCAGAGCAAATACTAGATTTCCAAACACATCAGAAAAGCAAGATTTGGATTTAAAAACACATCTCATGATGATGACGGAGGACGTTAAGAATGACATAAATAACTCCTTTAAAGAAGTACGGTACAACACAGGCAAACTTAAAGAGAAAACAAAAAAATCCCTTAAAGAATTACAGGAAAATACAACCAAACAGGTGAAAGAATTGAACAAAGCTTCCAGGATTTAAAATGGAAATAGAAACAATAAAAAAAATCACAAAAGGAGGTAACCCTGGAGATAGAAAAAATAGGAAGGAGATCGAGTCATAGACACAGGCATCACCAACAGAATACAAAAGATAGAAGAGAGAACCTCAGGGGCAGAAGATACCATAGAAAACACCTACACAACCACCAAAGAAAATGTAAAAAGCAAAAAGACCCTAACTCAAAACATCCTGGAAATCCAGGACACAATGAAAAGATCAACCTAAGAATAATAGGTATAGGAGATCATGAAGACTCCCAACTTAAAGGGTCAGTAAATATTTTCAACAAAATGGAAGAAAACGTCCCTTACCTAAATAAAAAGAAGCATACAAGAAGTCTACAACACTCCAAATAGATTGGACCAGAAGAGCAATTCATCCAGTCACATAATAGTCAAAACACCAAATGCACATAAAAAACTAAGAATATTAAAATTAGTAAGGGAAAAAGGTCAAGTAACATATACAGGCAGACTGATCAGATTTAGACAAGACATCTCACCAGAGAATATGAAAGCCAGAAGATCCTGGGCAGATGTCATACAGACCCTAAGAGAACACAAATGCCAGCCTGGGCTACTTGGTCCCAAGAAAAAAACCTGGAATAGACATTCTAATATTGAATAAAATCGACTTTCAACCAAAAGTTGTCAAAAATTATAAGGAAATACACTTTATACACATCAAAGGAAAAATCCAACAAGATGAACTCTCAATCCTAAATATCCATGATCCAAATGAAAGGGCATCTACATTCATAAAAGAAACCTTATTAAGCTCAAAGCATACATTACACCTCACACAATAATAGTAGGAGACTTCAACACCACACTGTCATCAATGGAGAGATAATGGAAACAGAAACTAAACAGAGACACAATGAAACTAACAGAAGTTATGAACCAAATGGACTTAACAGATATTTATAGAACATTTAATCCTAAAAAAATAAAAAAATGTACCTTTTTCTCAGCACTTCATGCTAGCTTCTCGAAAATTGACCATATAATCAGTCACAAAACAGACCTCAACAGATACAAGAAGACTGAAGTAATCCCATGCATCCTATTAGACCACCACCCACTAACAATAACAACAATAATGACAGAAAGCCCACATATACATAGAAGTTAAACAGTGCTCTTCTCAGTGATACCTGGTCAAGGAAGAAATAAAGAAAGAAATTAAAGACTTTTTAAAATTTAATGAAAATGAAGGCACAACATACCCAAACTTATGGGACACAATGAAAGCACCGTTAAGAGGAAAACTCATACCTCTGAGTGCCCCCAAACTGAAACAGGAGATCATACACTAGCATCTTGACAGCACATGTTAAAGCTCTAGAACAAAAAGGAGCAAATACTCCCAAGAGAAGTAGAAGGCAGGATAATCAAACTTGTGGCTCAAATCAACCTAGTAAAACAAAAAGAACTGTAAAACAAATCAACAAAACTCATGGATGGTTCTTTGAGAAAATCAACAAGATAGATAAACCCTTAGCCAGACTAACTAGAGGGCATGGAGAGAGTATCCAAATTAACAAAATCTAAAATAAGAAGGGAAACATAGCAACAGAATCTGAGGAAATTCAAAAAAATTCTCAGATCCAACTACAAAAGCCTCTATTTAACAAAGCTGGAAAATCTGGATGAAATGGACAATTTTCTAGACAGATACCAGGTACCAAAGTTAAATCAGGATCAGATAAATCATCTTAACAGTCCTATAACTCTTAAAGAAACAAAAGCAGTTATTAAAGGTCTCCCAACCAAAAAAAGGCCAGAACCAGAAGAAGGGTTTAGAGCAGAATTCTATCAGACCTTCATAGAAGACCTCATACCAGTACTTTCCAAACTATTCCACAACATAGAAACAGCAGGAACCCTACCCAATTCCTTTTATGCAGCCACAATTACACTTAAACCTAAACCACACAAAGTCGCACAAAGAAAGAGAACTTCAGACCAATTTCCCTTATGAATATCAATGCAAAGTTATTCAATAAAATTCTTGCAAACCGAAACCAAGAGCACATCAAAAGGATTATCCATCATGATCAAGTAGGCTTCATCCCAGGGATGCAGGGATGTGGGATGATGTCACAGGTGAGGCAGGTACAAGATAGAATGAAGCTTGACATTGGACGAGAAGGAAGGATGATCCAGAGAAAAGTTTAAGGGAAGGAGAGAAGACTGGAAGGGAAACTAGGAAGAGACAGGAGGGACTGAGAGAAGCCATAGCAGAGAGAATATGGAAGCTGATGTTAAGACTCCACTCTGTTTTTACAGGTTATCATGAATGTTCTTAAGGGATGGATGTATAGGGCTTTGTATGTCTAGGTGGGCAATTATATATTATCAACTGGATCAAAGGTTATTGTGTTGTGTGTTCTTGCATGTGGAGAATTGAATTTGGGAGAGTGTGTGGGATGCCACGGAATTGGGATCTGTGTTTCTGGCATGGAAACCTGCCTTGGGAACTAGATAGGTAGAGAGCTTGCTGCCAGGGTCAGAGAGAGGCCTTCAGCAGTTTGATATGGGATGGAGCAGAGCGGGTGAGACACTTTGCTGACTGAGATTAAGATATCTCAGTCTGGAGGTTCCTCAGAAAATTGGACATTGAACTGCCTGAGGATCCAGCTATACCTCTCTTGGGCATATACCCAAAAGATGCCTCAACATATAAAAGAGACACGTGCTCCACTATGTTCATCTCAGCCTTATTTATAATAGCCAGAAAATGGAAAGAACCCAGATGCCCTTCAACAGAGGAATGGATACAGAAAATGTGGTACATCTACACAATGGAATATTACTCAGCTATCAAAAACAATGAGTTTATGAAATTCGTAGGCAAATGGTTGGAACTGGAAAATATCATCCCGAGTGAGCTAACCCAATCACAGAAAGACATACATGGTATGCACTCATTGATAAGTGGCTATTAGCCCAAATGCTTGAATTACCCTAGATCCCTAGAACAAATGAAACTCAAGACGGATGATCAAAATGTGAATGCTTCACTCCTTCTTTAAATGAGGAAAAAGAATACCCTTGGCAGGGAAGGGAGAGGCAAAGATTAAAACAGAGACTTAAGGAACACCCATTCAGAGCCTGCCCCACATGTGGCCCATACATATACAGCCACCCAATTAGACAAGATGGATGAAGCAAAGAAGTGCAGACCGACAGGAGCCGGATGTAGATCGCTCCTGAGAGACACAGCCAGAATACAACAAATACAGAGGCGAATGCCAGCAGCAAACCACTGAACTGAGAATAGGTCCCCTATTGAAGGAATCAGAGAAAGAACTGGAAGAGCTTGAAGGGGCTCGAGACCCCAAAAGTACAACAATGCCAAGCAACCAGAGCTTCCAGGGACTAAGCCACTACCTAAAGACTATACATGGACTGACCCTGGACTCTGACCCCATAGGTAGCAATGAATATCCTAGTAAGAGCACCAGTGGAAGGGGAAGCCCTGGGTCCTGCTAAGACTGAACCCCCAGTGAACTAGTCTATGGGGGGAGGGCGGCAATGGGGGGAGGGCTGGGAGGGGAACACCCATAAGGAAGGGGAGGGGGGAGGGGGATGTTTGCCCGGAAACCGGGAAAGGGAATAACACTCGAAATGTATATAAGAAATACTCAAGTTAATAAAAAAAAAAAGCACAAAAAAAAGATATCTCTCAGATATCTTGGGGCAATGCGGTGCCAGACCTAGTGGAGCTAAAAGGCAACATTTTATTTTTTATATTTATACAACAACACAGGGATGGTTCAATATATGGAAATCCATCAATGGAATCCACTATGTAAACAAACTCACAAAAACAAACGAACAAACCACACAATCATCTCATTAGATGCTAAAAAAGCATTTGACAAAATTCAACACCCCTTTATGATAAAAGTCCTGGAAAGAATAGGAATTCAAGGCCCATACCTCAACATAGTAAAAGCAATATACAGCAAACCAGTAGCTAACATCAAACTAAATGGACAGCAACTTGAAGCAATCCCACTAAAATCAAGGACCAGACAAGGCTGCCCACTCTCTCCCTACTTATTCAATATAATACTCGAAGTCCTAGCCAGAGCAATCAGACAACAAAAGGAGGTCAAAGGGATACAAATGGGAAGAAGTAAAAATATCACTATTTGCAAATGATATGATAGTATAATTAAGTGACCCCAAAAGTTCCACCAGAGAGCTCCCAAGACTGATAAACAACTTCAGCAAAGTGACTGGGCATAGAATTAACTAAAAAAAAAGTCAGTAGCCTTCCTCTACTCAAAGGATAAACAGGCTGAGAAAGAAATTAGGGAAAATACATACTTCACAATAGTCACAAATAATATAAAATGGTTTAGTGTAACTCTAACCATGCAAGTGAAAGATCTGTATGACAAGAACTTCAAGTCTCTGAAAAAAGAAATAAATAAGATATCACAAGCTGGAAAAATCTCCCATGCACATGGATTGGCATGATTAATTGAGTAAAAACGGCCATTTTGCCAAAAGGAATCTACTGATTCAATGAATTCCCCATCAGAATTCCAACTCAATTCTTCATAGATTTAGAAAGAAAAATTTTCAACTTCATTTGGGATAACAAAAAACCCAGGATAGGAAAAACTATGTTCAACAATAAAAGAATTTCTGGGCGAATCATCACCCCTTAGCTCAGCAATACCACTCTTGGGAAAGATGCTCCACCATGCCACTGGGACACGTGCTCCACTATGTTCATAGCAGCCTTAATTATGATAGCCAGAAGCTGGAAAGAACCCAGATGTCCCATGACAGAAGAATAGATACAGAAAATGTGGTTCATTTACACATTGGAATACTTGTCAGCTATCAAAAATGAGGATATCCTGAGTTTGGCAGGCAAATGGATAGAACTAGAAAGTTTCATCTTAAGTGAGGTAACTCAGACACAAAAGGACATGTACAGTATGTTTTCAATAAGTGGATATTCACAAAAAAAAATACAGAATACCCAAGATACAGTCCACAGAACTCAGAAACTTCAATAAGCTGACGGGCCCAAGTAAGGATGCCTCAGTTTCATTTGGTAGGGAAGAGAAAGCAACCACAAGGGAGGAGGAAGAGAGGGAGAGGGAAGAGAAAGGGTATGGGGATGGGAGGAGAGGGTAACAAGATCTGGTATTGGGTGGGGTAAAGGACTGAAGGCCTGATGGCCATGAGAATGTATGGAAGCAAAAGAGCTCAGGAGGAAAGTGGTTGGGAAGGTGGTACACTCTCCAGAATGTACTAGAGGCCTGGGAAGTAAGAGACCCTTAGGAGTCAGATGGGCGAGTAGATAAAATGCCCTACAGTTGGCAGAAGGAACTTGTTGAGCCCACCTGCAGCAGAAGACAGAGCATCAAGTGAGGGATGGGAATGCTATCCCAAAGTCAAAATTCTCATCCATATTTTTTCCTGTCTGAAAGAAATGCATGGATGGAGTGGAGACGAGCCTGAGGGAAAGAACATCCAGTAATAGGCCCAAAGTGAGCCTATTACTCTAGCTCAAGGGAAGGCCCCAAGACCTGACACCATTATTGAGGCTATGGGGCACACACAAAAAGGGACCTATCATAACTGTCTTACAAAAGATCCAACAAGCAGCTGCAAGAATCAGATGCAGATATGTGCACCCAACGAATAAACAGAAGCTGCTGGTAAAATGCTAACAGAGCTGCTTTGTAAATATTATTTCACTGATGACTAATGTTACTCATTTTATTTCAGCAAATCAAATATTATTTAAAGAAATGATAAAGAAACCACATGATTTGTCTTGTGAAAAATATCCAAGATTTCCATAAATTTAAAATACATGTAAAGAAAATGTTATAATTTACAGATAATGTGTTCTTCTTTGCAATATATTCTCAGCAGTACATGTGTGTGTTTACTAAACATTGCATTTGTATATATTTTTGTATTTGTTTGTATAGATTTTTTCTACATTTGTTTACATTTTGTATGTATTTAGCAATTGTTGGGCTGTATCAGCAGCATTTGTATACATTTACCAACCTAATTTACAAACTTGTGTATATCTTGCTAACATGCATTAATAAGGGATTTTCTGTCAATGAATAGTTTGTATAAACTGACTGAATTTTAGAAAAATAAAAGTTAAAATGTTGAATTTTTAAATGGCATGGTTAAATCAATTCATGTATATTATTTCAAGAGTAGCCACCATTTCACTTAAAAAAAAAAGCTCAAGAAATTCAGATTGTGTTCTATTTGGCTTCTATCATTTGCTCCCAAACTCTCAGGACCTCCTGAATACAATGCCTATTCCACCTGGGATTTGTCAGGAGTGTTTTACCAGGCAGCTGCTTCTGAGCTAACCCTGAGGTTCTGTATTGTACCATGTATCATTCTGTGAGGCTCACAGAAACACATCCTATAATACTGTAATTATATCTTTACTGCTGTTGAGGAAATTGAAGGTATAGATCTAGGACTTGGAGTAAACAATTCTCAGGCCACTTAGGAACCAACACTGCTCACTGACAAAATGGCTCTTCTGTGAGTCAAGTCACAGTGAAGAAAGGAACTATTTAAAAACAGCTGATGAAAAAATACAATTCACTTGTTTCAATTTTTTCAGAGATGAAATGTATGTAAATCATCTGATTAAAATTTCATAGGATATATCATATCAAATTTTCTGTTGATGTCGTTAGTGGATATCTGTGTATATTAATATGCACCATGACTATAAGATTTGTAAGGTGTTTCTGGTGGGAAGGTCCTCTTCATGTCTTGAAATCAAACATGAACCTGATATCAAATGCCTTTGAATACAGAATTGCATTCAAACTGCTCTAGATTATCCAGGATTTCAACTCTGATTTATTCTTTCTATTCCAGATGACCAGATACCACAAGCAATACCAGAGAATCAACTAACCTGGTCTCATAGAGAATGAACCTCTAATCAGATAGCCTGCATGGTCCTTGACTAGACATATATGTTATAGTTGTGTACCTTAGTTGTCTTGATGACTAATAATATGACCAGGGGCTTTCTGACTTGGTTGCCTGCTTTTGGGAAGGGAGAAGGAGGAGTTAGGGGAGAGTGACTTGGAGGAGAGGAGGGAGGGGAAAGTGTGGTTGAGGTGAAGAAAGAAAGACAGAAAGAAAGAGAAAAAGAAAGAAAGAAAGAAAGAAAGAAAGAAAGAAAGAAGGAAAGAAAGAAAGAAAGGAAGGAAGGAAGGAAGGAAGGAAGGAAGAAAGGAAGGAAGAAAGGAAGGAAGAAAGGAAGGAAAAGGAAAAGGGGAGGAGGAAAAGAGGAAGGAAGAAACAAAGAAAAAAGGAAGGAAGGAAGGAAAGAAGGAAGGAAGGAAGAAAGGAAGGAAAGAAGGAAGGAAGAAAGGAAAGAAGGAAGGAAAGAAGGAAGGAAGGAAAGAAGGAAGGAAGAAAGGAAGGAAGGAAGGAAGGAAAGAAGGAAGGAAGGAAGAAAGGAAGGAAAGAAGGAAGGAAGAAAGGAAAGAAGGAAGGAAAGAAGGAAGGAAGGAAGGAAAGAAGGAAGGAAGGAAGGAAGGAAGAAAGGAAGGAAAGAAGGAAGGAAGAAAGGAAAGAAGGAAGGAAAGAAGGAAGGAAGGAAGGAAAGAAGGAAGGAAGGAAGGAAGGAAGAAAGGAAAGAAGGAAGGAAGGAAGGAAAGAAGAAAGGAAGGAAGGAAGGAAGGAAGGAAGGAAGGAAGGAAGGAAGGAGGGAACAAAGAGATAAGGGGAAAAAAATGGCCTTATAAGAATCTTCTAGTTTTTTCATACTTACATGTTTTAAATATCCCAACATTATTTTATTCAAATAATAATGTGTAAGTTGAGTTTGAGAAAAAAAGAAAAATTCAATAGAAAGGCAGAAAAAGTTTGATTTAGGCGAGTGTAAAATAAAATAAGAATCACATTCACCTAAACCGAAAATGAAGTTTTCAGAGCTGTGGCAAAATATATATAAAGTTAAATAACCCGAAGAAGTCTCACTTTCTACTGTGTATTAAAAATAAGACATTCTATGAGAAAAAGATAATTTTATGATTATTATTTAAAATTTGCTTACAGTATTGCATACTATAAACACAAGAGTCAAACGCCTGCTTTGCAATAAGGAGTTATGCCTAAAATCCACCTGTTTAAAAAAATGCATGTTAACACATGTTTCTAATCTCTTAGGGCCAGTGTTAGGTATGTGGAGACAGATTAAGTGCTGATTCTTACAGGCTGACCAGTCTAACATACTTGGCAACCACAAAACCAATGTAGGATAGTGTTAAAAGAAGGGGGCAGGGACCTCAGAGTGACTAAACGTTTGAAGTCCTCCTAGAGAAAGCTTCATATCCTAAGGTCTATTCCTATCTCTGGGACTACCTACAAGTAGACAGAAGGAAAGAATGAACACTATAAAGTGCCTTTGACTCCCACACTTACCATGCAACATGTGCTTTTAAACACACACACACACACACACACACACACACACACGCACGCACACACGCACGCACACGCACAAGCACATACAGGTCCCAAGAACTGGAAGGATAAACCACACACCAAGACCAGACTCAGGGCTTGGAAGAATTAAACTGGAACTCCTTGGAAGTCTTCTCCCTGAGAGGACTAATAGTACTTGTCAAATCAGAAACTGTTATCAAGTTCTCCAGGGTAAATGGTAGTAAACAGTTACACTCAACTAAACTCACACTCAAATAAAACGTACGAGCCACCATAATTATCATCATGGCAAGATTTCACAAGGGTACAATAGCAGCATTTATATCTTGAGTTCACCAACAGCTGTCTAAGTGGATTTAAGACACACTCAGTAAGAGGTAAATCGTGTCCGGCAGTGTTAACCTAACCATCGACTTGTAACTGATGTGTTCGTTGTCGAAGTGAATCTACTGCAGCCACTTTCTGCAAACAGACCAATTACTAACGTTATTGCAAATGTTTATATTTATTCATAGTTAAGTACAGCTCCTAGATATCAGAAAAGAGGCTTCTTGTAGCAATAAGCAGAGACTTTTAAAGAAATTCACGACTGGTTGAAATGAAAAGAACAATTAAACAAGTGGTATCCAGCCTTACTTGATGCATCTTCGAGGTGACTCCTAGACTTAGGGAACATCTTGAGAAAAGAGGAGAAATATTTCAAGAAGCTGAGGATCAAGCCTTTCACTGTACACTAGTGACTTCTGTGTGTGACGTAGAAGCTGCATCCATGAAATCTCAAAAACAGAGTCGCCAATACAAGATGAGTGTAATGACACCAACAATTGATAAGGCCCATGAGCAGTAGACGTCTTATAAGGCTCCACCCCCAGATACAGAGTGGCTTAGAAATGACTGCCTGTATAGTAGAATAATCAATCATCCAAAGAATGAGTCCCAGGAAAGCTCATCTAAGCCCAAGTGAAATATACATATGGAAAGCACTTAATGGACTTAGCAAATTGTATCTGTATGTATAAGGCATGTGCATGAGTGTTTGTGTGTAACAATATTAGAGAAGAAGAGGTCAAAAAATTGGAGACATATGGAGGTTACATAGGAGGAATTCAGGTAAGAGAATGAGAAGTGAAAATGACCTAATAAAGACTTATGCATGTACTTAGCAAAAAATTTAATTAAAGTACATTTACCTATGAAACAAAATACAAGGAATCCTTAAAGATATTTGTTAGTTACTATTTGATTAAAGCATATTATATGCCAAATAAATATTTACAAGATGGTCTTGGGAAATGAATGCTAATACATAAAAAATACAAAAGTTGCCTTTGCAATGTGACTTATACAGTCTGCTATATGTTGATTCATTTGTAAGTAAATATGTGGTTTCAAGACTCTGTTCAACTCTTGTTTACTTAAACGTAAATTTTAGTTTGGAAACTCGGCAATCCATTTTTGATAGTGCTACTCACTTGTGACTATTTTAATTTATTTTCACAACGTGCTTGAAAATTTTGAAAAGATTTCAAAAGGAAAGAATAAGTTTTGTTATTTTTTTGCTATAGGCAAAGATTAAAAGGATAAAGGCCCAAATTATTTTGTTATTTTGTCTTCCTGTAATTTACACCTCTAATATTCGCCTGCAAAGAAGCACTACAAACACCTGCTTCATGGAGTCCTCGTTTCCATGGTGCCACTTTCCATCACCTATTTTTAATAGTTTACACAACAAGATCAAGGGTGTCCCAGCTGTTACTGCCACTGTTGCTAGGCAACCTTTAAATCAGAGTTCAAGAAGACAAAGAATCATGCTTGAAATGTTCTCAAGTGTCTATTTATGCTCCCCCACCCGTGCTTTATTCATTTTACACTCTTTTCAGTGTTTATTCTGTTTTGCAGTTTATATATACATATGTATATATATATATAATCACATATATATATAAGATCAATACTTGTGTTGATTTTCAGAAGGTAATAAGTAATTTTAACCACAAACAGTCCCTAACACAAAGCAAACAATTGGGATGAATTTATTTTCTTTAGATAATCAGGAGAAGAGACTATTTTCTGTGTTTAGGACATGTCTCTCCACTGTAGCACTGGCGGCTCTGCCTAGGGAGCTGGAGAAGTGACACTCAGATCAATGGCTGGAGATTCGCTGCCTGCAGAGAATTACAATGCCCCCTGAGCATTCTGCAATCTAAATATCCTCTCCTGCAAGGCAGAGGTCAAACCGCTTTAAGAAAACACAGGAGAAGTTGCAGGACATTAAACCTGAAGTCCCCAACTGATCAATACATGTAGTTATTCACTGGAAAGGCTGAAAATATATTTCAAATCTTTCTATAAAAGTAAGATCATTTTCTCTACAGAAGGAGTTTTTAGAATCCATTGGCAGTATTCTATTTATATATTAATACCATTAATCAGTGACAAGGAAAGTAAATAAAATGCAAATGAGGCCTTGGTTTTACATGCAGCATTTTTGAATAAGGCATGGGTCTAGAATCTCTTAATCCATAACTAAGAACTTTTGATTAATTCAAAAAGCTAAAACAAATGGAGAGACTCAAAGCATACATGTGAACAGATTGTACAGCTGCATGCAATGGTGTGAGTTACAATATGTATCAATGGAGAGTGAGGTTGAAAGTTCTGGACATATGATAGTAGCCCAACTTATGGCCTGAAATTTTATGTTAACCTCCTAACGAAGTACAATGTTCTAATACCAATATATCTGTATTTGTATCTACATATTTGGAAAGCAATAATTACATTTACAAGTTATTTGCTATATCTGTATCACATTGGCTTTTCATAATTTTGCTAAAACTTTAAATACTACCTACCTTTTAAAAACCTGTACTTATATTCTGTACATAAATTATACCCCAGCCACAGTTTTCTCTAAGTCCACTCTTCACAGTTCCCCACTGTAACCTGCCCTTTACCCTAGACTCCTCCTTTGTTTCCTGTCAAGAAAGAAAGAAAGAACTAAAAGGAAGGAAGGAAGGAAGGAAGGAAGGAAGGAAGGAAGGAAGGAAGGAAGGAAAGAAGGAAAGAAGGAAAGAAGGAAAGAAGGAAAGAAGAAAGGAAAGAAAGCAGTTCCTCCAATAATATCAACCAAACATGACAGCATGTTACAATAAGACTAGGAAAATACCCTCATACCAAGGCTGGACAAGGCAATCCAGCAAGAGAAAAAGGGTATCAAGTTCAAGCACAAATGTCAGTCATACCCCTAGTCCCACAGTTAATGGTCCCACAAGAACACCAAACTACATATCATAGATGTAGAGGACCCAGCTCATACAGGGCTCAAGACTGTCACTTCAGTTTCTATGAGCCACTATAAGCCTGCTTAGTTGATTCTGTGGGTCACATTCTAGTGGTGTCCTGGAGCCCCTCTGGCTTCCACAATCCTTCTTCACCCTCTTTTTCAGGGTTCCGCCTTCTTTTCCCGTCTTTGTGTTTGTTTGGCTGTGGATCTCTGTATCTGGTCCTCTGCATCTCCTGGAGAATGCATTTCTAATGACAGTTAAGCTGGACACTGACCTATGAGTACAGCAGAGTATTAAAAATTATTTTATTGCCTTTTTAACAGACCTAAACCAGATTAATTAAAAAATTAAATCACTAGCCTTTCTATATACAAACATTACCTACTTTAAGTATTTTATTTATTTTATTTTCTCATATGCTGCCTTATCTGAGAAATGTATGTAACTGTCAAAATGTCTATCAGTATTTTTTTTATTTCCTATTCATTACAGGCATACGCCTGTAATGTTGATGACCTTCATATAGACACGTATGAAAACTGCTAATGTGTCCTCCAGGACAAAATTAATGTTGCTGGTAGCATCCATGAAGGCGATAGCGAATTCAAAATCTAACTACCCTCATAACAACGGCAGATTTGAAATTCAGAAACTTGTCTACGGGATTCATGGTGAACATGAAGAGCTTGAAGATAGCTATGTACATTGATTTCACTGTAAATTTTCCAAAATAAGATTATAAAATATATTCTCAGTTTCAACATCACCGTCACACCACTAGAGACATGATACTCCAGGTTCTGTTTTTCTTCCTTGCTTTTAGATATTGCCTCCCTTTTGCATTGTTTCATTCATCTGGATTCTCCTTTATTTTTTCTTTAGTTCAAGAAGACTGAATTATTTTACTTGGATTTCTACAACAACAAATTGTTAATTGGGTTAATTTAAACAGCAGAAATATAGTTCCTTTCCATTCCAGTTACAGAATTTAAGATCTGGATGTCAACACATTCTTCAGTGGAACGCTCTTTGCCTTCTACATAACTACTTCTACACACATTTCATGAGGGGAAAGGCCATTCCAATGATGCTACATAACTTTAATTAACACTTTATAGACACTGGCTATAAAGGCAATCACATTTTACTGCACTGGAGATTAATAATTCAATATCTGAATTCTAGAGGATTAAAATTAGACATTTTATATACTCCTTGAAATAGGTCCAAACCCAAATTATCCATTGAGTTTCCCTCCTCTCTTCCTTTGGAAGGATATTGTATAGTTTCCTTCTCTGAAGAGACATGGATGGGAGAAACTTTCCGTCACTCTGCCTGCATCTCACTTCTTTATTTCTGAATTCTTTGGAAACTGCCTTCTATTGAGAAACCATATTTGAAACTACAGCAACATTATCTTTTTTATATGTATAATTAGGTGCTGATAATTTATTTCATTAGAGTTCACACATTTTTCTTTTCCTTTTAATTGTATAAAAGGTTGTTTATTTTCTGTAAAGTTCTGCTTTCTTTTTTCAAATCCTTATGTCTTGCTTTTTAATGCCTTTTCCTCCTGAGAGCACCA
Source organism: Rattus norvegicus (assembly GCF_021556685.1). NCBI lineage: Eukaryota > Metazoa > Chordata > Mammalia > Rodentia > Muridae > Rattus > Rattus norvegicus. The sequence goes on along the minus strand of NC_141534.1, from coordinate 10,983,883 downwards.
ATTATTACCTACTGTGATAAGTGGTATTTATCAGATATACTGATACTATTTTCTTCAAAACCTTACAATTTAATGTCAATCCCTGTTGTAGCATCTCTCTGAGATACACTGTAAAGTGCAGTTGTTTCTGCATTAGTTTCAGGGTAAATAATTTTCTTCTATGTTATGTTGGTGTTTAATTATTATGTTGAATAATGTTTTCAAGATGTTCAGAGTCAAACTTCATACTGGTCTGAGATGAAAGAGAAGAATTTGAGGATCAAAATAAAGCCACGGAAGATGAAAGTGTGGGAGGACATAATACACAGCTGTTAATTAGGGAGGTTTGACAAAAAAATATTACCAAGGACTATACAGATTGCTGGGTATTGATGAAAGTTCTAATTATACAAGACACCGGTTTCCATGCAGAAAATAATCTACTAAAAAGTATGAGACACTAGGACAGGACAAATAAATATGTATTAGGAAAGTTGATGATAAGGGCTCTTAAGAAAAATAAAAGAGCATAAGAAGATAGTGTTGGTAGCTTTCTAAGAAACAGCTTTATTTTCATGATAATAATTTTACTAATCTACGAGCAGAGCAGATATTTGCATCTTCTAATAGCTCCTTCAGTTCCATTCTTTAAAGTCCAACGTTTTCATTACACAAGTCTTTCATTTGCTTGATTAGTGATCTTGCTGGCTAACTGTGTCAACTTGACAAGGGGTAGAGTCATGTGAAAGGAGAGAACTCCAACTGAGAAAATGCCATCATAACATTGAGCCATAGAAAAGCCTGCAGAGCATTTTCCTAATTAGTGATTGATAGGGGAATGCCCAGTCATTGTGGTTGGGTTCATTTCTGGGCTGATAGTTCTGGATTCTATAAGAAAAAAGGTTCCCCATTCTCTGGATGGCCTTTCCTTCAGTCTCTGCTCCAAATGTTGTTCCTGTATTTCCTCTCATGAGTATTCTGTTCCCCCTTCTAAGAAGGACTGGTGCATCCACATTTTGGACTTCCTTCTTCTTGAGCTTCAAATAGACTGTGAATTGTATCTTGGGTATTCCAAGCGTTTGGACTAATGTCCACTTACCAGGGAATGCATACTATGTTTGTTCTTTTGTAATTGGGATGCCTCACTCAGGATGATATTTTCTAGTTCCATCCATTTGCCTAAGAATTTCATGAAGTCATTGTTTTTAATAGCTGAGTAGTACTCCATTGTGTAAATATACCACATTTTCTGTATTCATTCCTCTGTTGAAGGGCATCTGGGTTCTTTCCAGCTTCTGACTATTATAAGTAAGGCTGCTATGGTCATATTGTAACATGTGACCTTGTTATATGTTGGAGCATCTTGTGGGTACATGCCAAGGAATGGTTTAGCTGGGTCCTCAGGTAGCAGTATGTCCAGTTTTCTGACGAACCATCAGACTGATTTCCAGAGTGGTTGAACCAGCTTGCAATCTCACCAAAGAAAGGAAGAGTGTTCCTCTTTGTCCACATCCTCGCCAGTATCCACTGTCACCTAAGTTTTTGTTCTTAGCCATTCTGAATGTTGTGAGGTAGAATCTCAGGATGGTTTTGATTTGCATTTCCCTCATGATCCCTTATGCAGCCACCAAACCCAGTTACTATTGCTGATGCCAAGAAATACTTACTGACAGGAGCCTGATATAGATGTCTCCTGAGACGCTGTGCCAGAGCCTTACTGATACAGATCATAAGATGCTTGCAGCTAACCATCAGACTAAGCATGGGACCCTTATGGAGGAGTTAGAGAAAGGACTGAAGGAGCTGAAGGCTTCGCAATTCCGTAGGAACAGAGACAATATCAACCAACCAGACCCCACCAGAGTTCCCAGGAACTAAATCACCAACCGAAAAGTACACATCGGGGGGAGCACTGGTCAAGTCACATATGTAGCAAAGGATGGCATTGTCTGGCATCAATAGGAGGAGAAGCCCTTGGTCCTGTGAAGGATCATTTCCGCAATGTAGGGGAAGGCAAGGGTGTTCAGGTAAGAGTGGGTGGGTGTGAGAGGTAGTATCCTCATAGAAGCAGGTGGAAGGGAGATAGGAGAGGGAGAAACCTATGTAAACACCTAAACTATCCAACAAAAAGAGGGTGAAAAGACATCAAAGGGTTAAAAAAAGAAAGGAAAAAGAAAGAAGGCTGAGTAATCCAGGAGGGATCATCCAGTAAGCAGCATCCTTCCCGGGTCTCTGCATCAACTCTTGCTTTGCAGTTCCAACCCTGCTTAATTTTCTCTTCTGTCTTTCTTCACTGACACCCTATGGATGTGGGAAGAGAAAGCCAAATAAACCCTTTGCTTTGCATTATGGTGCTTTATCATGGTGATAGTAACCCAAACAAAGACAATGTTATCCCAAGAAAATATTTTATTTTATTTTATTTTTTTGGCTACTGTGACTGTGTTATTTACACGATTCCTTTCTCAGTCTATTTGTCATTTGTATAAAGGAAGGTTACTGATTTCTGTATGGTAATTTTATATCCTGCTACTTTATCTGCTGCAGAAATTTCTCGGTTGCTTTTAAGGGCCAATTATGGAAAAATGATCTACAATGAAGATACTTGGACTTCTCTTTAGTTTCACCCTCATGATCGCCTTCAATTGTCATATTACTCTAGCTAAGGCTTCAAGTACTGTATTGAACCGGTATGAAGAGACGGGACAACCTTTTCAAGTTCCTGGTTTTAGTGGAGTTGCTTTGAACTTCTCTTTACTTTGGTTGATATTGGCTGTGAACTTGCTGTAAAACTGCTTTTGCTACTTTTAGTTATGTCTCTTGTAACCTAATTCTCTCCAGATTTTTTTTTATCTTGAAGGAATGCTGGCTTCTGTTTGACAGGATGATTGTGTGGATTTTTGTTTTTCACTCTGTTTATCTAGTGGATTATATTTATTTATTCAATGTACGCTGATCCATTCCATCAGCTCTAGCATGAAGCCTACTTTTTTATGATGAATACTTTCATTGATGAATTCACAGATTTGTTTTGCAAGTTTTTTTGTGGTTTTTTTGTTTGTTTGTTTTTTTGAGGTTTTTAATTTTTTTTTTGCCTATTTCTTTTTCTTCCACAAAACCTGAACTAGATCAAGCTAGTCAAAAAATCAACATAAATTCCAGAGGATACCATGAAATTCTGCTCCTGGCTGGAAAATTATTGGTAATTAATGACCTCTGAATAAAAGTAAAGGAATAGGTTTTCTTCAAGGAATTGTTCCAGAGAGACTACTCATGACCAAACAGGTAGTCCTTATATAAACAGGCAACATAGCCCTTGGGTTTAAAATAAAATGAGTACATAAAAATAAAATGCAAAAATATTGGAGAAATAAGAGAAGAATGTGAAGAGAGTGAATGAGGGAGAATATTTGATTAAAAGTACATTATAATTTCAATAAAGAAAACTATAAAAATGGAATACTAAGAAAAATACCAAAATAGTTGAAACTCATCAAAAACTGAATGGAGTAGAACTAGACTATCAGTTTTGTATTCAAGGCACACTGTACTTTCATATTGTATTCCTGAATTTGTTCATATGACTTTGATTTTAATTCAGATGTGATATCACTCTTGTCAACACTGGAATTTTATGATGGGATATATTTTTCAGTGATTACACCAACACACTTTTTCATCTGAAGTAGAATAGCTGGTTTCCCCAGGACTAGTGATCCCAGAAAATATGAGAAAAACTGAATGAATTTAAAAAAAAACCCAAACAACTAAGTTTGTAAAAGAACTGATTGGTATCTTAGAATGGACCAAAGGGGAGATATTTAAAAGTCAAGACTACAAGAGTCAAAGAGACATGACCTGGCATCCACCCCTTTTTTGATCCTCTCCCAAGATTTGATGATTTTAGGCAAATCTGTTACGAGACCCAACGACAAACCTTTTAAGCAAGAATAATCTCTCTACATCTTAACATGTGCAAATAAACAAAACTGAAAATAAGAGTCACCAGTAAAACTAGGATGGGAAAATAAGACAAATGCCCAGGAAGGAAAAGGCAACAATAATTGGGCTGAGCCCTGAACTCTGCAAATCTCCCACTTAAGTTGAAAAGGGCTGATGACAGATGTCAGGATAAGCATTGACACAGCGAGTACTGTGTGACTACCAAAGACATTTCATCTTCAGTGAAGATGTAACATGTGGTCCCTCAGTCTGACAGGCAGTTCCTCAAACCAGATATTTAAGGACATAGCCCAGAAATGAGGAAGACCAACAGCTACTTTTCTTTTCAAGGTGACAAAAAAACACTTAGGAAATAGTTTATTTTTGTTCCATTTGGGGTACAGTTGATGGAGAAGGTATGATGGGGTGGCAAGAAGCTGAGATTTGTCACTTTCTTACAGAGTGGGGAAGCACAGATAGAAGGAAAGACAAAATTTGGCACTGAATTATAGAACCCGAAAGCTTGCTTCAAATGACCCACTTATTCTGCTATCATTTTATCTTCTTAAGATTCTGTATTCTTTCAAACCAGTACTGTCATCTGGGGATAAAGTATTAAAAACGAGTCAATGGGAGCATGTCATATTCAAACCTCCATAGTTAAACTTGAAAGTTACTCTAAGCTTTCCATATAGACAATAAAATGGTCTTCACTTAAGATAGTAGGTCAAGTCGATAATAGCAATGACTGACTTAAATAATTTTAAAATTGTATAGCAAGAACAAACGAGAAACATGAAAAATACAAATCACACGTAAGTGACTTGAAAAGAATATATCACTATTGACCAAGTCATCCTGTCAGTGATAAGATCTGAATGTAGTTTTGTAAAACTGCAAAATTTACACAACTATATCCCTAGAAAAATACAATTTTGTATAATTTGCTAAAAAGATAGAAAATTAGAAGATATTATCTATTAAGAAAATTGTGCCTTTCAAATCACTCATGATGTCCCCCAGAAAACCACTTAATCTTATTGCTTTCATATTTTAAGAAAGAAACAGCAGAACTCTTAAACTCTTAAGATTATAAAAGATGAAAGTTTGTGCAAATAATTATCTGAAGTTGGGTAACTTTGTTGGTGAAATGTGATAGAAATATTACAGAGGGCAAATCACAGATAAGTGTTAATATTCATGCAAATTAAATAAATATTAACAAATCAAATAGAATCTATACAAATTAAAATAATAAGTTATAGCTTAACAATGTCATACTCATAAGAGTGTAATCTTTTCTCTCAAAAGATTAAACTTTAAGACTAATATTGTCCCTCATTAGCTGCACAATAGAGTTTTACATAATTCAACATGAACTAATTTTAAAACAGTCATCATGCAATAGAATTATTTAAAAAGTTGTCTTTCATAATGTAGAGCATAAAATATTCAATTAAACAATATTTTCTGATATAGATTTTCATAATGATAAATTCAATGTATCCTTCTGGTTGGAAATGCCAAGGGATGCTGCCAGTCACTATTGTCAGGTAACGTTGAAATGAAAGGTCTTGTCAGCAGAAAGAGAATTAATAACTAGAATGTACAAAAATTAGAAAGGGAAGAATGAAACTAAATTTCAACAAGTATGTCTAGTACAAAATGTCTGAATACTTTTCAAACTATTTTAGTATGTTAACTTTGTGCATTGATAAAAAAGTTACAAAAAATAATGTATCAGCCAGTCAAAGAATAAATTTAAATGCAAATTTATGTTTATAAAGGCCTACCATCTAAAATAGCTAGCAAAAAATTAGTAAAATATTGACCAATATATACATTAAAATTAAAAATGTTTTAAAATATTGTACAAAATTATGTGACCTATAAAGGAAGAGTAAACCCAAGGGTTCGAAGATTTGATGATAATATTGTCACTGTCCTAAAAAGGCTGTATAAAATCGGTGTAACCTCAGGCAAAATCAAGTAGTAAAAATTCATTATTTCAGACACAAGCAAAAATTTTAGATAGTATGTAAATATCAGCAGCGAAAAAGAATAAAATGTAATTTGATGGTATTGCATGTTAAAAGAGTAAAACAATCTATATTATTGTGCTACTAAATTATGCTCATAAATCTGATGAAGGATTCATAAAGAAAATGTACGTTTTAAATCTATCTATCTATATATGTATAATTACTGTAGTGATATAAAAAGTGTGCACACATCAAGTATATTCTATGCAGTACCCCTAAACAAAAGATTACACAGGAAATAGGACCAAATATTTTTCAGGATATGCCTTATTCAAGAACTTCATGTCCTGCCAATCTATGTGCCATTTTAGGGATATTTGGCCTTCATCTGCTAAAACTTCCTTAAGCATGCCGAAAAATTCTACCTCAACGTGCATAGCTCAGATAACAATGAAAATGTTTCATGTTATCAATATGGATATGAACTTCAACCAGCAAAAAAATAAATGTCTAACAGTGGTGGATTGGAACACAAATGTGCTGACGAAGTGGATTATTGCCAAGAGAAAATTAACTCTTGTAAAAGGTTTTGGAGAATGTCCAAAAAATAGAAATCTGGCGTTTGATTTTTGTATGATAACATTATTACTTACACTGGACACCCAAGTAAACATAAATATGTATTTGGGAATAAAACAATGAAATTCAGAAAACTATTGTCAAAAAGCCATCTTCCTAGATGTAGTTACTATACTTATGCTATTAAACTTATGGGACCTTACAAAATTAACTGGAAATAACTTTATATAGAGAAAATGGCCAAGGCATTAAACTGTGGAATTCTCAAATCCACACTCATAAATCTGGCTAAGAAGAAATGATAATACAGGAAAGAATGGTATCCTGAAGCAATGTGAAATGGTTCAAGAATGAAGCAACAACCAGATATCTGTATGCATTCATTAAGCGACTAGATTAAGTAAGGCATGCATTTTAGATTGTGCAGTCATTGGTATGAGTTTAGCAAAATATGTTGCTATTGAAATGTGAGAATAGAATATGAATAGAAGAGCCTAAAAGAGGAAAAAGGGAAGGAGGTAGGAAAGGCCACGTAACTCAATACCAACTTAACTGTAGATGATTAAGAATCCAGGCCTAATTTCAGGACCAGGAGTTGTGGAGTCTCAGTGATGAAGGAGCAAGGACAGACAGATCCTTTCTGCATCTTGAGGTGAATGACTTCATTCAGAGTCTACTCAGAGTACTGGAGACTTGTCAGCAAATATATGAGAAGTGAAGGGAAAGCATATGTGGACAGATGCAGGAACTGGATACACACCAAACAGGATATGTGAAAGGCAGAATTAATTCAACATCTTATTTCCCAAGGTCATTCATTATCATCTTTTTTTCTATATTGCTGGAGATTTTTGAATTTTTAAATATGTAGCATAGCATAGATGAATCTTAATTAAAGTTTTTTTTTAGCTGCATGGTCTCCCAAAAATGCATATTTATTCATTGAGTGGCTACATGGAATAAAAATAGAACTTTGCCTAAAATTTATTTACTCTCACTGGGCATGGTCTCATCTGGTTTTGGCTGACATTAATACTAAATTCCTACAGTTTCTTATGTATGTAACTCTTTCCCCAAGTTAATATTGTCTCTTATTTATTTTGATCTTCTTAAAATTGAGTTTTATAAATAGCACAAAGAGGACACTAAATGGACATGTGACCTTGCCTAAGGGATTTTTAAGTAGTTCAGAGAACTCTTGTCACCTCTTGCCATGAAATCATATTCTGTTACCAAAGGTGATAAAATAGAAACATTCTCATTGGAAGTATAGATTTTCAGGTGAAGAACTCCCCCCAATTGTCTATCTATGCTGCTGTCTCCAGCACAGGTGGCACATTAGTGCTTATAATCTACATCTTAAAACCAACCGTTATTGTTGAATAATGTGCTGGGTCAATGTCTACAAGATCCAGCCAAATTCAGTCAGGTTTTCACACTGGGATCTGTTTCTTGTTACTCTTATTTCAGGAAAAAAAAGATCGGCCACTTGTTTTTGAAATGTATTCATAGTCTGACACATGTTGGTTATTAATGTAAGATTTTCAAATTCAGAATTCTTTATTCAATATGTCAAATAATGCAGTGTTTTCTCAGAAATTACTTTGCTCTCTTGTTCTGTCATTGTATATTGAACATCAAAATTGTTTGTGGAAGCAGCTACATTTTTCATAGAGGCCATGACAGTGGGGATATAGTCTCAAAGGATTAAACATTAAGACTAAATATTTTGTCCCTGTCAAATAGGAATATTACTTTGTTATTTAATGACTCTTTTTCTTAATTATCCACCATATCCTGCTGAGTGATTTCTATTTAGGAGCAGTTATGTGTAAGCCACGCACCATTGCTGAATTTTTTGCTGCTTCGGTTTACATGTTCCTTTCATGTGCGTGAATTTCCAGAATGAACAGAGGAAATAAGTAAATGGGAACTGTGGGTAAAAAAAGAGACAGAGTGGATAAACATTCGAGTTTACTATAAAATCAAAGAGACTGCTGGGAAAGAATAGCCATCCCTGAGAAGAGCAAGAGGAAAGGGAGGCAGTGGAAACTCGGCAGCAGACATTGATGTCCACCTCCCATCCAGACTGCCAGGAGGTCCCTCACCCCTAATAACCTCACCCTTAGTATACATCTCAGACCTGTAAAATTTAATTGACACTGATCACTCATCTGCTTGAGTGTGTGGTCAAGGGAAGAGAGAGTTCTATCAGATATGTGGCCAAGGTTGTGGGTGGAGAGTTCCAGTTTACGTGTACGAGATACAGTTCAGAAATAATAAAATACCAACAGAGACAACTTAGAGAAACAAAAATCATTTTGCCTTCTTCTTCTACTACTTCACTTGACTATTGGGTCTTAAAGTCTGATATTATTACCTTATTGAGTTTTCTTTAACAGCCTTGCCTCTGTGTATAGTCAAGTTTTCATTAGTCTACTTTTAAAAATACCTTTTTATTATTGACTTTGCTATATAAATTTTACGGTAGTACAGATAACATTCAGGCCACAAACACAATGAACTGAAAAATCAAACAGATCCTTTCCACTTTACTTTCATGGGTTTAAAAGTCAAATGCTGTAAAGTAAAGCGATCTTTGACAAGAGCTGTCAAAGATAATAAAGTGTAGAGGTATAAGTTCTTTAAGAAGAAATGTGCTTAAAAATTTGTTCATAATCTACACAAAACGAAAAAAATAAAAGGTAGATATGTAGATGTACAAACATAGAATAATATCACTAAAGATCTTGTAACTCTAGTTACATGGCACATTAAAAATTTGAAACTCAGATTTCAGTTTAAAATTTAGAATCCCCATTCTCCAAAGATATTTACTTACCTTAATGGCAATCAAGTTTTAACTTAAAATCTATTTGTCTTAATTTTCACATTTTCGTGACATGCAATTTTCGCATATCCTGCTACTTCACGCTTAGTGTACTCTTCTAAACCATAAAAATATAATTTAACAAATGCCATAACTATTAAGACAGAATAGTGGAGAGCTATGAATTATGAGACAATTGTCATTCACAGGTACATGTGGAACTTGGGAAGCTGGCTACCACTTACTGAGTGCTAATGACTGGATGACACATTGAGTTTAAAGGCTATATTTCCTTAGGAACTTTAAATTTCTGGAAATACACATCACTGCATTAATACGATTAATACGCTTGTAGTAACTACTAGAAAGATCCCAGTTTTCTTATATGTTGTCATCTTTCTTATTAAGAAATTGAAGGCAATTAAGATTGAAACTGCCACAAAACTACAAAACAATTGAGAGTCGATGTTCATTTACTATTTATGTCTATTTCATGTAGACATTCAAAATTTCACTAAAAAATGTTCTCTCTGTGTACATGTCTTCCTCTATGTCTGTCTGTTTCTCTGTGTCTGTGTCTGTCTCTCTCTCTCCCTCTCTCTCTCTGTATATACATATTTGCATATATGTATGTGTAAATTTATTAAAATAAACATGAGCATTCCAAACCAATTTTACTCTCATTTATCTATTCATTCTCCATCCTCTAAAAGTTTCCTTTTCTAACCATCGGCTGCACCATCACCTTCCTGTCCATGCTCATCAGCATGAGAGGAGGATGTAAAGGGAAAGGGCTTCTGTTTTGTTTTGTTTTGAAAAGCATACACAACAGCTCACAGACCCCAGGTCAACGAATTCTAGCAACTTCATCTCTGTGACACCTGAGACTCTTTTCAAATGGATTAACATGAAATTTCACGAGTGAATGCTGGTGTCCATTAGTAATCCCACTTACGGAAGCCTTCTTTCTATTTCACAAAAGCGAGGTTAACACTTCCTCCTGCTCTACAAGTTGTCATCACAAATCTGTCTTGAGTGAATGAAGCAGAGATACACAGGGTCCTCAGCACTTGCTAGTACTGCAGTGGGGACACAAGGAGAGGACCAGGCTGTGAAATGCAGTTCTGAAGCATGCAACTGACAGCTCGCACAAATGAAGGGAAAAATGTTAAAACAATAAGCGAAAGAGAAACAATTACTGGCTCATTACAAACATGTCATATTGCATTCTTTATTTTGATTGTGGAAAATTAGCCATTGACTACCAGGAACAATTGATTTTCCTTCACAGCTGTTTTTTAATTACATCTGAACACAGAAAATTCTAGTGCAGCCATTCAGCTGTTCAAAGGGAATTTTCTTTTATTATTGTTGCTGTGCTGTGAGCTTTGCCCAGCAGTAAAACTAACCACAGTTTGAGACTCCACTGTGTGTTGATAGTGTTTGGATTAAGAGACATGCTTTTCAAGGATATCATAAGACCTGAAATATTTTAAATTACACAAGGCTGGACTGGGTGTGCATGTTATTTGACCAGATGCTATTACAGAGATTTCTCTTCTCTTTTTAATCATGACATCAAACAAGGAAAAATAATAAAGATATCTTAAACCCATATATCCATTTCTAAGTCACTGTATAGTCTTCAATTGGATCTATTTTTGTCACTGTGGTTTCTGATGAGAGTTTTGGCACAGTCTTGCAGAGGGGGTGGAGGGTGATGGGCAGTTTCCTGTCAGTTGATTCTGTGGGTAAATTCTAAGCAAAGAGCATGAGGATTATTAACAGGCAGGATTCCAAGGTTTCAGAGAAGCAATTGAAATTTTGGATGCCTCTCCGAAACTCTTTAGAATTTCCTCCAACATAATTTCAGTTTTAAAATGAAGCCAGAAATGTGAAACACACCCTTGGGAGTTCTGTAGGACTTGTGGTTAGTGAGAGAGTTCTAGAAACATAGTTCAGCTGTGGCCTTCAGAGTTTAGAACTGCTGATTAATCTTTCCTGTAATTTATATAAAATCAGGGCTATTAAATAAAATCTACTTAAATTTACAGAGAAAATGTCAAGTACCGATATATTTTCCCAGTGTCACAGCTTAGAAATAACCATATAAGACTGAAAGTCTGAGCTCTACCAGTAAGGGCTGAGCTCTTTGTTCCTATTTATTGAATGTTGGCTATGTTTGTGGCATTTTAGCATGAACCTGTTTGTCCATGACAAACTATCTAGTCTAACGATATCACTAGTTCTTGTAGTTCTTCAGTCAAGTTAGTGTGGTTTTAAATGAGTTATTTTCTTACTGCATTTTGATATTTGTATCACCAACATTAACATTACTTTGGTAATTATTGAATTAAATTAAGTTTGACTTTTAGCCTACCTCGGTGTTTCCAATGGCTACATTATAAAAATATTCAATATGATTGAACAAACCAAGGAAAGCTTAACTGAGACATTTAGTTTGGTATGCTTTCAACTTTTGTTTGCTAGATATTTTATTTGTCATAATAATGCCGTGCAGCACAGATTGGTATGGACCTCACAACATAGCTCTGGATACTTTTAACCTTCACAACGTTCTGCCTTCACTTCCTGAGTGCTCAGACTTGAGGCATTTGCCACCACGCCCAGCTATGTGTGTGCTTTGCAACCCTTGATTGATAAATCTCAACTAACCACTGTCGTCAAGCCCCATCCTACTTCATGCTGCCCGTTGATCAGATCACATCCAAGGAAGCAAACTCTAAGCTGTACTCAATCAAACATCTATACTTCACTTTCTCTTCCTTTCCATAAAGACGCCCTGATTGTGTCAGTGAACAAAGATCTCTTACTTTCAGGAGGTGCCATTGGAAACTGCACATGTATCCTATGACATTCTGCGATGAGCGTCTACTCATTTAAACTCTACTAAGCTTAGTTGACTTAAGGTTTTATTTCTAAAACACTGTTACTTATTTCTATTTTGGATCTCTTTCAGTTTTATGTTTTATAGAATGTAGGGTGTCACACAATAGAATATTGAAACAAAATTTTAACTCAGTGAAAGCATTTGTAAATTTTATCTTTTATTATTTGATGTGTACGGCTGCTTTGCTGCATGTATGTTGCACGCCGTGTGTGTCTAGTGCCCACATACCTTAAGAGAGGGAGTCTGATCCACTCGAGCTACAGCTACTTATGTTTGTTCAACTCCATGCTGGTGCTGGACAAGAAAACAGAACCTTAGTAGTCAGGGCCTTGAGCTTCCTCAGACCTCAGGCATTTGCTGCAGCATCTTCCCAGCCTCCATTTTTAACACTGAAAAAGTTAATTTTTGAAAGAATGAATAGCTTTGGATCAATCAGAAAGATCAGTTGAATCTCTGCGTATGATAAACGTACATATCTGTGTTGGTTTGAATAAAAATGTCCCCCATAAGCTCACACATTTGAATGCTTTGTCACCAGGGAGTGACATTGTACGAGGATTGGGAACTTGTTGGAGGAAGAGTGTCACTGGTGGAAAGACTGAAGTTTCCAAAGCCCATGTGAAGCCCATCCTGTCTCTTGGCCTAAAAATCAGGATGAAGCTCTTAATTTTTTTCTCCAGCACCATGCCTTCCGTCCACCTTGCGCCGTGCCATGATAATGGACTAAGGCATGGAAACTGTAAGGAATTCCCCAGTGGAATGTTTTTCTTTATCAGAGTTGCTTTGGCCATAGAGTCTCTCACAGCAATAGAACAGTGAATAAAACAACAGCTAATTTTATTGGACCAAAGGTTAAAGACACTAATTTTTCTCACGTCAACAAAGAAACCAGAAGCATTTAAGGAAAATGTGAATAAATAGCACCTTTCCAGTAGTGAATAGTTCAGAGATAAGTCCTTGAAACTGAAGGAGACATTTAGATGACATATCTTAGATGCCTAGTGCCCAGGACTACAAGCCAATATAATTCCTGTGAGGTAGGAGCAATGTCAAAATGTCAAATGAATTTCAGAAAGTCCACTTTTAAAATGTTATGAAAAACTTGATAAGTTTTAGCTACCTGTAACAACTAAAAGGGTTATAAAAAGAATTCCAAACACCAACTGAACTTCCCCTGTCTCCCATGTTTTCCCATCATCAGAACCTGCAAAGTTAACCTCAGAGAGCAATGAGGTTTGATTTTATAGTTACTTTTCCTCCACTGAGCTATGTTGGACACTAATAATAGGAGCCAAATGCGTCTTTTCGAGTCTTTATATCCTAGTGGATTTGTAAATAGTTGAGAAAGTTAGTGTTCAAAACACAGCAACAAGGAAAACCACATTTGAGTATAACAAGAATTCACTTCTAAAAGTTATAAACCGAGTATAGCAATAACTAAATTGTATACATTATATATAACGTATTATATATATTTATTTATATAATAATATATAAACTACACTTTCTATCAGCTGTCCATACCAGCAACAATAAAACAGAAGGGAGTTGTGAAAAACTATATCATATGATTGCTTCTTCTCATCTTTCTATTCCTAGACATCAATAACAAAAAATTCAATTCTGAAATGTAAGTATGTTTGATGTGATCTAAATTTAGAAAAGGATTCCATGTTATGTTAACATATTTTGTAAATATGATTTCAAGTAAATTGACAAGAAATATCTATGTTAATGCTCACTTTGAGAAATTGAGATTTTATAGGATTTAGTTAACCAGAAAATAATTATTTTTTATTTGGTATCAGAACACACCTATTCTTCAATTTTCCAGTGATTGACCATGTATGTGCATATATGTAACTTATTTTCCTGTTTCTATGATTATATATCATTAATAAAGGCAATGGTGAAGAATTCCATGTGAAGAAGAAGAAGCAAACTGAAAGAGGACAAGGCTGTGAATTTTCAAGGTTCATACCAGTGACATGTATTCTCTGGGAAGCCTATACACTCTCATAACCTCTCCAAACAGGACCAACTGGTGACCAAGTATTCAAATCCCGAGACCAAGAAGGATATTTCTCATTCAAATCACCATTGGATCTTAATGAAGTTATACTTTGGGTTAATTTTAGGGAGACATTCTAAATTATTTAAGAAAATTTAATTTACAGTTATTCTTTGAAGTAAAGTAAAATTTTTCTTTTTTTTTCTTTTTTTTTTAAAATTTATTTAATACTTAATAATAATTCTTTGGTTTCCGGGCAAACATCCCCCTCCCCCCTCCCCTTCCTTATGGGTGTTGTAAAATTTTTCAAATCATGCTAAGAAGCATAGAGAACTATCAATTCTAGGTGGTTCCCATTAATAATCTAAAACGCATTAGCTATTATTAGGAAACTTGTCATATAAAGCTTTAAGGAGATTCAGATGAAAATAATTTATTCACTTATAGTTTGCAAAACTACTTAATAATAAGTCAGTGGGTGACATGTTTGGGGCAATTTATTCTAATATAGAGTTGAATATAGACTCAGGAAAAACTGCATAAATATTGAATTCATAATCTTCAGGAATACATTTATTGAAACTATAATGTCATATATATATATATATATGAAAACAGAAAACAGTACTATTAGAAAGCAATAAATATTACATCTGGCCATACAATTATAGACTTTAAACAAGGGAATTTGAAGAAAGTGGATGAAGGTGAGTTTATGTACATGCATGTGTGTGCATTGTGTATGTGTAACTCTTTGTATGTGTATGTAGTCATGTGCCACTTCTGTTGTGACTCAATGACCTCAATATATTTAATCAACAAAGAGAAGATTGTATGAAAAAATAAATAAGTGCAGAGCCTTATGAAACAAAAGTGGCAAGGCCATATCATACACCAAATCCAATGTCAGCTTCATCTTGTGCATCCAGTCTCTAAAACTGAGAGTATTACCTTGTTTAAGCTACCAACCCTATGGTATTTTTTATGACAGACTGAAAATTCTAATAAAGAATATAATAAAATTGAATTGTTGATTCACAATGCTAATATAGTACTTTCTAGTTGGTTTCTTGGTGTTAGGAATGGATATTATTATGCTCCCTTCTTCAGAACTTGATATATGTGTTTTCAAGCAAGTGTTTAATCTCATTTCATAGTTGTCACTTGACTTTATATTATATATTTATAGCAAAGAGTGACACTTTCTGCTTGGAATCTACATTAGAAAATGTTATTTTTCTCCCCAATTCACGGTGCAGAACCAATGTAAGTTCTCAGTTCTAAGCATACAAGTAAATTATTGAGTTCTTTGATAAATTATGAGACATAAAAAAATGAAGCCATATGAGTTTTGGTAGGTCCACTATGCACATCTTCTTGGAATGATCTTGCACATATTTTGTTTAGTTTGAGTACTTCCCCTGCCAAACTCAAGTGAGTCGATAGCTTTGAGACACACAGTTCATGTTGGAGGAGAGTCCAGCAGAACAAATGAAAAGGAGAAAAAGAGAAATAGGCACAAAAGAACAGACAAAAATCGTGCCCAGTACACCAGCAGTGTGGATAGAAAACCACTTGGAAAGTCTGTAGAACAAATCTCAGGTTAGTTCCATGAGATTAATAGGAACATGAAACATTAGAACTGGATCCCAGTTCCTTTGGATGAGACTTGTTCCATTCTTACCAGAGGGGCTTTCTGATTGCTTCTGTGACCTTCTTCATTTCTCTCTCATTTTTCTAAGAATTATTGTTTTTTTTTCTTCCTGGAAATAGGGATCCTAGAAAAGGAGGCTCTGCTCTGGCAGCAGATCAGAGGAGTAGAGGAGCAGGAAGTGATCCAAGGCTGACTATCAAACACATCTGTCAAATGTGCATGTAATATGTAACAGTTTCTTTAAATTACCCATCTAGTAACTGCATAATCCATTGGATAAAGGCTGCATAGCCAACATTATAAGGCATTGTCAAATAATACTACATCAAGATGGTGTTGCTGAAACAGAGTTTTGCCTCAAACAAATATTAAAATTTAACCAGTATTTGAATTTGGTGAATGATTAAAATTCCTAGCATTTATTGCTGGAACGTATAGTCACTTGAGAGCTAGTAAGTGGACCATCTTCACATAAACTTAATTGCATTTTGTTTTTTATATTCTCTAAGTTGAACCTTTCCCCCACTTGGTGGAGTTGTTTTATTGTTTTCCGTAGTCTATTAATTTACATCGATTTTTCTTTTTCTTTCTATATTTTCATTGGATATTTTTAAATTTATAATTCAAATGTTATTCCCTTCCTAGTTTTCCGGACATAAGCACCCTATCACATCCCCACTCCCCCTCCTTCTATGAAGGTGTTCCCCCTCCCCAACACCCCCCCCTTCCAGCCACCTGTCTCTGACATTCTCCTATACTGGGGGCCCAGCCTTGGCAGGACCAAGGACTTCTCCTCCCATTGGTGTCCAACAAGGCCATGCTCTGCTACATATGCAGCAGGAGCCATGGGTCTGCCATGTGAACTCTTTGGATGGTGGTTTAGTCCCTGATAACACTGATTGGTTGGTATTGTTGTTCTTATGGGGTTGCAATCCCGTTCAGCTCCTTCAATCCCTTCTCTAACTCCTCCAACAGGAACCCCGTTGTCAGTTCAACGGTTTGCTGCTAGCATTCACTCTGTATTTGACATGCTCTGGCTGAGCCTTTCAGGAAACAGCTGTATCAGGCTCCTGTTAAAATGCACTTCTTGGCTTTAGCAATACTGTCTAGGTTTGGTGGCTGTGTGTATACGGGCTGGATCCCCAGGTGCAGCAGATGCTGAATGGGTATTTCTTCACTGTCTGCTCCAAAATTTGACTCCATATCTCCTCCTGTGAATATTTTTGTTCCCCCTTTTAAGAAGGACTAAAGCCCCAACACTTTGGTCATGCTTCTTAGGATTCATGTGGTCTGTGGATTGTATCATGGGTAATTCGAGCTTTTGGGCTAATATCTACTTATCAGTGAGTGCATACCACATTTGTGTTTTAGTCAGTGGGTTACCTCACTCAGGATGATATTTTCTTGTTTCCTCCATTTGCCTATGAATTTGATGAAGTTTTTGTTTTTGATAGCTGTGTGGTACTCTATTGTGTAGATGTTAAACATTTTCTGTATCCATTCCTCTGTTGAAGGGCATCTGGGTTTTCCAGCTTCTGGCTATTATAAATAGGGCTGCTATGAACAAAGTGGAGCACATGTCTTTTTTATATTTTGGGGCATCTTTTGGGTATATGTTTAGGAGTAGTACTCCTGGGTCTTCAGGTACTACTATATCCAATTTTCTGAAGAACTTCCAGACTGATTGACAGAGTGGTTGCACCAGCTTGCAATCCCACGTACAATGAAGGAGTGTTCTTTCTCCACATCCTCTCTGGAATTGGTTGTCACCTGAGTCTTTGATCTTAGCCATTTTGACTGGTGTGAGGGTAATCTAAGGGTTGTTTTGTTTTGCATTTCCCTGATGACTAAGGATGTTGAACATTTCTTTAGTTATATCTCAGTCATTTGATATTCCTCTGCTGAGAATTCTTTGTTTAGCACTGTATCCTATTTTTAATAGGGTTATTTGACTCTCTGGTGTCTAACTTACTGAGTTCTTTGTATATATTGGATATTAACCCTCTATCGGATGCAGGATTGGTAAAGATCTTTTCCCAATCTGTTGGTTGCCATTTTGTCCCAATGACACTGTCTTTTGCATTACAGAAGCTTTGCAATTTTATGATTTTGTTAATTTGGATACATTGTTTGTGCCCTCTGCTTTGTCTGGTGAAGGGTTTATCTATCCTGTTGATTTTCTCAAAGAACCAGTTCCTGGTTTGGTTGATTCTTTGTATAGTTCTTTTTGTTTCTACTTAATGGATTTCAGCCTTGATTATTTCAGTCCTTCTACTCCTTTTTGGTGTATTTGCTTCTTTTAGTTCTGCTGTCAAGCTGCTAATGTATGGTCTCTCCTGTTTCTTTTTGGAGGCACTCAGAGCTATGAGTTTTCCTCTTAGCACTGCTTTCATTGTGTCCCATAGGATTACGTATATTGTGCCTTCATTTTCATTAAATTCTAAAAAAAATCTTTAATTTTTTCTTTATTTCTTCCTTGACTAAGTTATCATTGAGTAGAGCATTGTTCAACTTCCACATATATGTGGGCTTTCTTTCATTTTTGTTGTTATTGAAGACCAGTCTTATTCTGTGGTGACCTGATAGGATGCATAGGATTATTTTAATCTTCTTGTATCTGTTGAAGCTTGTTTTGTAACCGATTATATGTTCAATTTTAGAGAAGGCACCACCATGGGGTTCTGGGAAGAAGGTATATTCTTTTCTTTTAGGATGAAATGTTCTATAGATATCTGTCAAATCCATTTGGTTCATAACTTGTTATTTTCTGTTTAATGTCTGTTTCCATGATCTGTGCACTGATAAGAGTGGGGTGTTGAAATCTCTTACTATTATTGTGTGAGATACAATGTGTGCTTTGAGCTTTATGAATGTAGATGCCCTGGAATTTGGAGCATAAATATTCAGGATTGAGAATTCATTTTGGTAGATTTTTCCTTGGATGAATATGACGTGTGCTTCCTTATCTGTTTTGATAACGTTTGATTATGAATTGATCTTATTCGATATTAGAATAGCTACTCCAGCTTATTTCTTGGGACCATTTGCTTGGAAAATTGTTTTCCAGCCTTTTACTCTGAACTAGTGTTTGTCTTTGTCACTAAGATGTGCTTTCTGTATGCAGCAAAATACTGGGTCTTGTTTAGGTATCCAGTCTGTTATTCTATATCTTTTTATTGGGGAATTGAATCCATTGATGTTAAGAGATATTAAGGAATACTGATTGTTGTTTTCTGATATATGTTCATTTGGAATTATGATTGTGTGGTTCTCATCTATTGGGTTTGATGTAAGAAGATTACTTTCTTGATTTTTCTTTTTCTTTTTCCCATCTTTATTAACTTGAGTATTTCTTATTTACATTTCAATTGTTATTCCCCTTCCCAGTTTCCGGGCCAACATCCCCTTAACCCCTCCCCCTCCCCTTCGATATGGGTGTAGCCCTCCCCATCCTCCCCGCACTACCACCCTCCCCCAACAATCACATTCACTAGGGGTTCAGTCTTGGCAGGACCCAGGGCTTCCACTTCCACTGGTGCTCTTACTAGGCTATTCATTGCTACCTATGGGGTTGGAGCCCAGGGTCAGTCCATGTATAGTCTTTGGGTAGTGGCTTAGTCCCTGGAAGCTCTGGTTGTTTGGCATTGTTGTTCATATGGGGTCTCAAGCCCCTTCAGCTCTTTCAGTCCTTTCTCTGATTCCTTCAACGGGGATCCCATTCTCAGTTCAGTGGTTTGCTGCTGGCATTCACCTATGTATTTGCTGTATTCTGGCTGTGCCTCTCAGGAGAGATCTACATCCGGTTCCTGTTGGCCTGCACTTCTTTGCTTCATCCATCTTATCTAGTTTGGTGGCTGAATATGTATGGGCCACATGTGGGGCAAGCTCTGAATGGCAAGCTCTGCCTCTGTTCTAAACTTTGCCACCCTATTCCCTCCCAAAGGTATTCTTGTTCCCCTTTTGAAGAAGAAGTGAAGCATTCACATTTTGGTCTTCCTTCTTGAGTTTCATGTGTTCTGTGCATCTAGGGTAATTTGAGCACTTGGGCTAATATTCACTTACCAATGAGTGCATACCATGTGTGTATTTCTGTGATTGGGTTACCTCACTCTGGGTGATATTTTCTGTAGTTTCTTTCCTTTTTCTGGAGTTTCCCATCTATTATCCTGCGTAGGGCTGGATTTGTGGAAAGATACTGCATAAATTTGGTTTTGTCATGGAATGTCTGGGTTTCACCATCTAAGTTAATTGAGAGTTTTGCATAGTAACCTGTGCTGGCATTGATGTTCTTTTAGGGTCGGTATGACATCTGACCAGGATCTTCTGGTTTTCACAGTCTCTGGTGAGATGTCCGGTATAATTCTGATAAGTTTGCCTTTATACGTTACTTGATCTTTTTCCCTTACTGCTTTTAATACTCTTTCTTTGCTTTGTGCATTTTGGTGTTTTGACTATTATGTGACGGGAGGAGTTTCTTTTCTGATCCAATCTATTTGGATTTCTGTAGGCTTCTTGTATGTTTGTGGGCATCACTTTCTTTAGGTTAGGGAAGTTTCCATAATTTTGTTGAAGATATTTACTGGCCCTTTAAGTTAGGGGTCTTCACTCTCTTCTATACCTATTTTCCTTAAGTTTGATTTTCTCATTGTGTCCTGGGTTTCCTGGATGTTCTGGGTTAGGAGCTTTTTGTGCTTTACATTTTCTTTATCTGTTTTGTCAATGTTTTCTGTGGTATCTTTTGCCCTTGAGATTCTCTCTTGTATTCTGTTGGTGATGCTTGAATATATGACTCCTGATCTCTTTCCTAGGTTTTCTATCTCCAGGGTTGTTTTTCTTTGTGATTTCTTTATTTTTTTCCCATTTTTAGATCTTGGATGGTTTTGTTCAATTCCTTCACCTGTTTGTGTTTTCCTGTAATTCTTTAAGGGAGTTATTTATGCCCTTCTTAAAGTCCTCTATCATCACCTTGAGTTGTGATTTAAAATCCAAATCTTGCTTTTGTGGTGTGTTTGGATATCCAGTATTTGCTTTGGTGAAAGAATTGGGCTCTGATGATGCCAAGTAGTCTCTGTTTCTGTTGCTTAGGTTCCTGGGCTTTCCTCTTGCTATCAGGTTGTGTCTGGTGTTAGCTGGTCTTGCTGTCTCTGACAGTGCCTTGCCCCTCCTATGTGCCATCACTCCTTTAGACCTGTTTTCTCCCAACCTGATCCTGGTACAGAGTGCTATGTGACCAGATCAGCTGGGGTCCAGAAGGGTCCTGTCCCAGAATGCTCCTGAGTTCATGATGGGGGAAGACCAGGAAGGGGGATAACATTTGAAATATAAAGAAATAAAATGATAAATAAAAATTCTGTTATGGCTGCAAATAAGATCCACTGATGGCTTCGTCATAGAGAAAAACACCAAAGATGAGCAAAGATTAACTTTAGGTTACAAATCTTTAAGGCATTTTAAAATACATTACTATTAGAGGTGACACTTTTAGGTTCAATAAGATTTTACATTTGTGCTGAGTATAGTCTTTGGTATTAGAATGTAATGGTTTTTTGAATTTCCTCAGTTTCTGTTATGTCTCTGTATTCATTCCTGATTTTGTTAATTTGGATACTGTCTCTCTGTCTTTAGTTAGTTTGTTGATTTTCTGAAAGAACCAACTCCTAATTTTGCTGATTCTTTGTAGAGTTCTTTTTGTTTCTATTTCATTTATTTCAGCTCTGAGTTTGATTATTTCCTGCCATCTACTCTCTTGAGTGTGTTTTTTTTTTATTTTTATTGGATATTTTTATTTACATTTCAAATATTATCTGCTCTCCCAGTTTCCTGTTCATATACCCCCATGCCATTTTCATCCCCCTGTTTCTATGAAGGTGTTCCCCCACCTACCTATCTACCTATCCCTTCCTGTGAGGGGCCTGACATTCCTTTACAGTGGCACATTAAGCCTTGGCAGGACCAAGGGCTTTTTTCTCCTATTGATGCCCAATCGGCAATCTTCTGCTACATATGCAGCTGGAGCCATGGCTCTTTTCATGTCGACTCTTTGGATGGTGGTTTAGTCCCTGGGAGCTCTGGTTGGTTAATATTGTTAATGGCTTATGCTCTAATATCAAGAATCAACAAATGGAACTTCATGAAACTTCAAAACTTCTGTAAGGCAAAGGACACTGTCTTTTTCTTTTTTTTTTCTTTTCTTTTCTTTTTTTTTTCCGGAACTGAGGACTGAACCCAGGGCCTTGCACTTGCTAGGCAAGCACTTTACCACTGAGTTAAATCCCCAACCCCGCAAAGGACACTGTCAATAGGAAAAATGTTAACCAACAGGTTGGGAAAAGATCTTTATCAATCCTATATTCAATAGAGGGTTAATATCCAAAATATACAAAGAACTCAAGAAGTTAGACTTCAGAGAATCTCGTTACCCTAGTAAAAATGGGGTACAGAGCTAAACAGCAAATTTTTGAACTGGGGAATCTCAAATGGCTGAGAAGCACTTAAAGAAATGTTCAGGCAGCAGCTCTCTGCTCCCAGACCCGGTGAGAGAGAGACCCAACCGCCTGGTCAGGTGGGCACTCCTGAGGCTGCAGAGCGGAAGAGACCACCAACACTGCTCACCCCTGCCCACATCCCTGGCCCAAGAGGAAACTGTATAAGGCCTCTGGGCTCCCGTGGGGGAGGGCCCAGGAGCGGCAGGACCCCTGCCGGAGACAGCGCCGGACCCTGAAGGAAACAGACCGGATAAACAGTTCTCTGCACCCAAATCCCGTGGGAGGGAGAGCTAAACCTTCAGAGAGGCAGACAGGCCTGGGAAACCAGAAGAGACTGCTCCCTGCACACACATCTCGGACGCCAGAGGAAAAAGCCAAAGACCATCTGGAACCCTGGTGCACTGAAGCTCCCGGAAGGGGCGGCACAGGTCTTCCTGGTTGCTGCCGCTGCAGAGAGCCCCTGGACAGCACCCCACGAGCAAACCTGAGCCTCGGGACCACAGGTAAGACCAAATTTTCTGCTGCAAGAAAGCTGCCTGGTGAACTCAAGACACAGGCCCACAGGAACAGCTGAAGACCTGTAGAGAGGAAAAACTACACGCCCGAAAGCAGAACACTCTGTCCCCATAACTGACTGAAAGAGAGGAAAACAGGTCTACAGCACTCCTGACACACAGGCTTATAGGACAGTCTAGCCACTGTCAGAAATAGCAGAACAAAGTAACACTAGAGATAATCTGATGGCGAGAGGCAAGCACAGGAACCCAAGCAACAGAAACCAAGACTACATGCCATCATCGGAGCCCAATTCTCCCACCAAAACAAACATGGAATATCCAAACACACCAGAAAAGCAAGATCTAGTTTCAAAATCATATTTGATCATGATGCTGGAGGACTTCAGGAAAGACCTGAACACACTTAGGGAAGCACAGGTAAACATTAATAAACAAGTAAAAGCCTACAGAGAGGAATCGCAAAAATCCCTGAAAGAATTCCAGGAAAACACAATCAAACAGTTGAAGGAATTAAAAATGGAAATAGAAGCAATCAAGAAAGAACACATGGAAACAACCCTGGATATAGAAAACCAAAAGAAGAGACAAGGAGCTGTAGATACAAGCTTCACCAACAGAATACAAGAGATGGAAGAGAGAATCTCGGGAGCAGAAGATTCCATAGAAATCATTGACTCAACTGTCAAAGATAATGTAAAGCGGAAAAAGCTACTGGTCCAAAACATACAGGAAATCCAGGACTCAATGAGAAGATCAAACCTAAGGATAATAGGTATAGAAGAGAGTGAAGACTCCCAGCTCAAAGGACCAGTAAATATCTTCAACAAAATCATAGAAGAAAACTTCCCTAACCTAAAAAAAGAGATACCCATAGACATACAGGAAGCCTACAGAACTCCAAATAGATTGGACCAGAAAAGAAACACCTCCCGTCACATAATTGTCAAAACACCAAACGCACAAAATAAAGAAAGAATATTAAAAGCAGTAAGGGAAAAAGGTCAAGTAACATATAAAGGGAGACCTATCAGAATCACACCAGACTTCTCGCCAGAAACTATGAAGGCCAGAAGATCCTGGACTGATGTTATACAGACCCTAAGAGAACACAAATGCCAGCCCAGATTACTGTATCCAGCAAAACTCTCAATTAACATTGATGGAGAAACCAAGATATTCCATGACAAAACCAAATTTACACAATATCTTTCTACAAATCCAGCACTACAAAGGATAATAAATGGTAAAGCTCAACATAAGGAGGCAAGCTATACCCTAGAAGAAGCAAGAAACTAATCGTCTTGGCAACAAAACAAAGAGAATGAAAGCACACAAACATAACCTCACATCAAATATGAATATAACGGGAAGCAATAATCACTATTCCTTAATATCTCTCAATATCAATGGCCTCAACTCCCCAATAAAAAGACATAGATTAACAAACTGGATACGCAACGAGGACCCTGCATTCTGCTGCCTACAGGAAACACACCTCAGAGACAAAGACAGACACTACCTCAGAGTGAAAGGCTGGAAAACAACTTTCCAAGCAAATGGTCAGAAGAAGCAAGCTGGAGTACCCATTCTAATATCAAATGAAATCAATTTCCAACTAAAAGTCATCAAAAAAGATAAGGAAGGACACTTCATATTCATCAAAGGAAAAATCAACCAAGATGAACTCTCAATCCTAAATATCTATGCCCCAAATACAAGGGCACCTACATATGTAAAAGAAACCTTACTAAAGCTCAAAACACACATTGCACCTCACACAATAATAGTGGGAGATTTCAACACCCCACTCTCATCAATGGACAGATCATGGAAACAGAAATTAAACAGTGATGTAGACAGACTAAGAGAAGTCATGAGCCAAATGGACTTAACGGATATTTATAGAACATTCTATCCTAAAGCAAAAGGATATACCTTCTTCTCAGCTCCTCATGGTACTTTCTCCAAAATTGACCATATAATTGGTCAAAAAACGGGCCTCAACAGGTACAGAAAGATAGAAATAATCCCATGCGTGCTATCGGACCACCACGGCCTAAAACTGGTCTTCAATAACAATAAGGGAAGAATGCCCACATATACGTGGAAATTGAACAATGCTCTACTCAATGATAACCTGGTCAAGGAAGAAATAAAGAAAGAAATTAAAAACTTTTTAGAATTTAATGAAAATGAAGATACAACATACTCAAACTTATGGGACACAATGAAAGCTGTGCTAAGAGGAAAACTCATAGCGCTGAGTGCCTGCAGAAAGAAACAGGAAAGAGCATATGTCAGCAGCTTGACAGCACACCTAAAAGCTCTAGAACAAAAAGAAGCAAATACACCCAGGAGGAGTAGAAGGCAGGAAATAATCAAACTCAGAGCTGAAATCAACCAAGTAGAAACAAAAAGGACCATAGAAAGAATCAACAGAACCAAAAGTTGGTTCTTTGAGAAAATCAACAAGATAGATAAACCCTTAGCCAGACTAACGAGAGGACACAGAGAGTGTGTCCAAATTAACAAAATCAGAAATGAAAAGGGAGACATAACTACAGATTCGGAGGAAATTCAAAAAATCATCAGATCTTACTATAAAAACCTATATTCAACAAAATTTGAAAATCTTCAGGAAATGGACAATTTCCTAGACAGATACCAGGTATCGAAGTTAAATCAGGAACAGATAAACCAGTTAAACAACCCCATAACTCCTAAGGAAATAGAAGCAGTCATTAAAGGTCTCCCAACCAAAAAGAGCCCAGGTCCAGACGGGTTTAGTGCAGAATTCTATCAAACCTTCATAGAAGACCTCATACCAATATTATCCAAACTATTCCACAAAATTGAAACAGATGGAGCCCTACCGAATTCCTTCTATGAAGCCACAATTACTCTTATACCTAAACCACACAAAGACACAACAAAGAAAGAGAACTTCAGACCAATTTCCCTTATGAATATCGACGCAAAAATACTCAATAAAATTCTGGCAAACCGAATTCAAGAGCACATCAAAACAATCATCCACCATGATCAAGTAGGCTTCATCCCAGGCATGCAGGGATGGTTTAATATACGGAAAACCATCAACGTGATCCATTATATAAACAAACTGAAAGAACAGAACCACATGATCATTTCATTAGATGCTGAGAAAGCATTTGACAAAATTCAACACCCCTTCATGATAAAAGTCCTGGAAAGAATAGGAATTCAAGGCCCATACCTAAACATAGTAAAAGCCATATACAGCAAACCAGTTGCTAACGTTAAAATAAATGGAGAGAAACTTGAAGCAATCCCACTAAAATCAGGGACTAGACAAGGCTGCCCACTCTCTCCCTACTTATTCAATATAGTTCTTGAAGTTCTAGCCAGAGCAATCAGACAACAAAAGGAGATCAAAGGGATACAGATCGGAAAAGAAGAGGTCAAAATATCACTATTTGCAGATGACATGATAGTATATTTAAGTGATCCCAAAAGTTCCACCAGAGAACTACTAAAGCTGATAAACAACTTCAGTAAAGTGGCTGGGTATAAAATTAACTCAAATAAATCAGTTGCCTTCCTCTATACAAAAGAGAAACAAGCCGAGAAAGAAATTAGGGAAACGACACCCTTCATAATAGACCCAAATAATATAAAGTACCTCGGTGTGACTTTAACCAAGCAAGTAAAAGATCTGTACAATAAGAACTTCAAGACACTGAGGAAAGAAATTGAAGAAGACCTCAGAAGATGGAAAGATCTCCCATGCTCATGGATTGGCAGGATTAATATGGTAAAAATGGCCATTTTACCAAAAGCAATCTACAGATTCAATGCAATCCCCATCAAAATACCAATCCAATTCTTCAAAGAGTTAGACAGAACAATTTGCAAATTCATCTGGAATAACAAAAAACCCAGGATAGCTAAAGCTATCCTCAACAATAAAAGGACTTCAGGGGGAATCACTATCCCTGAACTCAAGCAGTATTACAGAGCAATAGTGATAAAAACTGCATGGTATTGGTACAGAGACAGACAGATAGACCAATGGAATAGAATTGAAGACCCAGAAATGAACCCACACACCTATGGTCACTTGATTTTTGACAAAGGAGCCAAAACCATCCAATGGAAAAAAGATAGTATTTTCAGCAAATGGTGCTGGTTCAACTGGAGGGCAACATGTAGAAGAATGCAGATCGATCCATCCTTATCACCCTGTACAAAGCTTAAGTCCAAGTGGATCAAGGACCTCCACATCAAACCAGACACACTCAAACTAATAGAAGAAAAACTAGGGAAGCATCTGGAACACATGGGCACTGGAAAAAATTTCCTGAACAAAACACCAATGGCTTATGCTCTAAGATCAAGAATCGACAAATGGGATCTCATAAAACTGCAAAGCTTCTGTAAGGCAAAGGACACTGTGGTTAGGACAAAACGGCAACCAACAGATTGGGAAAAGATCTTTACCAATCCTACAACAGATAGAGGCCTTATTTCCAAAATATACAAAGAACTCAAGAAGTTAGACCGCAGGGAAACAAATAACCCTATTAAAAAATGGGGTTCAGAGCTGAACAAAGAATTCACAGCTGAGGAATGCCGAATGGCTGAGAAACACCTAAAGAAATGTTCAACATCTTTAGTCATAAGGGAAATGCAAATCAAAACAACCCTGAGATTTCACCTCACACCAGTGCGATTGGCTAAGATCAAAAACTCAGGTGACAGCAGATGCTGGCGAGGATGTGGAGAAAGAGGAACACTCCTCCATTGTTGGTGGGATTGCAGACTGGTAAAACCATTCTGGAAATCAGTCTGGAGGTTCCTCAGAAAATTGGACATTGAACTGCCTGATGATCCAGCTATACCTCTCTTGGGCATATACCCAAAAGATGCCTCAACATAGAAAAGAGACACGTGCTCCACTATGTTCATCGCAGCCTTATTTATAATAGCCAGAAGCTGGAAAGAACCCAGATGCCCTTCAACAGAGGAATGGATACAGAAAATGTGGTACATCTACACAATGGAATATTACTCAGCTATCAAAAACAACGAGTTTATGAAATTCGTAGGCAAATGGTTGGAACTGGAAAATATCATCCTGAGTGAGCTAACCCAATCACAGAAAGACATACATGGTATGCACTCATTGATAAGTGGCTATTAGCCCAAATGCTTGAATTACCCTAGATCCCTAGAACAAATGAAACTCAAGACGGATGATCAAAATGTGAATGCTTCACTCCTTCTTTAAATGAGGAAAAAGAATACCCTTGGCAGGGAAGGGAGAGGCAAAGATTAAAACAGAGACTGAAGGAACACCCATTCAGAGCCTGCCCCACATGTGGCCCATACATATACAGCCACCCAATTAGACAAGATGGATGAAGCAAAGAAGTGCAGACCGACAGGAGCCGGATGTAGATCGCTCCTGAGAGACACAGCCAGAATACAGCAAATATAGAGGCGAATGCCAGCAGCAAACCACTGAACTGAGAATAGGTCCCCTATTGAAGGAATCAGAGAAAGAACTGGAAGAGCTTGAAGGGTCTCGAGACCCCAAAAGTACAACAATGCCAAGCAACCAGAGCTTCCAGGGACTAAGCCACTACCTAAAGACTATACATGGACTGACCCTGGACTCTGACCCCATAGGTAGCAATGAATATCCTAGTAAGAGCACCAGTGGAAGGGGAAGCCCTGGGTCCTGCTAAGACTGAACCCACAGTGAACTAGTCTATGGGGGGAGGGCGGCAATGGGGGGAGGGTTGGGAGGGGAACACCCATAAGGAAGGGGAGGGGGGAGCGGGATGTTTGCCCGGAAACCGGGAAAGGGAATAACACTCGAAATGTATATAAGAAATACTCAAGTTAATAAAAAAAAAAAAAAAAAAAAAAGAAATGTTCAGCATCCTTAGCCCTCAGGGAAATGCTAATCAAAGCAGTCCTGAGATTCTGCCGACACCAATCAGAGTGGCTAATAGCAAAAATGTAGATTGCAGCAGATAGATGCTGGCATGTTTGTGGAGAAAAATGAGCACTTTGGAAATCAACCTGGCTGTTCCTCAGCACATGGGAAGTAGTTCTACCTGAAGACCAGCTATATCTAAGTCCTGGGCATATAGGCAAAAGATGCTCCGACATATAACAAGGACACATGCTCCACTTGGTTCATAGCAGACTTATTTATAAAAGCCAGAAGCTGGAAAAAACCCAGATGTCCCTCAACAAGGAAATGGGTACAGAAAATGTGGTACATTTATACAATTGGGTGTGGGTTTATGTTGTTCTTGTTGTTGTTAATTCTCCAATTTCATTACGAAGGTACTTGGTGCTACAAATTTTCTTCTTAGCACTGCTTTCATTGTGTCACATTAGACTGGGTATGCTAAACCTTCATTCTTCTTAAACTCTATAAAGTCTTTATTTTCTTTCTTTATTTCTTCTGTGACCAAGTTATTATTGAATAGACAGTTATTTAGTATCCATGAGTATGTGGGATTTCTGTTGTTTTTGTTGTTATTGAAGACCAGTCTTTGTCTATGGTGACCTGATTGAATGCATGGGGTTATTTCAGTCTTCTTGTATACTTTGAGGCTTCTTTTGTGTCCAATTGTATGGTCAATATTGGAGAAGTTACCGTGAGGTACTGAGAAGGTGTATTCTTTTGTTTTAGGGTGAAATATTGTGTAGATATCTGCTAAATCCATTTAGTTCATTACTTCTGTTAGTTTCACTGGCTCTTTGTAGGTTCTGTTTCCATGATGTCTCCATGGGTGAGAATGGGGTGTTGATGTCTCCCATTATTATTGTGAGGCCAATGTATGTTTTGAGCTTTACTAACGTTTCTTTTACAAATGTGGGTTTACTTGCCATATCTGATTTCCTAATGACTACTTTTTTTCTCCCTATCCTTTCCATAATTGTGGCTTAGAATTCTCCACATTTACACAATTTCTATCTCACCAGTTTTCCTAGTTTGAATTCATGGCCATTCACTTGGTCCTTGGAGTACACTTTATAATTGTTGTCTTTTATTTTTCTGGTTCATAGGCCTAGAATTAAGAAATCTCATGTTTTGCCTTATTGTATTTGAAATGTTATTCCTATGCTGAAGACTCAGAGTAAAATGCTCCATGGTGTGTGCCAGGTCTTCTGGGCCGACAGATTGAGAAAATATGTGTGCATGATTATGTACATCTGTATTTACTTTATTTCCTTCATTGCATATGCATAGTCATCTTACTTACAAGCATACATAATACCACAAATGTAATGTAATACACATATACATATAATTTGTATGCTTGTATACACACAGACATTTCTCAATAGTGAGGTTTAATAATTTTATATTTTTGTTTTCAGTTGTACAAAAGCAATAATCATTTGAAAGAAAGTATACTGTACTTATTGAATGTTGAACATTTTCTGGTCAAGTAATATGTAGCACACTTCTCTAGGTACTGGGCAACAGCAATAAATAGAAACATCTTGTCAGCCCCACAGTCACAAGAGTATTGGACCACATAGTATAACACACTGGCCTTCTAATTTATGTCACAGATTAGGTATATATTCATGTTGTGAAATAAAAGTTTTGGTTCAGAGCAGGTGTACCATGATGTCATCTATCACACGTGTGTGCATGTTTCTATTTGTTCACATATACATGTACATGTGTATATGAACTCAAGCTCTGAGTTGTCTACAACAGAAAAAAATTATTAATGCATTTCTCCATTATATTTCTTCTTTCATTTCCAGTGAGCAATTTGGATACAATCATTTATAATCCATTGATTTGTACAGTCAACCACTTATAGTATATATGAACGTCTACAAACTGAGAAAAATATCAAATAAAGTATACATTTTATGAATAAATATTTATAATAGTATGTATAATTCACTCTATATTTATGTAGATAGTATTTAATAGAACAATGAATTCAAACATCAGTTCAGTCAGATCTTTTCTATCTTAGCATAGCTGAAGAGTTGAGGTTTACACATGAGGAAAAATTCCTGTGTCATAGTCTCATTGTACCCTGGCATTCCACTATATAATAATTGAGTTTTAAAAACATACACTCTTGTCTTATATGACTCTAATTGTCTTTTAAAAACTCAGCCAACTATTCACCATTGCTAAATTACTTCCAGAAACGATATCATGCTCTACAATTTGCTTTGGAAATCTCTTCAGATGAAAATTCTTGACATCAACAATCCTTACCAACTGCTAACTTTCCATTCTTCTAATTATAACATCTTATAATTTATTTCATATAAAGGAACTTACCCAATATATAGAGTTTGAATGTTGTGTCTTTCACAGGGAAAAGTGTATTTCAGTTCCATCCATGTTAATACTTTCTTGAATCAGTAATTCACTATATTTTATTGCTGAGTATAATATCTACTGTATGAGAGGATTAAAATTTGGCTATTCACCTGTTGTATGAGTTGTCTTGATGTGTTGCTATAATGAAATGTATGAGTTGGAGAAAAAGAAAAAAATGCGCGTTTAGTTCATGAATTTGAAGGTCCAGGAGTGTCACCTTTATTTGACCCATGACTAGGGATATGGTCACAACAGAATCATGTTCAAAGAGATTAAAGGGCAAAAATTGAGAAATTGTTGTTCTTTTAAAATTGAAATCCATTTTTACAAGAAGAAACTCAATATCTAATACCAGTTTATTAATCTATTTCAAGGGTAATGGTCACAATAACCTAATTATCTTCTAATGGGTCTATCCTATAAAAATTTCACCACCTTTATTAGCGTCACATTGGAACGGTGTAAGAACAAGTTTGTAACACATGAACTTACTGGGGATCATATAAAAATCACATAACCTAAATTTATTCTACTGATCCAATAAAAACTAGAGTTTGTATACTTGAGAAAAACTAGAGAATTGCATATTTGCTTGTGTGTGTGTGTGTGTGTGTGTGTGTGTGTTTAGAATAATTTAACAAATTTTTAAGAACTGGTAATAAATTTAGCTTAATGGTAAACTACAAATATGATCTTTCTTCATTTTCCCTGTGTTTGTAAATTTTCATTAAAATATTTTAAAATTAAGAGAGTTGTAAGTATGAAAAATTAAAAACCCATTTTTTGGCTCGCTTAAGAAGTAGCCATGATTGTTTATACTTCACTCTACACATCTGTCTCCTCTTTCCATTATGTTCTTTTTCTCAAGCTGTAAGAGACAATTCTCCTATATTTTCAGCATTGTTTCATTTGAAAAGTTCATCTAATTTCTATTTAATTTTTATTTTGAATTTTGTGTCATTGAATTGAATGAGATAATCTGTATTTTAGTTCATTTCCTTACATTTTAATTTTTTTATTTTCTTGTTTAGTCTCTGAGGACATTTTTTATCAGTCACCAATTTTTAACATTGACCTTGATTTTATTTTAAATTGTGTTTCTTTATTCTTACTCATTTTGTCTTAATTGTCTAGAAATTTAGTAAAAACTTGTAGACCCCAAATATTGTCTTTCTTTGATCCTTCTTGCCTCTCACTTACATCTGTATTTCTCAAACTTCTAGAATTTCCTGTGTTGACACAAGCTGGTTATTTCATAATTTCTCTATACGAAACTGAAAAGTACAGACAAATCTTTAATCTTCAGGAATTTTAAAAATATTTTAATTTAACTACTCTTAACAGTTTCCATCTTTATCTTAAATTTATCTATCTGATCTTTCAAGTGACCTATCCCTTTTTTTATGGACTTGAACACACTAACCATAAAATAATTAAAATACATTCCTGATAGGATCAAAACTTATTTGATTCCTAAGCGTAGTCTTGAAAACTCATTATTTCTTTCTTTTCCCCTTCTCTGTATGTGTGTGTCTTTGAGTGTACATTTATATGCACATGTATATGACTCATTTTTTTCCTAAAAATGAGGTTAAATTTGTCTAACTGCTGGATTGACGATGCTGACCCTAAAATATACTCACTGTTTAAAATTAAAGAAAATGAAGGTTTAAATAGGAAAGGGAGCGATTTATTAAGAAGACCTGGCCAGAATAAAAAATTTATAAATCCTACTCTAAGCTATTTCTGAATGAACAAACTTGTGTAGTTTTATTTTTGCTTTTTCTGATAATGGGGCATTTTAGTAGTTGAAAAATTTGAATCCTAGATTAAAGCATTTAATAAGTTGCTTATATTAAATTTGAACTTTTTTATATTTGTGAACTTTTATTTTTTTATTTTTTCCTCCATCTTTATTAATTTGGGTATTTCTTATTGCATTCCAATTTTAATTCCCTTTCCCGGTTTCCAGGCCAACATCCCACAACTCCTCCCTCTCCCCTTCTATATGGGTGTTCCCCTCCCCATCCTCCCCCCATTATCGCCCTCCCCCCAACAATCCGGTTCACTGGGGGGTTCAGTCTTGGCAGGACCAAGGGCTTCCCCTTCCACTGGTGCTCTTACTAGGCTATTCATTGCTACCTATGAGGTTGGAACCCGGGGTCAGTCCATGCATAGTCTTTGGGTAGTGGCTTAGTGAGACATCTAAGGCAGAACACTCACTCTCCCTCCTTGGAGTGAAAGAACAGAGAACAGTCAGATATTTTAAAGAATCTATTCCATAATTTAATGAGAAACTTCTCTACATGTTTAAGATCTTTTATACCAGAGAAATTTTTCTTCAAGATCTATTACAGATCATCATATGTTTAGATTTTATATTTGCTGTATTAATTCATGGAAAGGTTAAAAAGCAGAAACATTTATTCTTTCAAGACTTTAATTGTTTTTTTTTCATCAATTAAATATTGTGGAGCTGTTACCAGTCTCACTCTTCATGTAGAATATATCATTTAATCAAAATCCCTCAAGTGTCTATTAAACATGACAGGCTTCTGACATATGAGTAGGTTCCTTTTCCTCAAGTTGTCTGTGGGTTGCTTTATGAACTCTACAATCTAAAGACATACATTTTTGCTTTCAACGTGTTTTATTCATTAGAAGACAGTAAAATCCAGCCTACAAAATGAAGTTGGATAACCAGACTCTAATGAAAAGAGAAGGAAAAAAACACAAAAACAAAGCTATGTGGTTGACCTTTTAAAAATCAAAATGAGCAATTTTCAAAAACTCTTGAAGAATTATTTCCTCTACAGCAGAACCTCATGACATCACAAGGGGTTGATGTTGTATGGTCTCCTCTACACATATCCCGCAATTTCTAAGGAGAAGTAGATAAGTAATATTAAAACAGAAAAATTTAATGTTAAACCCATTACTTTAAGTTATGGAATTATCTTCCAAAAGGATAAATCTGACAAGAGAAGGGAAAAATATATTGTACCAATATTTAGTAATGCTTGGCATAAATTAACTTTACTGTAGAGAATGTCAAATACCTAATAGAATCTTTTTCTGAAGATAATCATGGTGAAGTTAAATCAAGGGGGTCTTCCAAATCACCAGGTGCCTAATGTGTGTTCTTTGACATATTTATGAAGAGTTGGAAGAATACCAAACACAGGAGAAATATAGTATATAAGGGTAGATACGATCTCACCAGATAATATATAAACAACCACAATGTGAGGGTGATTAAAAACATGGAGTAGAAAATTCTCAGCGCAATTGATCTGTACTTATGTACTTTCAACTCAGCATCAAACTCCTTGGATCATGCACTTTTAGCTTCAGGGTTTATATTCGGATCCTATTTTCTACTTCCCTGCTTGATAATTCCCCACAAATTATAAATTGTTAGTGTACCGGGATAGGAACCAAGTATTGGAATACCTTGGGTGGGGGGAGCAAATATAAAACATTTTGGTGGGATAAAATAACATGAAAAAATTGTAAAGAAGAACCAAAAAGAAATAGTCTTTATAAAAATAGAATTATACTGAATGTACAAACTTCAGTAGGAAGATTTTTACAGCAGAATAATTCAATGCCAAGTGGTATTTTATTGAACAGGA
The DNA here is from genome assembly GCF_021556685.1 of Rattus norvegicus. NCBI lineage: Eukaryota > Metazoa > Chordata > Mammalia > Rodentia > Muridae > Rattus > Rattus norvegicus. Next base: position 10,948,995 of record NC_141534.1, on the reverse strand, counting down.
ATACAGAGCTTAAAAACTCTTCAAGAAATTACCAAGACAGTTAAAATATATAGACGAAGGATTAAAACTTGTGGTGTCAAAAAAATCAAAAATAGATATGCGATTGCCTGAAATAGGAGTCCTAGAAGGAATAAAAATACATAAAGTGGTTAAAGAGGGAATATAAATTCTGTAAAGATCTAACAGATCCAAATGCTAAAGAGACAAAAAAAATCTTGTTAGAAACTCCCATAGCATTAAGGCAGAATTTTTTAAAAAGCCACAACCTGAATAAGGATTTTCAGAATAATGAGCCAATCAAATCAAATCAATCTGGGAACTATGGGCAAGATTTGCAAGAGCAGTATGGCTTAAGTCCTCTGGTTGGTAAAACAACAAACAAAGTAACAACAACAAACTCTTTTTTGTTCTTAGAATTTCATTTTTGGTTACAGATTGCTGTGGACATCAGGATATGCCTTTGTAAGGTAGAACCTGAAGGTTTGCTTAAGGATTCAGGGAAGGGCAGCAAAGAAGTTTCATGGATTGTGGAGAATTATGATTGGAAGATAAATTTGAGTGTGTGCTCTTGGGTCAAATGCAGACAGGTACAGCCTGCACCAGTGTAGCAGGAAAGAAGTTAGGGAGTGCAAACTTCAGAATGCTCACACTTGTATCTTCCTATAGGTGGTCAATCATTTCCTGGAGCACAAACTACCATACAAGCCGCCTTCTGAATGGCTAATGGCACTCCTTCTGTAGACTTTGCTTCACAAGAAAAAAAGGCAGGACTATGTTTCCTGAGAGCAAAAACTGAAGAAATACATGAAACCATAGTTAATGTAGCAACTAGGATGATTAAAATCAAATAATTAAAATAAATTAAGAGTTTTATATACAAAACTATTAATTTATGCATAAAGTACACAATTTATCAAACTTAATTGAGAATGATTCAAGGAAATATGTAAAATTTGGATGATTAATAATTTTATTAAAATCTGTCACCTACAAACAAAAAAACAGAAAAAATAGAAAATATATCCACATAGTTACAAAGTATGATAGCAGTAGATATCAACATGCTAAGGCAAGGGCCTAAAGGATACAAGAGAATCCTAAAGTTGTATCTGGTCTGTCAAGAGAGAAACAGTTAAAGACTGAAATCTTTCAGTAAAACCTTGCTTAAATTAGCATAGCTGCTGGATAATCACAGTGCTAGAAACAAAGTATATAATATGTTCAAACCAGCCAAAGAAATCTTTGCTTCTGAAAATGGCAAAAAGAATGAGTATAATGAACATGAGATAAAATATTAATTGAGCTGTGATTAATATAAATGTAAAGTGATTCAAGTCAGTCTCACCTGCTATGGGCCATGCCTTTGTCAGAGCATAGGCACGTCAAGTACATTATGTGGTTGTCCTGCTGTGCCACCACATGTGTTCAAAAGTTAAAGGTAACCAGATAGGAGTCACACTGTCTTTTACGACCAACATTTGGTCATACAAATGTCCTTATTTCTGTTAACTAAACCGGAGCAAATGTACTCCATTCTCAATTAAAGAGGTATCAATATATAAGACTTCATGCTACTGGAAATTCTTATTGTGGGGGTGTCTTTGTTGCAGTTTAATTTGTAAAATTTCTTCATATACACAAACCGTCAAAGTACCTGTTTCTCAAAGCTGGTTTATCCTTTATGCCACTGGGTCCATGTTGAGTAAGAGTGCAGTAAGTAAATCAGAACTAACTCTTCATGTTGCCCATAGGATTTGACGCTTGCATGGAACTCTGAAGCAATTCAAATTTTAAAAATAAAATTAAAAAGGATTTACCTTTTCTCCCCCACAGAACACAATAATGGGCCAGCCATAAATTAACAAAAAGAGACACTCATATACAAGAAATACTTTTTCAACAGTTATTGGTTAATAGAACTTCGAAGATTGTATATACACATGGTGTCAGCTCATATTGGAAAAAGATCTTTCTGACAAGTGAATCAAACAAGATATGATGTCCTTTCCTTGAATTCTGGTTTGAAACTCTGAGGCACCAATATTCATCTCTAAATATTGTTGTTGCAACTTAATGCATTTTGCTGGTTGATTTCTGGTTATTTCTTGCAAAGGAATATAAAAGGTCTTGTACTTTCATATATATATGCATATATGAATTTATATTACTTATATGTCTATATACTATATAATTTACATATTTAACACAATATATTTGCATTTTTGCATTCTTTATACTTACATTATTTTAGTAGATTTATATTGTGTATAAAATGTATCTTATTTATGTAATATATTTATATGAAATATAAAATTTAAAATAAGAATATAATTTCTATGTTTATATGTGTGATATAATTTATATTTACACTATCTTAATATACATATGCATGCATATGTATTCGCTCTCCTACTTTCAAGATGATATCTTTCTAAAGACATGATCTTGATGGATGTCATTTGGAACCTAATACATTAAATGAAATCCACATCTAGAAAACACTTTCATTGAAAGCTTCCTTTGAAAAGCCTTTCCACTTGGCAGAAAGCATTTGAAGAGTAGTCAAGACTCAAGGAGCTTGTTATTAAGAGTCTTTGAAGGCCTTTAGGCATGATAAAAGCTCTGTGATATCTTTGAGTTATTTAACAAATGGTTGTAATCTTTGGGGGGCTCAGTTTTATTTTTAGCCACTTACAAATTTTCCTTACAGTAACCTAGACTGATCATAACCCATGACTATCACTTGTTTTAAAAATCTTCTAGTGAAACTAAGGAAAGAGACAATTTCATGCACTCAGCAAAGTGGAGACCAGTTGTAGCTAAAGTTTTTCTATCATTTTTTATACACAGCTAGAAGCTGATAAAATGTACATTCATAATGTCGCATAGAAATGTCCTTAGCTAGATTATGTAGTTCATTATATGTCCAGGTTTTTTTTTTGTTCATCGAGTTGTCGGTTTTATATTTTTTGCTTCTTCCTACAAATTTCCTTTCTGTACAACTCTTATTAATCCCCCACTTAGAGCCAGGTCCCTAAAACATGGTTTCATTAATACCTTCTTTTACATACTCTACACTTTGAGTAGCCATCTCCTCAATGCACTTGCCTCTGTCTCTGACCAACCAGCCAACCCATTATAAGACATTTTAGATTTTGTAAATGATTCCATACTGTATCTTTAGTATTGATATGCATGTGTGTAACTAATAACTCTAGAAGTTAAAGACTTAACCAATTTATTGAATTCACTGATTGTGAAAAAATAATTCAAGATAGTTATACTGGGCAAGGTTTCTTTCTAGTTCATAGTAATTAAAGATGCTGTGGGAAGGACTTGCAAATAGATACTGGACAGCTGGGGCAATAGTATCTGGAGACTTCCATATCTATATGCATGTTACGTTGTCCTCATTCTCACTAGGTATCTTTAATGACGACTAGTTGACAATCTCTCTGTCACAAATATTGAGGGTCTCATAGATTTGGCATCATAACATCATGACAATGTTACATTTATTGCATGATATTCAGAAGTTTGAAGTTAAATATTCCAAATCGTGTGCTGGGAATTTTTTTTCGAACATTGATCTGATAGTAACAAAATTTATAGGCAAGTGGGATGAACTAGAGAATATCATCCTGAGTGAGGTAACTCAGTCATAGAAAAACACACTTGGTATGCATTTGTTGATAAGTGGATATTAGCCAAAAAGCTCGAATTACCCAAGATGCAATCCACAGACCACAGGAAGCTCAAGAAGAAGGATGACCAAAATGCAGATGCTCCCACTCCTTCTTAAAAGGGGGAAAATCATCCATAGGAGGGGATACGGAAGCAAAGTTTAGAGCAGCAACTGAAGGAATGGCCATTCAGAGCCTGACCCACATGTGGCCCATATATATACAACCACCAAAACTAGATAAGATTGATGAAACTAAAAAATGCATGCTGAAAGGGACCAGATATAGATCTCTCCTGAGAGACACATCCATAGCATTCCAATACAGAGTTCAATGCTAACAGCAAACCACTGAACTGAGAACAGGGCCCCCTGAGGGGAATTAGAGGAAGTATTGAAAGAGTTGAAGGAGCTTGCAACCCCATAAGAACAACAATGCCAACCAATCAGAGCTTCCAGGGACTAAACCACAACCGAAAGACTATACATGGGCTGACCCAGGGCTCCAACTTCATATGTAGCAGAGAATAGCCTTGTTGGGGCACCAGTAGAAGGGGAAACCCTTGGTACTGCCATTGCAGGGGAATATGGGGGAGCAGGAAGAGGGATGTATGGGGAGAAGACCCGTATAGGGGAGGGGATGGGGGTTTATGGACAGGAAACTGGGAAGGGGAATGACATTTGAAATATAAGTAAAGAAATATATCTAATAAAAATGTTTTTTTTAAAAAAAGAAAAGATGAAATCCTTTGGATCAGTCTAAATCCAATAGATCAGTAGCTTCAGCCCATGCTTGACCAGTTCTCTTAATAGGAGCCTAAGTTCATGCTGAAAATCATGATGAAAGGATTAAGTGCAGCAAAGCAGCTCACCTCAAGACAGGGAGGAAACAGAGACAGACTGGTCAGGGAACAAGATGTATCCTTTTAGAATCTGCTTGCGGAAACTTATTTGCCTTAACTATATCATGCCTAGTACTTTTCAATTACCAAAGATGCCATAATTGTAAATACACCCAAGGATTCATCAATTTATTGTGCCAAAATAGTTAATATTTAATCACTGCCTAAATGATCACCAGCTCGCAGACAAATTCAAAGCACATGCAACTATGGGACACAATGATAACCAAGTCATGACGTAATAAGAAATATCAATTACCACGATCTGATTTTGTGATGTGACTTGTTGGAAAGTCAAAACTCGTGCTGTGTAAGGTTAGTTCATTTGCTTCAATGTGGCTTTTTAGGAGGTCGTCTGATGGGGACCCCATTGGGTTATGACAACATGGCTCACGCAAATGGCTATTACCTTAGTACAGGGTACAGTATATGATGAGTTCATCCAGAGACAATGTGTGTATGCACACACACACACACACACACACACACACACACACACACACACACATGGATGTGTATACTGAGTGGCATGCATTCTTAGCAAATATACATAAATCCATGATTTATGTAGGCCTCCCACACACTGTTCTATTTGGATTCATGGTGCTTCAACTTCAAGAAATGTTATCTCAGTAGTATCAAATGGAAACTATTTTGTCTTTGCTAACCCAACTTGCTATCATTTCTCCCATATCCGCTCATTGACTCAGATATTGAAAGGAAATCCATCTGAGACTGAAAAGAATATCCAAGAAACATCAAAGGAAAATAATGAACATGTAGCTTTTAAAGCTTAGATTGGACCAGATATATAGGAAGTTGGATATAAGGTAAACAAGGAACAGAAGTTGTATCTTGGTGGCTTTGGTTACAATCATAACAATTATCTTGTGCATAAGCATCCACAGAATGAGTTAGGTCCTCTCTGCTACACCAGATAGGAATGGAACAAAACACTCTCTCAAGTGGTGTTCATGTGCACTTAAAATATCATTTAAAGATCCAAACTTCATTATAATATCTTTTGTTTTCTGGGTTTGTCCTCTTGCTTGCTTTCAAATGCTTCTTGGAAAGAAATGTCCTAAAAGAAAGACCTTGTCCACTCTGATTTGAAATAAGTAAAAGGTTATCTTACTCCCAAAAACATGCCACTGCTCACAGATATTCATAAAAATGTTGCTATGACAACAACCCCCAATCCTGCCATGTCTGTTTGGATGAAACAGTATCTCTAGAGTGTTGCTTCTCTTATGCTTTTCTCAAATAACTCGACTTAAATTTTCTCTTGATTGAAATATTTCCATTGAGAAAATGAGAACTGTACAAAGCTCCAGTCTGATCCTGAATATGAGAATATGTGTGTGAATATATATATTATATGTAATATATAATATATATTTGTATATATAATATAAAATGTACATATATATATATTTCAAAATATTGTTGTTACAGCAATAGATGGGCAACACCATCCATGGAACATGCAGGAGCTGGCTCTAGACCCCCTACACATTTGTAACCGATATGCCAGCTTGGTCTTCATGTGAGTCCCCTAACAATTGGAGCTGGGGCTGTTTCTAACTCTATTGCCTACTTTTGAATTCCCGTCTCCTAAGTGGATTGCCTGCTTTGGAATCTGTGGGGAAAGATATATTTAGTCCTGCTAGGATTGAATGTCCCGGGACAGGGTGGTACCTGAGGGAAGCTTCCTTTTCTCGGAGTGGGGAGGGGAGTAACTGGAGAAGGGATTTGTAGTGATAGGACTGGAAGGAGAGGAGGGAGGGTTGTGACTGGAATGTAAAGTGAATAAATAAATTATTGAAAAAAATGAAACAGCCTTCTAAGGGATAAAAAAAATAAAGATGATATAAAGAAAAACAAAGACATTGGAATAGGACAAAAGAAATAAAGGAAAAGTTCCGAGAAAAGCGAAAGAGTGAACTATAGACAATGAGAAACGTTCATCCACATTCAGTAATCCCAGAAAGTCACAAAAATAGAAGCCATAATATCACACGAGGGAACTGTAGGATAGAAATAGTGAAAGAGAAATTGAAAGTAAAAAATAAACAATATAAAATGAAGGAAAAGAAGGAAAGTGAGGGAGGAGGAGGAAAGGGGAGAGAGAGGAGGGAGAGATGGACAGAAAGAGGGAAGAATAAATGAGCCCTAACAGGACATTAGGAAACAAGGTTCCTCCAAAGATATCTGATTTCCATTTCTGCTGGATACCTCCTGCTGTGCAGGCAACCAGTCATTCTTAAAGAGTTTAAGTCTTAAGTATGTTGCTCAGCAAGTAATTTATAATGATAGCAAAGTAAAAGGTTTCCAGAATGTGACAAAAGATAAACAGCTGGCTTGTTTTTCTTTACACATAGTTACATTTTACTCCTGCCATTCATAGAAGAAAACCATGGTTACATTACACCTTGTCATCTCTATTCTGAAATAATATAGTATTTGGAATTCCTGTGCATTTACATCTCCCTGTTTGGCACATAAACATTCGTTGTTCATATTTGGTTTTAGAGAGCATGACTCTGGACTTTGATACCAGACTTAGCATGGCACTAAATATGAATTACTTTCTGACTATATTAAAGACATCATACAGATTTTTAAAAGGTATTAATTCTGTTTCCTAAAGCTATGCTTTTCAGATGTGTAGGTGATTTGACAGAAGAATCAGACAAAATTCTCGATATAGAAACACAGCTTTATTTGTAGTTGCTACGATAAAATTACAGAGACATTATAACCCAAAGAAAATGTAAGCTTTTTTGAAGTATTTCTTTACATAGCTTGGTTTGGAAGATTTGCTGAATATTCAAATTCTTGTCATAATAAATGTCACATGCAATAAACTAAAAATAGCTTAAATCAAACAGGCTACAAGAACCATGTGAATATGGCTGTATGGATCAACTTGGCTGTATTAGCAGAATTCATCTCTCTCTGTAATCCTGGGATCAGGATGGTCACAGCAGAGTGTCTTCAATTTTATTGAGACAAGGAAAGAGTAATACAGAGGGAGGACCAGCCTCAGCTGCTGCTTAGCCTCACTGAATGTTCTGTGCTCTGGACTGTAGCTAACACTTCTGTTGAGCCTACGGATAGTTTAGTTATGCTTGAACTTCGTGCATATCTATCCAGTCCTGACTTAGTTGTACATACAACATCATGCAATTAGGTCTAGAAATATATGTCGGAATCCAGTATAATATACAAAATATCCACATACATATCCATATATGCATGCTTGCCTTCAATTATTTTTTTTTTTTGGTTCTTTTTTTCGGAGCTGGGGACCGAACCCAGGGCCTTGCGCTTCCTAGGTAAGCGCTCTACCACTGAGCTAAATCCCCAGCCCCGCCTTCAATTATTTTTAACATACATACCTGTGACTCCTTCTGAAAGGTCTAGGAGCCCATTTACTCCTCTCTAATCCACGTTGCTTTTTGTTTTCCAAACTTGCGAGTCAAATGCCTCAATACCTGTCACCCACACTGACAGCAGTTTCGGATCTACTCCCTAAAGTTTTTCAGCATACCCCATGTCTTTGTAATACCATCCCCATATTGAACTTCCTCTTTCATATTTCTTCCTGCTGTTCATTCTTGATCAAACTCTAACTTATATACCTGTCATTCCAGGCAAATCAAATTTGAATTTCTAAATGTTATGTAAGTTGGAGTTCAGTTATTAGGTACTGATAGTCTTTGCATATGACGTTATTCCTAAATTTCTCTCTCAGTATGTCTTTTAAAGTGTTAAGTACATACAGAAGAAATTGAAGAGTAGTATTTATGTGAAGAAAGAAATACGTGCAAAAGAGAATGAAATATTAAGAACTCATGCCTCAAGCATCTTAAAGTATGTATTACAATATAATAATGTACTATTGTCATATTTTATTTTCATGGGGATTTTCCAGACTTTATCTGGAGTAGTGCTCACACAAATTAATATAGAAAACATATAAAAATGACTATATGATAAAAGATGCAAATAATTTCTTGCATTTATCACCATTCTAGGTAGAAGCATTAAGATTTATGTTAGTAGCTAAATAAATGGTGTTCTGAACCTTTCACATGGTCTCACCATAAAATAATGCTGCTGACAGTAACATAAGAATATGGCTCCCCTGCAGAGTTAAAGTGTATCAGTTATCCAGTGCATCATAGGACTGCATGTGAACTGGGCATTGAATAACACAAGATGTGTTCTACTTTACATGTGATGTGCATATACATGTAGCAGAATACATGATGTGAGAGCAAAGTGTTTACATTTTAAAGACATTATAAGGAGCCTGCTTTATATTAAAAATACTCAAAATTGTGCCAGGCCTACTTGAACAGTGGGGCATACTCAGTTTGTTGAGAGAGTGAAACAGGATCTACTTAACCTTTGCTTGGATTACAAAGTAAATTTAGGACACAATATATATCCCCAGATAATTATTATAAAGGACTGGAGACAAAGATTGGAGATAGAAAACTTGCTTATCAACAAGGATGATATTCTTATTTTAGGCAGATAAATAATTCTAAATTAGTGAAGGTAATGGATGTGTGATTTTTAAGGATGGATTGTGGATTGCCGGTTTGGAAATTTAGGCTTTCATCTGTAAGGGAAAGATTAAATTTTTTGATAATAAGCTTCAGATTCTAAAAGGACCATTATATTAAGAAATCTAATAAACTGACATATTTTGAGGATTAATTGAGAAGTGGGTATTGCTGATTAAATTAATTTAGAATAACAAATTAGAACAAGTGATACAGGAATCTGTATGCATACTGTATTGTGGCTCAGAAATAGAGCAACTTGCCTGTCTAACTTGCAGGTCTCTATATCTATATGCAGCTCTGAGATGGGAAAGAAAAGAATAAGAAAAAAGGAAATGAAATGAGAGGAGAGGAGAGTAGGGCTGGGCAGGGGAAGGGACAGGAGGGGAGGAGAGGGGAGAGGAGAAGAAATATGGATCAGCAGTCTAGAAAGATTTGCAAATGAAAGCTCCTTTCCAATTTATTTCTCTACTCGAAATAAATTACAAGTCGATGCTTAATTAAATCTCCAAATAAAGCTAATTGACAGGAAAGATAAGTTTATCTAAGCAAGTAGATTGCTTAACAGTGGCATCACAATGTCAGCAACAAGGTGGTGGCTTTAGTGATCCTGAGGTCCCAGATGAATTTCGTTCTAGAAGATTAGATGCTAATGCCTCCTAGACTTAGTCTGAAGTTATGGCTACTCCCTTCTGCAAGCTAGTAAAAGAAAAATAAAGTCAGCCTCCTTGGAGACATGATCGATCACATGATCATGAAATGTGTACTGAGAAACCATTTCTCATAGATCAATATTAGTACAACACGCATAAGTTATTTGACTGGAAGTGGACTTTTGTGAGAGAAATGGAGTTACATTTAATTTTAACCAAGTACCATGCTCTCCTTGAAATACACTTCAAATACTCTTTGGATTATATAACATCTTAAGGAAGCACTGATTGAAAAGTTACTCAGTTCAACTTTCAGATCATTTTTGTTCTAGGAAATATTTTTTAAAGTCCTCATAAAAAAAAGAAAATGACTTCTTTCTGATACCAAAAATCAATTCGTGTGGAAAGATGGAAAGAACCCAGTGAAATACATTGATAGACATAGAGCAAAATAAAACTCGTGCCTGCTCCTGTTACCTGCTACTGTTGTACTACTGGCTAGACTAGAGAATATAGAAAATGTAACACTCTATTATTTTCATGCTCCGTCCCCACAATAATAATGAGGTCAGCATGGAGAGAACAGGAGACTGGATATCAGTTCTCAATGAAACATCTGTATCACTTCCTCTACTCCACGGGCTGAGGGATTATCGGTTTGTGAAGCAAGAAAGAAAGGATGGAGAGAGGGAAGGGAAGGGAAGGGAAGGGAAGGGAAGGGAAGGGAAGGAAAGGGAAGGGAAGGGAAGGGGAGAAAAGACAAAACTGTAAGCCTTCATTAAAACAGCATTTGATGGATGTAACATGTTGAATGCCTGCATACTCATTGCAGCGGTGACAGCATGCACAAAATTTAGCTGTTCAAAATTACAATATGAATAGGTGAGAGGCTGATGAATCCTACCCCTAATTGAGGAATTTATTGACAAGTGATACCTACTGGGGGAGGAAAGCCATCCTCTTCAGAGCCCCTGAAAGACTGTTCATATTCTCATTATTGATTCCATGGTCATGCACAGGCAAGTAACACAAATCAGCTCTGTAGATTTATTTTTAAAAAAGAACGCGCAGCCTCCTGCACTCTCTTCAAGGGAAAAGTGATGGGGTGAAGGATCACAGGGAAATTTAAAAGAAATGAACAAGGGTGGATTTGACCTGATTTCCAGGTGTGGTGCTGTATTCAGGACTGGCTGTGGTGGGAGATGTGGGTTCTGGTGATGCCCATGTGTATTGGCTTCTGTTGCTTATGGTCTTGAGCTTGCCCCTTGCCATCTATTCTTTATGGAATGTTGACGCTGAGATATTTATAATTAACTTTTCATAAATCATCATTGAAAACTGTTAAGTTAAAATAGTACAACATATAATAAAACAGCAAAACTTATAAAAGAATACATAAGGGGATAAGTCTCGCAAAGAACAGCGTGACCTATATGAATTTAGATTTTTAAACTTATGGATAAGGTCTACTTGAAAATAAAATGGGTGACATTGGAAATATATTACCCACTTCCTGTATTCTCATGGGAATGGGGACATCCTTTAAAACCCACTAATCTACTAGATACCCTCCTTGAAGAAACTAATTCTTCCTCGCTCAAAAGCTATATTAATTGTTCCCCAATTAGGCGGATTCAGGGGCCCATCTCTCGTCTGCACGGGAATTTTGACTGACTAGGCTTCTGCAGGTCTAGGACTGGGAGGAGTAGTTCTAACAAGTTCAGAAGATGTGGTTTCGCTTAGAGTCTTCCTGACCTCTGACTGTAAAAGTTTTTCTATTCCACCTTGAATGATGATCCCTAAGCCTTGGGTTGACAATGTGATATAGATGTCTTATACAGTTATTGAATTTTTTTTTTAAAAATTTTGTCCAAGACTAGAATTGTTAGAGAAGACCACAAACTTCTTTTCCTTCCTACCCGATAAATTTGTAACTTTTTTGTATCTAGTGTTTCTATATTTTTTATTTGCATTTTAATGTGTACTTTATTTTTAATTATGAATATATGTGGGCATATCCTCACGAGTTCATATCCAGTGGAGGCCGAGGTGCTAGAGGCCCCTAGATGTTCTAGACGGTTGTGAACACCCCGGAATTCTAGGAACTAAATTGAGTGCTCTGCAAGACCAACAGTTTCTTAACCGTTGGGACACCTTTTCCAATGCCTTGATGTTTGTTTGCTTTTTTTAAAGGAATATTTAGTTCTATGAAAAATCTCCTTTCAACAATTAGTAAACTGGTTGGTTTTTGTTGTTTGTTTTGTTTTGTTTCGGTATTTTTGTTTTGTGGAGTTTTTTTTTTCGGGGGTGGGGTTCTTGGGGGAAGGTGTTTTATTTAGTTTTGTTTAAGTAAAACTGTCAATGAGTTTTTCCATACTACAAAAGGAAAGGATACACTCTACATGTGGGGCGGAGAGCTGTGAAAGGAACTCTGAGTCCTGGTGGAGATAGGTTTAATCCCTGGGTGACCCTAAGGGAGGGCAGGTGCATTCCCAGTCTCCCAAGAGAGCAGGGCTCATGTACCTGAAACCCCCCACAGATCCCTGTAGAAAGGTTTGAGACAGATCAGTCATGTAGGACAAAACCCCCAAGCCCCTCCTCCACATGTGAGGATGCGACCCACAGGTCAAGTAGGCTCAAGGCAGTTCAGTCCTAGAAGCAGGAACACAACCCTGAATATGTAGATGATGTCTCCCCACGCTCTCAGGCCAAACCAGTAGGAAGTACCTGCTGTCAGACACTGAGTCATCTAAAAACTGCATTAAAAATTGTGTTCAGAAGGATTAAAGGTGTGCAGGAATTACTCCATCATCTGAAAGCGTCGGTAGTCAGAGCTGTAACACCACCGCTTGGGGAAAGGATCTGCTCTCACAAAATCGCCACCAGAAGCTTCCCTGCCCTCCTCACCAGGCTAGTCAGTCTACTGCTGGCTCAACCAGGCCAAAGAATCAAAGCCACTGTGGCAGAAAGGAGAAAGACCAGCAGCGGAGGTGGTGGAAACTGTTCCCCCTCCTGCCTGAATTCTGCCCCCCTCGCCTGAACCCATGCATATAGCCAAGCCAGAGATCTCCATGGGGAGACCCCTACACAAGAGCTCCACATATGGTGCCTACAACGTGGGGCTTGAACAGTGACACGCTGCAGGAACAGATACTGCGGAAAGGTGAGCTCCCCAGCCCCAAGTTTGGAGATAAGAAACACCCATTCAGAGCCTGCCCCACATGTGGCCCATACATATACAGCCACCCAATTAGACAAGATGGATGAAGCAAAGAAGTGCAGACCAACAGGAGCCGGATGTAGATCACTCCTGAGAGACACAGCCAGAATACAGCAAATACAGAGGCGAATGCCAGCAGCAAACCACTGAACTGAGAATAGGTCCCCTGTTGAAGGAATCAGAGAAAGAACTGGAAGAGCTTGAAGGGGCTCGAGACCCCAAAAGAACAACAATGCCAAGCAACCAGAGCTTCCAGGGACTAAGCCACTACCTAAAGACTATACATGGACTGACCCTGGACTCTGACCCCATAGGTAGCAATGAATATCCTAGTAAGAGCACCAGTGGAAGGGGAAGCCCTGGGTCCTGCTAAGACTGAACCCCCAGTGAACTAGTCTATGGGGGGAGGGCGACAATGGGGGGAGGGTTGGGAGGGGAACACCCATAAGGAAGGGGAGGAGGAAGGGGGATGTTTGCCCGGAAACCAGGAAAGGGAATAACAATCAAAATGTATATAAGAAATACTCAAGTTGAGAGGCAGACAAGCCTGGGAAACCAGAAGACTGCTCCCTGCACACACATCTCGGACGCCAGAGGAAAAAGCCAAAGACCATCTGGAACCCTGGTGCACTGAAGCTCCCGGAAGGGGCGGCACAGGTCTTCCTGGTTGCTGCCGCTGCAGAGAGCCCCTGGGCAGCACCCCACGAGCAAACCTGAGCCTCGGGACCACAGGTAAGACCAAATTTTCTGCTGCAAGAAAGCTGCCTGGTGAACTCAAGACACAGGCCCACAGGAACAGCTGAAGACCTGTAGAGAGGAAAAACTACACGCCCGAAAGCAGAACACTCTGTCCCCATAACTGACTGAAAGAGAGGAAAACAGGTCTACAGCACTCCTGACACACAGGCTTATAGGACAGTCTAGCCACTGTCAGAAATAGCAGAACAAAGTAACACTAGAGATAATCTAATGGCGAGAGGCAAGCGCAGGAACCCAAGCAACAGAAACCAAGACTACATGCCATCATCGGAGCCCAATTCTCCCACCAAAACAAACATGGAATATCCAAACACACCAGAAAAGCAAGATCTAGTTTCAAAATCATATTTGATCATGATGCTGGAGGACTTCAAGAAAGACATGAACACACTTAGGGAAACACAGGAAAACATTAATAAACAAGTAGAAGCCTACAGAGAGGAATCGCAAAAATCCCTGAAAGAATTCCAGGAAAACACAATGAAACAGTTGAAGGAATTAAAAATGGAAATAGAAGCAATCAAGAAAGAACACATGGAAACAACCCTGGATATAGAAAACCAAAAGAAGAGACAAGGAGCTGTAGATACAAGCTTCACCAACAGAATACAAGAGATGGAAGAGAGAATCTCAGGAGCAGAAGATTCCATAGAAAACATTGACTCAACTGTCAAAGATAATGTAAAGCGGAAAAAGCTACTGGTCCAAAACATACAGGAAATCCAGGACTCAATGAGAAGATCAAACCTAAGGATAATAGGTATAGAAGAGAGTGAAGACTCCCAGCTCAAAGGACCAGTAAATATCTTCAACAAAATCATAGAAGAAAACTTCCCTAACCTAAAAAAAGAGATACCCATAGACATACAAGAAGCCTACAGAACTCCAAATAGATTGGACCAGAAAAGAAACACCTCCCGTCACATAATTGTCAAAACACCAAACGCACAAAATAAAGAAAGAATATTAAAAGCACTAAGGGAAAAAGGTCAAGTAACAAATAAAGGGAGACCTATCAGAATCACACCAGACTTCTCGCCAGAAACTATGAAGGCCAGAAGATCCTGGACTGATGTCATACAGACCCTAAGAGAACACAAATGCCAGCCCAGGTTACTGTATCCAGCAAAACTCTCAATTAACATTGATGGAGAAACCAATATATTCCATGACAAAACCAAATTTACACAATATCTTTCTACAAATCCAGCACTACAAAGGATAATAAATGGTAAAGCCCAACATAAGGAGGCAAGCTATACCCTAGAAGAAGCAAGAAACTAATCGTCTTGGCAACAAAACAAAGAGAATGAAAGCACACAAACATAACCTCACATCCAAATATGAATATAAAGGGAAACAATAATCACTATTCCTTAATATCTCTCAATATCAATGGCCTCAACTCCCCAATAAAAAGACATAGATTAACAAACTGGATACGCAACGAGGACCCTGCATTCTGCTGCCTACAGGAAACACACCTCAGAGACAAAGACAGACACTACCTCAGAGTGAAAGGCTGGAAAACAACTTTCCAAGCAAATGGTCAGAAGAAGCAAGCTGGAGTAGCCATTCTAATATCAAATAAAATCAATTTCCAACTAAAAGTCATCAAAAAAGATAAGGAAGGACACTTCATATTCATCAAAGGAAAAATCCACCAAGATGAACTCTCAATCCTAAATATCTATGCCCCAAATACAAGGGCACCTACATACGTAAAAGAAACCTTACTAAAGCTCAAAACACACATTGCACCTCACACAATAATAGTGGGAGATTTCAACACCCCACTCTCAACAATGGACAGATCATGGAAACAGAAATTAAACAGTGATGTCGACAGACTAAGAGAAGTCATGAGCCAAATGGACTTAACGGATATTTATAGAACATTCTATCCTAAAGCAAAAGGATATACCTTCTTCTCAGCTCCTCATGGTACTTTCTCCAAAATTGACCATATAATTGGTCAAAAAACAGGCCTCAACAGGTACAGAAAGATAGAAATAATCCCATGCGTGCTATCGGAACACCACAGCCTAAAACTGGTCTTCAATAACAATAAGGGAAGAATGCCCACATATACGTGGAAATTGAACAATGCTCTACTCAATGATAACCTGGTCACGGAAGAAATAAAGAAAGAAATTAAAAACTTTTTAGAATTTAATGAAAATGAAGATACAACATACTCAAACTTATGGGACACAATGAAAGCTGTGCTAAGAGGAAAACTCATAGCGCTGAGTGCCTGCAGAAAGAAACAGGAAAGAGCATATGTCAGCAGCTTGACAGCACACCTAAAAGGTCTAGAACAAAAAGAAGCAAATACACCCAGGAGGAGTAGAAGGCAGGAAATAATCAAACTCAGAGCTGAAATCAACCAAGTAGAAACAAAAAGGACCATAGAAAGAATCAACAGAACCAAAAGTTGGTTCTTTGAGAAAATCAACAAGATAGATAAACCCTTAGCCAGACTAACGAGAGGACACAGAGAGTGCGTCCAAATTAACAAAATCAGAAATGAAAAGGGAGACATAACTACAGATTCAGAGGAAATTCAAAAAATCATCAGATCTTACTATAAAAACCTATATTCAACAAAATTTGAAAATCTTCAGGAAATGGACAATTTCCTAGACAGATACCAGGTATCGAAGTTAAATCAGGAACAGATAAACCAGTTAAACAACCCCATAACTCCTAAGGAAATAGAAGCAGTCATTAAAGGTCTCCCAACCAAAAAGAGCCCAGGTCCAGACGGGTTTAGTGCAGAATTCTATCAAACCTTCATAGAAGACCTCATACCAATATTATCCAAACTATTCCACAAAATTGAAACAGATGGAGCACTACCGAATTCCTTCTACGAAGCCACAATTACTCTTATACCTAAACCACACAAAGACACAACAAAGAAAGAGAACTTCAGACCAATTTCCCTTATGAATATCGACGCAAAAATACTCAATAAAATTCTGGCAAACCGAATTCAAGAGCACATCAAAACAATCATCCACCATGATCAAGTAGGCTTCATCCCAGGCATGCAGGGATGGTTTAATATACGGAAAACCATCAACGTGATCCATTATATAAACAAACTGAAAGAACAGAACCACATGATCATTTCATTAGATGCTGAGAAAGCATTTGACAAAATTCAACACCCCTTCATGATAAAAGTCCTGGAAAGAATAGGAATTCAAGGCCCATACCTAAACATAGTAAAAGCCATATACAGCAAACCAGTTGCTAACATTAAACTAAATGGAGAGAAACTTGAAGCAATCCCACTAAAATCAGGGACTAGACAAGGCTGCCCACTCTCTCCCTACTTATTCAATATAGTTCTTGAAGTTCTAGCAGAGCAATCAGACAACAAAAGGAGATCAAAGGGATACAGATCGGAAAAGAAGAGGTCAAAATATCACTATTTGCAGATGACATGATAGTATATTTAAGTGATCCCAAAAGTTCCACCAGAGAACTACTAAAGCTGATAAACAACTTCAGCAAAGTGGCTGGGTATAAAATTAACTCAAATAAATCAGTTGCCTTCCTCTATACAAAAGAGAAACAAGCCGAGAAAGAAATTAGGGAAACGACACCCTTCATAATAGACCCAAATAATATAAAGTACCTCGGTGTGACTTTAACCAAGCAAGTAAAAGATCTGTACAATAAGAACTTCAAGACACTGAGGAAAGAAATTGAAGAAGACCTCAGAAGATGGAAAGATCTCCCATGCTCATGGATTGGCAGGATTAATATAGTAAAAATGGCCATTTTACCAAAAGCAATCTACAGATTCAATGCAATCCCCATCAAAATACCAATCCAATTCTTCAAAGAGTTAGACAGAACAATTTGCAAATTCATCTGGAATAACAAAAAACCCAGGATAGCTAAAGCTATCCTCAACAATAAAAGGACTTCAGGGGGAATCACTATCCCTGAACTCAAGCAGTATTACAGAGCAATTGTGATAAAAACTGCATGGTATTGGTACAGAGACAGACAGATAGACCAATGGAATAGAATTGAAGACCCAGAAATGAACCCACACACCTATGGTCACTTGATTTTTGACAAAGGAGCCAAAACCATCCAATGGAAAAAAGATAGCATTTTCAGCAAATGGTGCTGGTTCAACTGGAGGGCAACATGTAGAAGAATGCAGATCGATCCATGCTTATCACCCTGTACAAAGCTTAAGTCCAAGTGGATCAAGGACCTCCACATCAAACCAGACACACTCAAACTAATAGAAGAAAAACTAGGGAAACATCTGGAACACATGGGCACTGGAAAAAATTTCCTGAACAAAACACCAATGGCTTATGCTCTAAGATCAAGAATCGACAAATGGGATCTCATAAAACTGCAAAGCTTCTGTAAGGCAAAGGACACTGTGGTTAGGACAAAACGGCAACCAACAGATTGGGAAAAGATCTTTACCAATCCTACAACAGATAGAGGCCTTATATCCAAAATATACAAAGAACTCAAGAAGTTAGACCGCAGGGAAACAAATAACCCTATTAAAAAATGGGGTTCAGAGCTAAACAAAGAGTTCACAGCTGAGGAATGCCGAATGGCTGAGAAACACCTAAAGAAATGTTCAACATCTTTAGTCATAAGGGAAATGCAAATCAAAACAACCCTGAGATTTCACCTCACACCAGTGCGATTGGCTAAGATCAAAAACTCAGGTGACAGCAGATGCTGGCGAGGATTTGGAGAAAGAGGAACACTCCTCCATTGTTGGTGGGATTGCAGACTGGTAAAACCATTCTGGAAATCAGTCTGGAGGTTCCTCAGAAAATTGGACATTGAACTGCCTGAGGATCCAGCTATACCTCTCTTGGGCATATACCCAAAAGATGCCTCAACATATAAAAGAGACACGTGCTCCACTATGTTCATCGCAGCCTTATTTATAATAGCCAGAAAATGGAAAGAACCCAGATGCCCTTCAACAGAGGAATGGATACAGAAAATGTGGTACATCTACACAATGGAATATTACTCAGCTATCAAAAACAACGAGTTTATGAAATTCGTAGGCAAATGGTTGGAACTGGAAAATATCATCCTGAGTGAGCTAACCCAATCACAGAAAGACATACATAGTATGCACTCATTGATAAGTGGCTATTAGCCCAAATGCTTGAATTACCCTAGATCCCTAGAACAAACGAAACTCAAGACGGATGATCAAAATGTGAATGCTTCACTCCTTCTTTAAATGAGGAAAAAGAATACCCTTGGCAGGGAAGGGAGAGGCAAAGATTAAAACAGAGACTTAAGGAACACCCATTTAGAGCCTGCCCCACATGTGGCCCATACATATACAGCCACCCAATTAGACAAGATTCCCCTATTGAAGGAATCAGAGAAAGAACTGGAAGAGCTTGAAGGGGCTCGAGACCCCAAAAGTACAACAATGCCAAGCAACCAGAGCTTCCAGGGACTAAGCCACTACCTAAAGACTATACATGGACTGACCCTGGACTCTGACCCCATAGGTAGCAATGAATATCCTAGTAAGAGCACCAGTGGAAGGGGAAGCCCTGGGTCCTGCTAAGACTGAACCCCCAGTGAACTAGTCTATGGGGGGAGGGCGGCAATGGGGGGAGGGTTGGGAGGGGAACACCCATAAGGAAGGGGAGGGGGGAGGGGGATGTTTGCCCGGAAACCGGGAAAGGGAATAACACTCGAAATGTATATAAGAAATACTCAAGTTAATAAAAAAAAAAAAGAAATACTCAAGTTAATAAAAAATAAAAAAAAAAAAAGAAACCTCTGCTTTCCTACTGTGCCAGAGGCTTGCAGCCCACATCTACAGATGAATTGTAGTTAGCAGTGGTTTGAAGTGGATGTAAATATTTTTGAAACATATTTTTCTGAATTAAAGAATATATGGTACAAGTGTGTATTTGATGCAGTTAAATTAATAAATTTGTAAGAATTCCCATGCCCAGGTTTTCAATGCACCATTTCATATTGAAAGAATTTGGTCTGAAAGAGAGAGAATGTAGGGGGGCAGGAAAGCAATGAGTGGAGAGAGGGGAATCTGTGGTTAGGATGTAATGTATGAGACAAAATAAAGGACAAATGATATAAGTAGAACTTCAGGCTGTTCTCAGAATTTTAAAATATTTTCATTTAGATCACAAAAATTTAGCTTCAACAATTTTGTCTATCAGATATTTTAAATGTTTATTTTTTCCTTTGATCTTTCTTTTTGTATTATATTATGTAATATTACATGTGTCATTCTATGACAAAGTGTATTTATTTTTCTAGAGTGTTATATTTAATTGGCAACATCTGACATAGAGTGTATTTTGGCCAAATCTGCACTCTTTCATTTCCTTTAAATTTCGCTGTGATCCCGAATCCCATCACTTTCCCTTGAAATGCCCTGTACTCTCTTTTAAAAAAAAAAAATAAGTCAACAGAAGTGGGGGCACCATCTAGAATGTAACAGAGACCTGGGAGGTGAGAGCCTCCCAGGGACCTTAGATGAAATGCCCTAAAGTGCAGAGAGGGAACTTGTAGAGTCCACCTCCAGCAGGAAAACAGGGCATCAAATGAGAAGTGGGGTTGCCATTCCACAGTCAAAACTCTGACTCATAATTGTTCCTGTCTGAAAGAACTGCAGGGACAAAAATGGAGAAGAGCCTGAGGAAAGGACGGTCCAGCAACAGGCACAAAGTGAGCCTCTAGCTCAAGGGGAGGCCTAACACTATTACTGAGTCCATGGAGTGAGTGCTCACAAAAAAGATGCTTGTCGTGACTGCCCTCCTAAAGAGCCAACAAGCAACTGAAAGGGTCAGATATGGATGTTTACATTCAACCAATGGACAGAAGCTACTGACACCTGTGGTTTCAGAAGCTGAGGAAGAGGGCAGCCCTGTAGGAGGACCAGCAGTCTCAACTAACCTGGACTCAGGAGATCTCTCAGACACGGGACCACTAACCAGGCAGCATACATACATCAGCTGATATGAGGCCCCCAACACATATGCAGCAGAGGACTGCCAGATCTGGGCTCCGTCAAAGAAGAAGCACCTACTCCAGTTTTTGAGAGCTGACATGAAGACAAAGCTGCACATCTGTTACATATGTGCAGGGGGTGTAGGTCCAGTCCATGCTCAATAAAGATGTTTGAGGAAGCATGGGTGATAGAAGTAAATGAAAACATATTTGAACTACTTCTGTTTAGGACTGATATAACAAATCTTATAGAATATAAGAATACTTACCAAATTACCTAATGGAAAGAATACATTTCTTAAAAGTGGTAACATAAAATTGATATGATATGATTTGATTGCCTCAGAACAAAAGATAGTATCAATGTAAAACCCCATTTGTTGTTGTTTTTATTATTATTATTATTATTATTATTATTATTATTATTATTATTAACTTGAGTATTTCTTATTTACATTTCGAGTGTTATTCCCTTTCCCGGTTTCCAGGCAAACATCCCCCTAATCCCTCCCCCTCCCCTTCTTTATGGCTGTTCCCCTCCCCACCCTCCCCCCATTGCCGTCCTCCCCCCAACAATCTAGTTCACTGAAAACCCCATTTGTTAAAGGACAGATCAGACGCCCCCTTACCAAAAGAGCTTTAAAAATTTTGTTTGACTAGTTTGTTTTTGTTTAGCTAGTATATTGTTTTCTGAATCTTATTGGTTCTTTGAAAATTTTATAAAATAGTTGGTCATATATCCATTCCTCTCTTCAAACACCCCATAGAACAACTTCATTTCTTTATTCATCCAATTTTAGATTTTTGTCTGGCTTGCAATTGAACAGATATTGGACATGTCACAGCAGTTTTAAATTCACATGTGCAACTGCCCTGCTATGTCAGAAATCACATTTCCCTGTGGTCATCCACACGCCTGGCTCTTATAATACTTCTGAACTCTTTTACACAAATGATCCATGGTCCTTGGGAGAAGATATTGTGATATAATTATACCATTTAGGGTTTTGTATTTCTTGATCTATTATTTTCTATATTTTAGACAATTGTGGGTGTCTATTTGATTTTGTATCTACTACAAAAAAAAGCCTTCTATGATGTTAATAAATGCACTCACTTATAACAAGGTTACTGGGGGTTGGTTTAATATCTTGCCTATTTAATAATATAGTAGTATTTACAATGTTCTCCCAAGACCTATGACCTGTCTAGCAATAGGTTCTTAGTCCTGATAACAGTATCGGGTATGGATTTCAACTTGTGGTGTAGGCCTTAAATTCTATCACAAAGTTTTTGCCAGCTACCATGACATTTGTGTCACTATTGTACCAGTGGCCATCTTACAAACTGGCTCTTATCACTACTTTTCAGAATTCATAGCTGGGTAGGGTTGATGACTGCCATTTTCTTCTGGTAGGCTGCACTGGACCATCTAGCGCTGTAAACGCTGTTCAGTAGAGACTAGGTTTCAAAATAGCTCCCTGCATGAATTTTATGACTCAAATATTTTATAAGGACAGGAATGAATAACACCACAGACATTTCAAAAAATATATATTTATATATACTGTATTGTTTTCTAAAATATATGCTTATATTTAATATATGTATTAAAATATGAATTATGTAAGACAATACACACATATATGCAAATTTTCAGCATTTTGAGGGTGTTTTCTGATATGTTGGATATATTTATATACTCAAAAACACAGTGTGTTGAATAATGATGCAATTCATTAAATTAAAGAACTCGTGTTAATGCAATAAACCCTAAGAATATGTAGCTCTCTATACCACCTGCATCTGCCTCCTAATGAACCCTGGGTTCTTTCACGAGTTTTACTTCTCAGGGTTCAGGGTTGTGCTGTGAGTTTAGATAATGGGAATTTCTACTTAGCTTTTCACCAAATGTTCTTTTATAGTTTAGACAACTCAAAAGAGCCTTAACATTGGAATCCTTGATATATACATTTCCTAAGTTAATTTAACATTACCTATATAAGCTGTGACTGAATATTTAAAGGGCGACTTCTTTAAAAAGCCAGTTATTAGCACGCATAGTTTTTAGTGCTTATTTTACTATCGGAGGAATTTACCTTCCTCGTCTTAATGTTTCTGTAAATGCGTTTGTTAAGCACACTGAGGATACAGCTCAGTGGATGACAGCATGCCAACCACTGGCGTGCAGGAAGTCCCAGAATTGGTGCCTTTCACTAGAAGGAAAAAATAGTTTCCTATGTTCCAGATGCCAGCATTGCCTCTGTAAGAGCACAGAGATTTATGAACAAGTAGCCCTGAGATAAATGTAAGAGAAAATCTAAATTAGCCTCCATCTGTGTGTTTTGTGTCAAAATAACATTAACAACTAGTGAAACACATACAGCAGTTTCACTCCAAAATGCACAAAATTATATCCAATCAAATTGAACAGCATTTTGTATTTGCATGGGTTCTCTCATTGTAAATTTAATATATTCTTTGAGGGATTAAAGTTAAAATGAACACAAATATGCATATGTTTAAAGCTAAGTAAGACATTCGTACATATGTTGAAATGCATCTGTAATTGCCCACAAAGCAAATGATGTAGATTCTAATTCAATCTAATTAAAGTTTGCAATTTTCAGTGGAAAATTGTGTGGGCAGCTTTCATTATAAGCAGGCATGGTTAAGGTAACGACTAAGTCATTTTTGAAATTATATATATATATATGTACAAATTAGAGCAAGGAGGAAAATGCTTTATCATTAGAATACCTAGAAGGTCTCTTATGATACTGGCTTGACAGGACCATCAATCTGAGACTATCAAAGCCTCTTGGAGTAACCAACATGAAGCACAGAATCAACTATTTTCCACATTGGAAAGAACTACAATAAAGAGTTTACATGGTTTCTGCTCATGATTTGTGAACACGTTCCATTTTATTTACCTTAAAGCAAGTAATTGAACTAATTACTGGGGGTCTCATCTTGGGAAATTGCCCACAATAGTATAATTTCATGATGTTGACAGCATGTTGTGTTTGGCCTAAAACTTAGGTAGCAAATTCAAAATCATTTTCTGGGGCATGATGACAGAAAACCAAGGAAAAGGACAGGAATGTCTTCACAAATGGCCTGACAGCTAGACATTTTACCCATGTGAAAACAGCTGTCTTGGCTTCATAATTAAAGTTTCCACTTTATTTTCCTTTGCATGTATTCTCTATGCATGCTTTTCCTAAATAACCGGCTTAAATATAGCTCACTTTGATCCAGAGCAAGGGAAAAGTTGTTAAAGCTGTTTATGATTATTGGACTGGAAAGTATAATTACTTCAGAATCCAATTTGCATTCATCAACTGTATCATTAGGATCAAACTCCAACATTTGGCAAATATAGTTTTTTAATGCAATAAATTGTTTTTAAAATTAAAAAGCCACTTTTTTTCAAATGTGAAGCTCATATGAATTACAAAATCATTTTCCTTTTTCCGTTTCCATTTTGTGTGTAATCTTTAACCAAGAAAAGTCATCTAGTGAAATATCTACCAAAATTAGGAATCTCTTTTAAAAATCCTTTTGGCAAAGAGATTATTTGGGAATCTGGAGTGTTGTTGTGGGGAAAAAGTCCCCAGGATATTAAAGAAACATACATGGTCTCTTTTGAAATGATCGTTTTATATATAGATGAAGATGTATACATTCCTCTACATCCAGACACAAGTATTTAATCTTTTTGATCATAGATACACCAGTGTTTAGACAGCCATGCCACTCATTCAGCTAACGCTGATGAGCTAATCTGTAGAGCTACGATTTCTCAGATTTCCAAGTCCTCATTTGACCTAAAAATGACAAATAGCTAGAGGTGTTGTGACTATGGCTATGGTAGATTCTGGTTTCCCTACACTCCTTGCTTTGTTTTAAATTCTTTCACTTAAAATATCATGCACCAGAAGAATCCACCAGAATCTCAGTGCAATTAATAAAAAATATTGAAAATGACCAAACACCCCACATGAGCTCAAAAATGAATCATAATAAAAGAATAAGAACATTAAAAGCTATAAACAAATAGATAAATGATACTCTAACATTTTTAAATTGAAAATATTTACATATGGATCATTCTTCAATGGAAGTAGATTAAATCGAAAACAAGATTATTAATCAGGATAGATATACAACACAACCACAAGATATGCAAGATACAATTCATTTAAAAAGTTAAAAAAAACTTTACTTAAGTTGTATCAAATGACATGATAAATTTGAAATACAACGTTTGGAAGTTCAAAAGTTTGAAAAATAATGCTAAATCAATTTATAGTAAGATTAATGATGAAATATTAAATAAAATTTTATTATCAATATTAGCACATTTTTAATGCTACAGTGTTCTAAAACACTATAATATATATTTTTTCTTATTACTCCTGTAATGAACATTCAACACCAAGAGCCTTAAAAATAGAAGTTTATTGTCACTCTGGGATGACAACCTGTAATCCAAGATCCAGATGTGACCAGACTTATTATTCTGAAAAAGTTGACTTTAGCCAGTATCAGCTTTCTCATTGTTTTTATTTCATAGGTTACCAGTGGGGAAAGATTGGGAGAACGAAGCTATTGCTATACATATAGAAAGTAGATATGTTCATTTCACAGAAAATTATCAGGAATAACATAATGAAAGAGAGGAAAATTTCATATAAGGATATAACAACACATGTTTATGTATCTAACAAGAGATCATCAAATTGTGTGAGGTAAAAACAGATTAAGAAATAAGAAATAGATCAAGACAGTCATAGTTGATAACTCTAAAAGGAGACAATTATCAGCAAGGACATATTGGACCTGGGTGGCTCTATTTATTCTCATGATAATGTATAAACTAACTCTTCTGCCAAGTATTTGAATTCCACATGGACATTTGCAAAGGATGGTAATATCATCAACACAGTCTCAACAGATCTAGTATGAGAAATAACATACCTTTTACTGGCTCAGGTCTAGCTGTTAAGAACAAGTCAATGAACCTTCATAAAGATTAGATTAAAAGAAATAGGAATGTCAGTCAGAAGCAAAGAATGCCCAGGCATGGAAATCTGTAGTAATTGTTGACTATGACAAAGTGTCTGTTCTTCTGTTAACCTATGAAGTACTACTATATAAAGCACATTCCATTAATTTTCTTTAAATCAACAGTTTCTATCTTCCTAATTGCTGCAACCCTTTAACACATTTCCACAAGTTGTGGTGACCTCCTCCCATAAAATTGTTTTTATTGCTATTTCATAACTGTTATTTTGCTAATGTAATGAATTGTAATATAAATGTCCGATATATAGAGTATCTCATATGTGAGCCCTGTGAAAGGGACCCATTGCCCCACAAAAAAGGTCTCATAACCCACAGCTTGAGAACTGCTGCTCTCAAGAACCAGAACCAGAACTAATATATGGAATTCTTACCTTACAGGGTGTGCTCTCCTAGTTCACCAATGGCTGTCTCACAATGTACAAGCCAAAAATTGTGATAGTTGTTCAACCCATAAGACTGAATGTCTCGGTAGTCCCAGTCTGGTGCTAGAGTTTCAAAGGTCATGAGTGTCGTGTGGAATTCTGACGAAGTAGGTTCTAATATCAACAATGGAATATCTCCGCAACAGAAATTAAGTAGCCACTGAGAGTAAGGATAAGCAAGTCAAATGAAAAGCTTCATTCTTCCTCGTCCTTCTAGGTGAGATGTCACCAGAAAGTGTGGCCTAGGTTAATGTTGGATCTTTCCACCCTCGGTCCAATTTTGAAAATCCCTTCCAGGTGTGCTCATCTGCTTGAGTCAACATTGGTTCAAGATGTAGTCTAGGTGACAAACAAGAGTAGCCATAGCACAGTTATTAAAACCATTCATCTTTCCTCTTGGTATAAAAATCAGTATATATGATTGTCTTTTTAAATTTTTTGAGTAAAAATGAACAATAATTTACAGGGTGATCATTCATTTTCAAGTTGGCTGTAAAAGAATGCTGCCATCTGCTATAAATTAAAATGAAAATTTTGTTCTGTTGCTATGAAAGAAAATGTTTGGAAACTTACATCTACAGCATAGACCACAAAAAGTATTTAGAAAGACCAGCATTTTCCTAAATGGACTTGATCAGGGTGTGAAGGGTGCAGCCAATATACTTTTCACAAAGCTTTTATTAATTACCAATACTGAATAGCAGTATGGTCATACTGGCAGACCATCAGCAGTAGCCGCCGTCCCTAGAATTCTCTACTGTTTTCTTTTTTTTTAAGATTTATGTATTTACTATATATAAGTACACTGTAGCTGTCTTCAGACACACCAGAAGAGGGCATCGGATCTCTTTACAGATGGTTGTGAGCCACCATGTGGTTGCTGGGAATTGAACTCGCGACCTCTGGAAGAACAGTCAGTGCTCTTAACCGCTGAGGCATCTCTCTAGCCCCTCTACTGTTTTCTAAAGACAAATTTCTGATGATTAGATATATTTCCAGAGTTAAACACCAGAAACTCAATTTGCACAAGATCTTAATGTTGAGTGCTTTTCTTCAACAATTAATGGAGACCTATCTCCAGTTCAGTTACATCCATTTTTCTCAACATTGTTAAGTCTTCAAACTTCAAGAATTATAATTTTCTGGTCTGGATAGATGGCAGAGCAGTTAAGTGCACTTGTCACTCTTCCAGAGGATCTGAATTTACTAAACAAAATCCAGGTAAAGTGACTCATAGCAGCCTATAACTCCAGCTCCAGGAGATTCTACACCTTCTTCTGTCTTCAAACACTACACCACACACACACACACACACACACACAGAGAGAGAGAGAGAGAGAGAGAGAGAGAGAGAGAGAGACAGAGAGAGACAGAGAGAGAGACAGAGACAGAAACAGAGACACAGAGAGAAACAGAGACAGAGGGACAGAGACAGAGACAGACAGAGAGACAGAGACAGACAGAGAGACAGAGACAGAGAGACACAGAGAAAGACAGAGACAGAGAGACAGACAGAGGCAGAGAGACAGAGAGAGACAGAGAGAGACAGAGAGACAGAGACAGAGAGACAGAAACAGAGACAGACAGACAGACAGACAGAGAGGCAAAGAGACAGAGATACACAGAGACAGAGAGAGACAGAGACAAAGACACAGGCAGACAGAGACAGAGAGAGTGGTAGAGACAGGGAGACACAGAATTATAGTTCCATTGTGATGTTTAATTTTTACAAACATAACCCTAGTTGTTTTCTATTGCTTGATATTGTACTTTTATGAAACAGATGAAAATACACATACCTGAGCCCATTTTAAAATGATATATCTAAAATATATATCATGTGAACAAGAATAAACAAGGGTGATTTAATTCAAAATAAAAGAGCTTATAAAAATGTCCCACGGTTCTTATTTCATAGTTTAGGTGCTAATTCAGTGATATACTTGAATTCCTGTCACTGATAAATGTTAGACCACAGAAATGTCAATCGTCAGTGCTAGCTAGTTGAATTCTGCAGTGCGCCTGATTCTGAAGTAACCAATGAAGTATCCTGTTGCTTTAGAGAAACATTGGGTAAATTATCAACATTTCAACAAGATTTTTTTTAAACATTTTCCTCTTTCATTGATATTTTCACACCTGTCTTAGATAGATATTCGAATAGTAT
This sequence comes from Rattus norvegicus, assembly GCF_021556685.1. Taxonomy (NCBI): domain Eukaryota; kingdom Metazoa; phylum Chordata; class Mammalia; order Rodentia; family Muridae; genus Rattus; species Rattus norvegicus. Next base: position 10,920,508 of record NC_141534.1, on the reverse strand, counting down.
CCCTGTGCTTTTTCCTTGGCTGCTTATTTTCTTCTCATTCCTTCTGTTTCCTTTCTCCCGGAGGTCCTACACTAGACTGTAATTTCTTCCATTTTCCATCTTTTCAGCTAACTTACAAAAAAGTAATTTAATGAGAATTACGATTTGCCTATCAGGAACACAGTTCAATTATCAAAGCTTGTGCAGTTTCTTTTAAGAATAAATTGTGGATCTAGTGCCACTGATGGATACACCAGTCTTACCATTAACAAATTTTAACCAACAGTTGGGCAAGGCAACTCAACAGGTTGTGAAAGTCTCAAGAGCAGGCAAAAGGGTAACAGATACACCTGTTCCCAGAGTTCACAGTCCCACAAAATCACCAGGTTAACAGTCATGACATTCAAACACGGGACCTAGTGCAGTCCCCTGCAAGTCCCATACTCTTTAAGACCCTTGTAGGACCTGCTTCATTGCTTTGGTGGTATTTGTTCTCCTGGTGCACTCATTCCCCTCTGACTCCGATAATCTTTCCACCCCCCTCGTCGGAAGCATTCCCCGATCTCTGAGGGAAGGGGCGCAAAGGATACCAATTTAGATGTTTTCTCAAACCTAATGTCAGGATATGGTTCTCTGCTCTTGGTCCCATCTGCTGCTGGACGAAGCTTCTCTGATGAGTGGGTGAGGCATATCAAGCATAGCACAATATCATTAGTAATCATTTCATTAATCCCCTCCCACACTTTTTTGGCCAGTTGGTTTCATTCTATACTTAGTCTCTGGCCTATTCAGTCTCTGTTTCTTGCCTTATTGTGTCTTGTTTGTTCTGTTTGCTCGTTGTGTTGTTGAAGGGCTGTTCTTTTCTGAAGGGAAATGGCGGGAGATTGATATCTGAGGGCAAAAGGGGTTGGGTTAGATTAGCAGGGAGGAGTGGAGGAAAAAAACTGTGGTCAGATGTACATATTAAAGAACAACCTATTTTCAGGAAAACAGAACAAAAAAAATGAAAAAGAAGAGGCTTTTATTCAGATATTGGACGTTCAGGTCTATACCTGAGACTTGGGATTCTCAAACACATACCCAACGACCTCTGTCAGGGGATTGTAAAGGCAAAGAGTACAAAGTTACAGTTTGTCCTAGTGCAAGCAGAAGGTCCTCTTGTGCTAAGTAAGCTTGTTTGAAGAAGCAGAAACAGTAGTAAAAATTAAGCTTTAAAAGCCATTAACATTTAGAGGTCTAATTTTGCTTTATAGTCCTTAAGCACAGAGATTCTAAACTTTTACACATAAAGTTAGCAAAATGTTAGCCATCACAGAACATGTCCTGCTCTGGCCCTCTATGCTGAGTCATATATGAGCAAGATGTCACATTGGGTGTTTTACAGACGACTAATGCTATCGAGTCTTAATTTAATGATTAGGCATAGTGTGCAGAAAATCATATTTCTACAGATTATTCGTCACTTCATTGTTGGAGGTAAACATGGTGTTCTGTTCTGTTCATGCTTTATTCTTCCTAAAACGTTCAGTTAGAGCAAACCATGATGATTCTACAGCTGGGTAACTTAAAGCTCCATTACTGTGAAGAGTTATTTTCACCATGTCTTTCAAGTTGTTATTACAATTACAATATAAACTATTAAGTCAACACTCGATAACAAATGATTGATGAGATTACCAGTTTACTTGTAAAAATCGTACCTGAAATTGGGAATGCTATATACCGATTCCCTACCTCGTCACATTTGCATAGTTTTCCAGTGACTGAAAGAAGCAGAATCTTATTAAATTGCTTGGCTTTAAGATTCGCTATTACTTTATAACTTTTCATGAGATGTGAAAAAACATCTACCCACTCAAAATAGGATTATTATGATAGACTGAAGCAAAAATTTCACCCAAGTCTTGCTTTGTGAGCCAGTGAGTTCTTTGTAGTTACTTACTATTGTATGGGTGTGTAAGTGTAACAGTTCTTGGGGGAAAGGTTCCCCCAATGGAGATATTGCAGCTCTGAGTGGAAAGATTTTCCTCAGTAGAAGTGTTACACAGCTCTGGAGAGAAAGGTATCCTGGCATTTGGGAGCCTAGGATTGCTAGAAAGTCACACTGTTCAACCAACACAAAAGGTTTATTGGGAAAGACACAAGAGGGTGGCTCTTTTTCCTCAGAAGAGAAACAATAGAAACAAGAGAAACAAAACTGAGCAGGACAGTTAAGTGGGGCTTCTTTGAGTCGGGTGTTTTCCAGGATGGAAATTACCAGAGTGTGGATTGGTGGGAATTCCTGTCCTGGAAAGTCCAGGAATGGGTGGGGCTATAAACTCATGGATTGGTAGGTTTTGCTGGATTTTCAAACTTACAAGTGACCTTAGACCATTTATGCTACTTGACGAAGACTTTCTTATAAAAGCACCAGCGACTTCAAAGCATAGCAGGGACGATAAGAAATGTACACTCATGTAGCATCCTGAGCAATGTGCAGACATCTCAGTAGATCCTAATAACTCTCCTCTTTCGAGCAATGCTACTGCTTATGTGACCCTTTGGGAAAGGCCTTGTGGATTGTGTAACCTTTGTAAACTTTCCCAGTCTTGTACGCCTTGTTTACTTCCTCAGCCTTAGGAATGTCCTTTTTCACTCTAGAGGAAATAAGGCTGCAAATCCAAGAAAATAGCTTAACAGTGATTTCTAAATATAAAACAGATTTTTTGATAGAAAACAATTTTGGTAAATATGAATATTATACTTTGGATTATTCATTTAGCTAACATTTTATGTTCTTATATTGATGCTAATTTATTATGATACAAAATAGTTCCTCCAAACTAATTGTTAGAGGCTTTATTTATTTATTTATTTATTTATTCATTCATTCATTCACTCATTCATTCATTTTACCTCTTGGTCACAGTATCCTTCCTCCTTTTCTCCTAGTCCCACCCTAACAAATCTTTCTGCTCATAGAAGGGACTGCCCCCTAATGGGTACCAGCCATTCCTAGGACATCAATTTGTAGCAGAACAATGAGTTCCCTCTCCAACTGAAGTCTGATCTGATAGTCCAGCTAGGGAAAGGGCATCCAACAGCAGGCAACAGAGTCAAAGACAACCTCAACTCCAATTGTTAGAGAACTCACATAAAGACCAAGCTGCACATCTGCTACAAATGTGTTGGGGGCCTAAGTCCAACTGCTACATGCTCTTTGGTTTGTGGTTCAGTCCCTGTGAGTCCATAGTACCACGTTAGTTGATTCCGTAGTTCTTCTTGAAGTGGTCTCAACCACAAGATATCATTTCTTCTCTGATTTTAAATATTCCAAAATTGTTTTGAAAAAGTTAGTTAGCTCCCATATTTTCAGAAATTAACATATGTGAAAGGATACTTTATGATTTTCATACATGAAAATCTATTTGAGTTGATACAAAATTCAAGCTCTCTTTGGGATTCCACCACAGTATATTAGTAGTGGTAATATACTATGACATTTATTAGCATGCTGTATGTTTGTCAAGATTCTATGGGAATAGTGGGGAAAATATATTATCCAACAAAAAACAAGTTCCCAGCACAAAACAATATTTTTTTGCCCTAGAGTCCCAGAGAATGAGGAATAAAAGACAAAGACTGGAGATAGAGTTCAAGTCAAGGGGGAAGGGGAAGGGAAACCTGACTTGATTACTGAACCTTGGTACTTGAACTCAGGAGGAAGAAGTGTCCAAATAAGGGAATAGATCTATAGATCTAGAGGAATAGCTTCAGAAATATAATGTAGTGTTGTTTTTTTTTTAGCAAAGCAGAGAGTATGGAAGATAAGAGAAAAGCCTGCCACAGCCATGCTCACCTTGCTCCTGATGGCCAGAGTCCCTTCAAATAGAATATGTCAAAAGGAAATTTATTAGACTTAAGTAAATAAAATCTTAGTAGTCTAGTAATGGCTGCTTTCACATTAAAGAGGATAAAAACCTAGTAAGGGATTAAGATCAGATGCCCCTGAAGTCCCAGTATAATGATGAAGGCTTAGAAGATTCATGGATACTCATTTGCTTTCAGTCCACGCTGTGAGACTGAGAAAGGTAAGTTTGTGTATCACCACAGGGAAGAGCCCACTGTCACTGAAGTACATACAAAGCTTGCAGCAGAGTAGACACACTCAGGAACAAGAGGTACCATCAAGGAGCCAAAAAGCAATAACTTTTCCCTCACATCACCTCATTCTAGGTTGTAACAAGAAGGTGTCACTCATTTTGGGAGAGCGCCTTCCTCTTTCAGCTAACCCTTCCAGGAAATACTCTTACAGGCCCACCCGGAATCATGTCTTCATCAGTTTCAGATCCAGTAGAGTTGATAAACAAGGGTAACCACCACATCCTGTTATATAAATTGCAAAGAAGACAATGATTTTCAACTGTAAAATGCTTAAATTAGGTTTAATGTATCCATGTATTGGAAAATCATAAAGCATTTAAGAGGAAGCCTACTGACCCATATGTGCTCCTCAAGGCATTGGTAAATTATTAAATGGTATATAAATGTAAGAGCACATAAAAAATAGATAGATGTGTGTGTGTGTGTGTGTGTGTGTGTGTGTGTGTGTGTGTGTGTGTGTGTGTGTATACTCTCAGGTGCATGTAATTAATCCATTAGTTAATATCCCAAATTTCTTAAATTTTCTTTTGTAGGAAGTCTTCATGGAAATTTAAGATCAATTTTAAAACTCTGTGCTAAGAATATTCACTCGTTGTATATTTTAAATATATTTTAAGATGGGAATTTAGAAATTCTTGGATTTGAAATCACATATTTCTGTAAAATGTGCAGCAGCATATGTGATTATTCACATATCTAATGTACTAAGATTCTGCTTATGATGACTTCCAAGAGTTATATTAAATAATTGTGTGGACGACATTAAGTCCTACCAACCATTATAAATAAAATTCTTCAAGTTTACTGGAAATATTCATCCGTTTTAGAGTTTTCAGGGGGAGTCTTCAGTATCTCTTATGTATAGAATGATATCATCTGCAAACAGGGCTACACTGACATTTTCATTTTCTATTTGTATGACTTCTCTTACTTTCTCCTGCTGTAATGCTGTATGTAATGACTCCACCACAAAATAAAGTGGGCATTCTTGTCTCGTTGCTGATTTTACTCAAAATGCTTTGAAATGTTTCTCCTGGATAATGAGTACGTAACAATATAATAAAATACATCAATGGTTGGTGATCATTTATATTTCAGCATTTTCAAAGTTAGTGCATGTACAATATCATTGCTATTTAACAATATAAAAAGCAATTGAACTTGATCAACTTTGCCACCTTGAGCCCATACCGTTGTTAATTGTTGAGGTCAAATTTCATAGAGGATGTCTTATCTTGACCCAGATAAACCCAGGGTACTTGTTGAAAGTCAGTGCCTCTTTTCTCTCTCTGAGAGATGAACATAGTTTTATGTCAATCTACCACATGTACAGGTTTGAGTCACTACCGCTACAATAATAATTCCAAAAATAATTATGACACGATGCTTCTATATATGTTCTTAACGCAGGACAATAATGCTCTCCATTCTTCTCTTGGCCAGGCTACCACTAAGGCTAATGCACTCAGTTCCCTTGGTATTGTATAATAAAATACCTGACAGAAATAATCTAAGGGCAGGCCTGCCTCTGATGATGGACTTGTACCCTTAATAAAATACCTCCTTCCACATCAGCTGAGCTGGTTTTCTACAATTCAATTTTTTTCCTTTTGATCTCATTGATAAAATTAAGTATTTATGAAAACTTAAAAGCCCTTTTATTAACGTTTTATGTATCACAGGCCTCTAGTCATGCCTATATGCTACTTGTGAGATTAGCAATTTCTTCTCATGTTTTTCTTTCTATCCCTAGAAAGTTTGCAATCACCTAGAATATTTTCAGGATTAATGACCTAAGGGTTTTATTGGATGTTTTGTCCCTACTTTTATCTGTTAGTGTCACGCATGCTATACCTCCCTTACCTATGCTATTCCATTTGCATTCTTTGGGTTTGCTCTTGTTTTCATATCCCTACTTTCATGAGATACAAATTTGGAAAATTGTTATAAATCTTCTCTAAAGTATGTATTTCATACTATTTCTTTCCACAAAGGTACTATTTTATCTGTTCACAAATTTTGATATGTTACATTTTCATTTTCATTCGATACAATGTGTTCTTTATTTCCATGGAGACGTCCTCTTTGCTCATAGATTATTTACAAGTGTCTTTTCAGGTGTTTGAAGAATTTCGGGTAAGCTCTCCATTATTGATTTATAGTTTGAATCTGTTGCGGTAAAAGAACATTTCCACAGGATTGAAGTCCTGTAAATTTGTAGTATATTGTTTTATGACCCAGAATAAAATCTCCTGTGGTATGTGTTTGCTTTTTATTTCTGCCATTTTTATTTCATTGTTCCATTGCGTGTTTACCCTTGGGTGGCCTTATTGAATGCATTTTATAATTTTTATGAATTACTGATATTGTTTTTAATATATCTTCCTGAGAAGCTTTTTTATAGAAATAGCTTTAGCAATTGCATTACATACACGAAACTTACCGCAGTCTATTGTTCTTGTTATTTATTAATTTATGTAATAAAAATCTCTCCGACCTGCATTTGCCCGCCTCAGTTAAAAGCAGAATTGTTTCTACTTTTAAATGTTTCATTAGCGTGCCTTTTGACTATTCATATGTTTGTTGTTTTTCTTCACCTTTCACATGTAAACTAAGAAACCCAATATGAAAAGAAATCCACGGTGTTTTGATTTTAATCTTGAAATACTGAATATTGATTGTTATGTTGACAGAATCTAACATCACTCAAAAGTAGTTTCTGGGCATTCCTGAGAGATATGTTCTAGGCTACACCACCTTCATGGTACTTAACACTATTCTGAAGATTAGACTCCCAGACTGAATAAAGGGTATAGCACCTGGACCTCACCTGTCTCCATTCTCTGCATCCTAACTGTGGATGTCGCGTGAATTCCTGCCATGATTTAACTCCATCCCTGGATTAGGAGGCATGAAATTATTTTCTGGTTTAACATGCTTTTGTCAGGACATTTACAAACTGAAACAAGAACCAACTAATGTGAATACTGACCTCATTCAGGCTGTAGGATTCCCATCGTATTATTTTACCAACAAGTTCATTGAAGACATGGAAATCGCAGCTTTCCATTTTCTGACAGATGGACTATTGCAATTAATATAGAATATATGTATTTAGTTCTGCTTTGGAGCTTACTCCCCAAGGCTTTTAAAGTTCTTGTTTAAACTTATTATTTTTCAATATTACAGTTTTCATGTAATTTTTCTATCTCTTTTTCATTTTGTTGATATTTTGTATATTACATATTGAATTTATTGACTGTAAGGTATGTAAGCCAAAGCACTTATGATGGTTATCATTGAACCCACTTACACAACGGTTTTATCTCAGGATTATCATACATTGATTCTCTTGATTATTTAAGATATGACTGGTATGTTATATAACTAGTGCCCAGGAAAAAGCAATGAAGATAAAGTCAATTACAGCGAGACTTTGAATCCAAGCTTGGTGGTGTAGCAGTAACCCCACCCCAAAAGAAGGGGGGTGTCAAGTTATTTCCCTGGGCAGGTTTACTATTTGGATTCTTCTAGTAAGTGTTTTTAAGGAAAGAAAGATACTCTAGATAGGAATGTCTTTCCCTTCAACTATGAATATTGAATCAATGGAACTTAAAAAAATTATAATTTTTCCAATGCTTTCATGCTAAAATAAACCAAAAGAGGGCAAAGGTATAGCTCTGGTATTACTCAGTGAAATAGCTTGTCTCCTGGAAAGAGATTTACCATTGTTATGACAACTTATTAGAACAGAACACCTTGGAAGAGAATCAAATGACATAATGCTGATAGGTCAATGATGATGAGAAATACATCTTGGTCAGGAATGCATGGTTATATTTATCTCTTGCTTTCTATGTAATCCTAAATTACATGCCAAGACCTCATTCCTCTTCCAAATGTGGACATATTGAATACATTTTTATGGTTTCTTCAAGACTTTATTTGTTTAATTAGCCTGTTGAGGACTGGTGGTCAAGACTAGCTTGTTAGGGTTACTGGAACCCAGAATCTCAATCTAGCAACTCTGATTGTGATTGATAGTTGCTTCCAGGTAAAGAGAGCCTCATCATTGGTGATTAGCCCCATAGTTTGCATAAGGGCTCCCCTAGCATGCCTAAGCCATTTAAGCAAAGAATGACTCACTGTCTTTCTCCGTGTGGCTAAAATTGATATCGATGCACAAAAGGTGATGAATGTATTAGCCCTCCACTACACCTACTCAGGAATTAAGCCTGGGAGAGTAATAAGAAATTGGTCACTTCTTCTCAACAGGTTTAGACATTTGCACTCCAGGCTTAGTGTAGCAGTCACAATGAAGAGGAGGCTGTGTTACACATTGTCATGAAGAAGACCTCGTTGACAAATACTTTCCCTTCTCTGGCACCATTCTGAACACAGTGTGTCTTACTTCGTCATCCGTATGAGTAGAGGTGAAAACTATATGCTTGACCTTTTGCTGGTGGAGAGGACATTATTGTAGTATTTACAGGAGTATTTTGTAGTATTTATCTGTAAAAATATTTTCTTAAAGTATCGGTGCTTTTCAAAAACATTTTTTAGATTCCTAAACATAGCAGAATGTGTGTGTATGTACATGCGTGTGTGTACATGTGTGTGTATGTGTGTGTATGTGTACATTTGTGTGTACATGTGTGTGTACATGTGGGCATGCATGTGTGTGTATGTGTGTATGTGTGTACGTGTGTGTGTATGTGTGTATGTGTGTGTGGTATGTGTGTATGTACATGCATGTGTGTACATGTGTATGTGTGTGTACATGTGTGTGTACATGTGGGTGTGCATGTGTATGTATGTGTGTACATGTGAGTGTGTTTGTATGTGTGTGTGTGTGTGGTATGTGGTGTGTGTGTGTGTTAAACAGTGAGTTCTTGGGAGTTACATACAAGAACATTGGTGAGGGAATACTTCACATTTCAGGTGCTCTATTTTCATCATTGTGAATTTCCAAATATTTTTCTTTTTTGAGACAGAGTCTACTATTTCTTATCTTGGCTTCTGTTTTCACAAGGTCACAGGAAAGAAGCTTCTAGTCTGAAATGTAACCTACAAAAACACTGCTTTCTAAATTAATTAATTTATTCATTTTTAAATTATTCTTCTTTCGTGTATTATATTCTGACTACAATTTCTCCTCCCTCTTCCTCTCCCAATCCTGTCTCTAATTCTTTTGCCTGATTTTAGGATATTTCTCTTACTAGGTTGCCCCTTTAATATGAGGGGAAGTGCCTACTCTTATTGCAACTTGATATGCTATGTTTGGTTGATATCCGGGGAGGCCTACCCTTTTCTGAAGAAAAAAGAACAGGAGTGGATTATGGTAGGGGAGGTATTGAGATTTTAGAAGGCTTTTCCAGCTTGCAAATACTTGCATCTCTAGGTCTCTGGTTTCTTGAATACTATTATAATGTACATCTTTTATAGAGAAAGATGTAGGGAGCCCATTGGTATGTTGACTCTTACATCACGAAATTCTAATGGGTGTGTTTTCTTTTTGAAGGTTTCATGTTTTCCTATCTAGGATTAAATAATCTCAGATTTTAGCTGTAATAGTAAGAATAGAGAGATCCTGTACCCCCGTTTCTCCATTTGTGGAAGTCTCACCCTAAAGTATTCTTTTCTTAGACCACAATCATAGAATAATATTCCTATGGAATATCAGAGAGTCAGAATTTTAAAAAAGTAGCAGGGATTTAAAAGTATTCTTATTCTCCTACTTCTTTCTCAGTCTTCTAAGGCTGGAGACATAATGTTGATACAGTAAATCTCTGAGTGTGCTGTGAGCTCACTTCAGAAAAGGAGAAAAATAGGTTTTATAGTGAGGGTTCTACATGCTTTAATATCCCTACCTATGATGGTTTGAAAGTGAATGGCTCTCAAAGGCATATACTTTTGAATGCTTGATTTCAAGTTGGCGGAACTATTTGGGAAGGACTAGGAGGCTGGGTTTATTGGAGAAATATGTCACTGAGGATAGAATCTGGTATTTCAAAAGCCCTTACCACTCCCAGTCCCCCTAATTCCCTGTGGAATCAAGCTGTAAATTCTCGGATTCTGCCAAAAACCATACCTACCAGCTTGCTGGGTACATGATGGTCATGGACTCGCTCTCTGATACTGTAAACCTCAATAACATCTTTCTTCTATAAAGTCCCTTAGTCATAATATTTTATCCCAGCAATAGATAAAGTAACTAAAGTAGGAACTATCATTAGGAAGTAGGCTACTGTTATGGCAAATCTTATCCTGTCTTTTTAAGGAATATGGAAGATTTTGTGACTTTAGACTTGTGAACATGGTTGAATATTGAAAGAAGTGTTGAACAGGCTGTTGCAGTAGAAAGTTGGAAGACAGTATTGCTGATACCCACATAGATTATGGAGGCCCACCCGAAGAGGTTTTATGAGGAAAAATATGAGCAACTGGCTAGAGACAATCCTTGTGACATTTTGGCCATGGATGTCACTGCTTTTGCCCTTGTCTTACAAATCTGCTGAGGCTAATGAAAAGTTTGGGAATAATATCATTGGTAGAGATTTCAAGACAGCCTAACTTTGACTCTGTAGTTGGGTTATTGGTAACAATTTCTATGGGCTCTAAAATGAAAAAAAAAAGTGGAGCGCACACACACACACACACGTGTGTGTGTGTGTGTGTGTGTGTGTGTGTGTGTGTGTGTGTGTATTACAGTTTGAGGAAAAAAGAACACCAGAATACCAGAATATTTAATGTCAGAGTCAAAGCTAGTGTTCAAATTGATAAGGAGAAAGCTAGTGCAAAATGGGATGGAAAGTGGTACCTCAGGGTAAGTCCCTACCCAGATAATCCTGCAACTTTTGAAAGGAAAAGACCTAAGGGATTTTCTGGTACTAAAATGCTATAGCAAAGCATAGTTTATGCAAATATAATTCAAGGATGGGGCCAGGCTCTATCTCAAGCAGGCAGGCAACTTGGCAGCTTCATTAACCTAATTCTGGCTTTTGAGTCAGGAAGGATACTGAAGTAAATGGCAATGGAGAGCTCCTCTTCACCTAAGGAAACCTACTGATGCCAAACATGTTACAGGGAAGTCCTTGCATACTGGACCAAGGACGGCATTGCACAAAGTTGGCAAAATAACGTGTTGGCTATCCCAAGATGGTGGAGGTGCCAGAATTATAGGTTATCTGCCAAGGAGAGCTGCATATGGGGAAGAGTGGAACCAATTCAAAGAAAGAAGTGTATTGCAGTCAGCAAAACTGAGAGGGAAGGGCCATTTTAACCTGTTGACACTGAATATGTAACTACAGTACTTTCAATTTTCCCTGATTGGGAATCAATATCACACTAGCTCGGGATCAGTATTGTCCTACTGTGTCTCCTTTCCTCCCTTTTAGAATGGAATTTATATTTTGAAACATTGTATGTTGGAAGTAAGTAATTTGCTTTCTGCTTTTGTTTGACACGGCTGCAGTTAAGAGATTTTTTTTTTACTGCAAAAGACTAAATGCACTTTTTTCATTATGATGTGGCTAAAGATTTATGGGAACTAAGTAGTAAGATATAATGGTCTAAATGAGAATGGCTCTCATAGGCTCATATTCTTGAATGGTATAACTTGCCCAGGAAGAAAAGTTCTTCGTAAAGGATGTGTCCCTCTAGGGATAGACATTGAAGTTTCAATAACCTATGCAATTTCTAGTTATCTCTCTCAGCTTTATTTGTTTCTTTCCTTATTTATTTATTTAGGAGAAAGCTGTAAGATCCCAGCTTCGGTCCTCAGTGAGATGGTTGTCTGTTGCATCCTCCTCACCAAGATGAGCATGGACTCCAGTCCTATGGAGCTCTGAGCCTCAAATGAAACATTTTCTTTTATAAATTACATCGTCAGTATGATGTTTTATTACAGCAATTGATATTTAAATGTAACTAAAACAACTACTCAAAATAACAAAGCACAGTCATAATGAAAGTCATCAAGAATGTAATAATAGCCTCTAAGCTAGTGTAACTTTTAAATTCTTATTTAAAAAAGTAAAAAAAGGGAAAGAAAATAACATTTTGCAAAGTGTACATGTTGCGAATATTAAGCCCGATCTGGGGTTTCTATCATGCCTTCAACCATTTAGTTCCTGGATAAAAGACATACAACATTTAAACTTATAATAAGTTTTAGTTAGCACAAGAGCTAAGCACACATCTCTCATCTATGCTATTGTATCTATTTCCCAGGCAATAATTCCACTATATAATTTGCCATGTTTCTTCTAGGCTTCTCTTAACTCCAACTAGCTAACCCACATGACCAGTATTTTAAGATTCTTACCCATGGCCTCTTCTCTTTTCTTTCACCTTCTTCCAGCCCTCATGGTCCCCTCAGATACCAAGTCCAGGAACACAAGAGTCTGACTACAACACTTCTACCCAGCTCTTGGGTGTAGGCATCTTAATTCACGAATCAGAGATAGTTTGGGGGCCAATAGTGTCACTTGAGAACATTATTCAGGTATTTGCAGACTCTCTCCTCCCTGGAGGCAACAAGGCTTTGGGGGCCATCATTTAGCAGTATAGTTTAAGCAAAAGACAAACCTCAATATGTTCAAATTAAGAATTCACTGTGTATGTAACATTCAGAATCCACTGCCACATGCTACATCTGATTACGTTGAAAGATCAAATTTGCTCTTTTTTCTGTTTAATCTGTGTTTGTCTACTTTGTCCTCATAGACTTTCTAACAGCTACCAAGTATGACAAAAAGCTTTCCAAAAGGCAACCTTGTAAGTCTTTGGAAACAAACATGGTGACAAAAATCTAGTCAGTATGATTCAGGAAATAGTTCACAGAGTGAACTCTAGGCCACGTGGGAAGCATAGCTAGGCAATATTGCAAACATAATAAATGAAGAAATGAAAGAAAATAAATAAATAAATATTCAAAGTACTGGTACTAGACAAATAGTTCCGTGCATAAAAACACTTATTATGCAAGCCTGCTGACCTAGATGCACAGATTACACACAAAATGACCAACCGGTAGGTACACTTCAGGGTAGAGACATATTGAAGTGATCATCTACCTTTAGGTAAATATTAAACTGCAGTTATTAAAAATGCTTGACTGAAGTTCTGTTGTTTAGGATATATAATATTTTCAACTTCTTTTCAAATGTCTCTTTAATTTGAGGGCCACTTTAGTTTCCAAATACAGTAAAAATTAACTTTCCAATTTAAACACGCAAAACATCCCCTGACCTTGTAAATGCCACTGAAATCATGAATAAATTTCAGTACTGATAAACTGATAGTACTGAATATTGCAATTCATATTCATCCTATGACATTGCCTTTATTCATATTTGTTTTAACTTGCTGAAACATATTTGTCATCTTCAAAGTAAAATATTTTTTATTTTTATCAGATTTATTTCCAAATTCTTCTTATACTTTACCGTTGCAAATGGAATTATTTTCAGTTAATTGTACTTTACAGTTATTCGTTTCTAATGGTTTATAAAGTTTTGGATAGAGATTTGATTACTAGAGCCATGAGATCAATATTTTAATATATATTTCTTTTTAAAATTCTTAATTTACTTTTTTGCATTCAGTATGCATTGCCTAAAAGTGTTTTATTTTCATGTGAATTATTTTTAAAAAATCATGTTGTTACTATCCAGGAGTGAAGATGTCTAATCTTCAATTCTTCCTCTGTGTCTGCATTAATTTCTTCTTTATTAATTCTGGTGACTATGGATTCTCTGTGTGTTCACTATTAACAAGTACTTGGGTTCTTTACTGCATATTTTATATATTTACATTTAAAATGTTATCCCCTTTCCCAGTTTCCCCTCCTGAACTGCCCTATTACATCCCCTTTCCCCCTGCTTCTATTAGGTTGCTCCCTCCCACACACCCACTCCCACCTCACCGCCCTAGCATTCCCCTACACTGGGGAAATGAGCCTTCACATTACCAAGGACCTATTGATGCCAGACAAGGCCATTTTCTGCTACATATGCAGCTGGAGCCATGGGTCCTTTCATGTGTACTCTTTGGTTGGTAGTTTAGACTCTGGGAGTTCTGGAGGGTCTGGTTGGTTGATATTGTTGTTCTTCCTATGGGTTACAAACCCCTTTGGCTTTTATTCTTACACTTAGAATATCCTTTAATGGTGCAGAAGCTATGCATGCTAGTCCTGCTTTAAGGCATGTGCACTCAGACTGAGATTTGAAGTTTTCTAGCTGAAATTTTACAGTTGGAGACTGAAGTAGACTTGCTGGTACAAAGATAATACAATGTGTTCATTTGTGTTGCATAATATAGTATTCGTAAGTGTCTTTTGGTTGTTACACATTTCTGCAAACAGATTTGGGTTCTGTGGGGGTTTTACAAATGCCAGAAAGTCTAATTGTAGTGGTCCTGATTTCCAAATGCATAAACAAACTTGTATCCAGATGCATCCACATAAAATGCTATTAACAAAGTTCTTGCTAATCTAAAAGGATAGTGGCAAATGTGTTTTTGGAGAGAATGACTGGTTTTTAATCTGTAGTGGAAATAAATCTCTCACTAAAATTTGAAGACACATTATCATGATGCTGTGTAGGGAGCAATGAAAGCAGATGAGTTAGCAATCAAATTTCATGCTTCAGGGCTCGAACTGTTTTTATATCGGCTATAATGACATATTTTGAAATAAGTGAAGAAATTTTTCTTGCCTTAAAAAGTCCAAAGTTGTCTATGTAGATCATAGCCTTATCTGGAGCTTCAAGCAGAAGCATAGCCATTGAAAATGTGAATTTCACAAAGTTCTGTGTTTTTGTTATATCGAAGTGATATAGGAAATTATGTTATGAAATATTTGATTACAAAGTAAATCTACAAAAATTTTTAAGTGATATTTCTCCTCATTGCTAAGGGATTCTTAATCCTTTTTTATAATATAACCAAAAGAAACATATTCAGACATGCACACTTACACCAACTGGTGCACGTGCACACACACACACACACACACACACACAAATTTCTTCTGTGAAAATAAATCAGTGAGAACTTCAAAAACCAATTTATTGTCTTCTGTTTGGCTTTACAACTTTGTTCAAATATATGAGTTTTGTCGCTTGCTTGGATTCACTCTTAAAACTTTTATTAGATGGCTTCAGATCTAATATGACTTTGACATCCATATACCATGTATTCAATATTTAGTGTTTATATATAATAAATTTCAATTTCCAATGCTACCAATAATATCAGCATGGCATCCTTAAGCATAGAGGCCAACAGTAACTTTATTTAACACTTCAGTCTAACAACAACAAAAACAAATAAAAAAAAAACAACAAAAACAGCCAACAAACCCAGCCACTAATAAATTCATCCT